>NC_138510.1:100614526-101017026 GCF_964252035.2 Podarcis erhardii
TGAGGTAGGTTAGACTGAGAAGTTGTAATTTGCTCAAGGTGGCAGATTTATATGTGTATATGACATACATGTGTGTGGCAAGATCATACTCTGGAGAAGCTTCCTGATGTAGAAGAGAATGTCTCTATTTTCATTGGATAAATGTTGGAGGGTATGATATATTTGTGATTAATCCAAACAGGGAATACTGGCAACTTACTTCTGACTTTTGGCCCCAATCCTGATAGAGGCGACCCCAGAGGGTGGCAAAGCTGGGCATTTCCAAGGCCATCTGAGGCCATGCTACCTAAACTAACTGCTCTGAAATATCCCCTTTTGGAGAATGTGTCCAAGAAGATCAAATTCAGCCTAGGGGAATGCTCAGTCTGCATGTCCCCCTCTGTGAGTGGATTTCTGGGGGCTCCTGGAGGGTGCCAGGTCTAAGAGCCTTCGATATCCTGAAACCAGGACTGCTGAGTTAGGACTAAGGCTGTGATCTCATGCACACCTGCTAGGGAATCAATACTCGTGGGACAATACTATTTTTGAATATTGTTTGTATATTGTATTGTGTTGTATATTGTTTGTACATTGGGCAGGCGCTGGGCGTTGAGAGCTGGGTGAGGATGTTCTTCACCCTCCACATTGACCCAGCCCTTGCTGCCGGAGCCAGGTAGGGTACAACGGGGATCTCTGCAAGGGGCACCTGGTTCGTACCTCTCCATGTTCTGTGCCCAGGGCCACAGCCCCCCAAGCCACTGTTACAACTCTTGGTGGGGGATTCCACAGATGCAAAATGTCTCCTCCTGGAACATGGCATGAGGCCCAGTGCTTTTTTTCTGGGGATGCTCAAAGGTACGCAGTGCCAGCACCTCCTCTCCCCCCCCCCCCACATTAAAAGTGTAGCACTTACTGCAACAACATCACAGGGATGCCTCACAGTTCCTAGAACTTCAGTACGTTTCATCCTGAACTCCTCTTCCCCTTTTTTTGCATTCTCCCACTCATTCCCTTCCTACTAACATTTGAAGCCTGACAGAAATGACAAAAATAAAATAAAATGCATGACATCAATTACCATCAATACCTTCCATTTTAAACTTTGTCTTTGAAAACCACTTCATGATATAAAAAGAAATGCAGTTAGTTTAGGTACAACAGGGGATAAAAAGTCAGTTTTTCATTATAGACTCATTGCATTCATGTTGCCAGTAGCTCCCTATTTTTAATGCTGCTGGGATTTTTTTATAATAGTTCTTGTCATATGTCATTTTAAAATGTGAAAAAATCATAAATTTTCAGTTCATAACTGCAGTTCAAGTTTTTTAGTATTACTTTAAAATAACCCCATGTTCTGTCTGTGAACATACAAAGTTAATCCTCATTAAGTTCCAATGTAACCAGTGAAAGAAGTGCAACTGACTTTCTCTGGAATAGGTTCATTGTATGAAATAAGCCATACTATGAAGCAAATGGGACGCGGGTGGCGCTATGGGTTAAACCACTGAGCCTAGGGCTTGCCGATCAGAAGGTCGGCGGTTCGAATCCCCGCAACGGGGTGAGCTCCTGTTGCTTGGTCCCAGCTCCTGCCAACCTAGCAGTTCGAAAGCACCTCAAAGTGCAAGTAGATAAATAGGTACCGCCCCGGCAGGAAGGTAAACGGCGTTTCTGTGCGCTGCTCTGGTTCACCAGTCATGCTGGCTCCCTCGGCCAATAAAGCAAGATGAGCGCTGCAACCCCAGAGTCGGCCACGACTGGACCTAATGGTCATGGGTCCCTTTACCTTTTTATGAAGCAAATGCTGTTGTATCACCACTATGTATCACTGTCTCAATAACACTGACATCATCTAATACATCATGGTCACCCAACCTCTGCTTAAAAATCTCCAAAGAAGGAGAGTCCTTCTGAGGGAGACCGTTCCACTGTGGAACAGCTCTTATTTTGGACACAACGCTTCTGTTGATGTAACCCAGAATAGCTTTTTTTTGGTGCTGCATCACAAGGTTGACTCATATGAAGCTTGTGGCAGGGGCGAAGGAAGGCTCTTTGGCACCCGGTGTGATGTGTTGAGGGGCGGGACAAACCACCCACAGGGGAGGGGCAAACCGCCTGGTGGCGCATGCACAGCGCCACTACATACCAGCAGTGGGGCGAACTGCAGGTGGGGAGATCCTCCTCGCATTGCGGTATTGGCGGCAGGTGAGCTGCGCAGGGAGCATAATCCACCACGTGCTGTGGCATCAGGATGGGCGATTCCCCACATGCTGTGGCGTCGGTGCGGGTTTGTCACCCCCCCTCAAGGATGGCACCCGGGGTGGATCGCCCCCGCCCCCTTCTTCCGCCACTGGCTTGTGGTTGACCAAGACCCCAAGATCCTTTTCACATGTACTATTGGCAAGCCAGGTGTCCTCCATCTTATACTGGTGCAGCTGGTTATTCCTGCCTAAGTGCAGAACCTTTCATTTGTCCCTATTGAACTTCATTTTGTTAATTTGGGCCCAGTTCTCCAGTATGAATCCTGATTCTGTCTTCTGCAACATTAGCTACCCCTCCTAGTTTGGTGTCATCTGTAAATTTGATAAGCATCTCCTCAATTCCTTCATCTAAGTTGTTTATGAAGATGTTGAACAACAACGGGCCCAGGACAGAACCCTGCGGCACCCCACTTGTCACTTTTTTCCAGGATGAGGAGGATTAATGAGTACTCTTTGGGTTTGGTTAGTCAACCAGTTACAAATCCACCCCACAGTTACCTTGTTTGCTCACATTTTACCAGCTTCCTCACAAAAGTATCATGGGAGAGTTTGTCAAAAGCCTTACTGAAGTCAAGATACACTGTGTTCACAGCTTTCCGCTGATCCACCAAGCTTGTAATAGTATCAGAAAGAAAAATGAGATTTACCTGGCTTGACTTGTTTTCAAGAAACCCATGCTGGGTCTTAGTAATCACAGCATCCTTTTCTAAATGCTTACAAACTGACTGTTTTATAAGATGGGGGACAGTAGTACATGTGAAAAGGATCTAGGGGTCTTGGTCGACCACAAGCTTAACGTGTTAACTGTGTGATGCAGCAGCAAAATATATATATATATAAAATAAAATCTAATGCTATTTTAGACTTAATCAACAGAAGTCTAGTGTCCAGATCAAGGGAAGTAATAGTGCCGCTCTATTCTGCCTTAGTCAGACCACACCTGGAATACTGTGTCCAATTCTGGGCACCACAATTTAAGAAGAATGTTGACAAGCTGAAACATGTGCAGAGGAGGGCAACCAGGATGATCAAAGGTCTGGAAACCGAGCCTTATGAGGAACAGTTGAAGGTGCTGGGTATGTTTAGTCTGAAAAAGAGGAGACTTGACCGGAATTATGAGAGCCAGCTTCAAGAGATGTCACATGGAAGAGGGAATGAGCTTGTTTTCTCCTGCTCTGGAGGGTAGGACTCAAACAAATGGCTTCAAGTTATAAGAAAGGAGATTCCAACTAAACCTCAGGAAAAGCATTCTGACAGTGAGAGCTGTTTGACAGTGGAATGGTCTCCCTCGAGAGTCCACAGTCTGTGATTCTATGATTCTGTGACAGATTCGAATGAACAGCTTACAGCCAGTTACAGATAGGTAGCCGTGTTGGTCTGCCATAGTCAAAACAAAAAAATTCCTTCCAGTAGCACCTTAAAGACCAACTAAGTCAGTTCTTAAAGACCAACTAAGTCAGTTCTTACAGCCATTACGAAATGAAGGAGTTGAGCATTCAATGAACTCATTTTGTTGGCCTGCAAAAATTAACTGCAAAAATTAAGTTTAACCATTGAGCATGGAGATTCTTCCTGTTTGGAAATAAACCGTAAATTTCCTCTTTATTCCTGGTGCGTGGTCACTGCAAAAGTGAATTTTTCTACCTCTACAAGAGAGGGAGCACTAAGAATCTCCAGTGAGTGAGCAAGCAAAATGGAGGACACGGGAGGAATGCAGGTAGTCTAAAACTCAATTTCATCTAACTGGCTCTGGCACCAGACCAAATGTTCAACATGAATTAACCTATCCAATCTGTTAGGGATTTTTCTACAGCTGGAGATCAGTTGGTTTCTCTCTTATTTCTGCTTATAGCTCTCTACAGTATCATTCCATAAACTGAGCTGTTGGCAGGGGTCATGCCTGATTAGTTCACAGCAAAATGAAACTTTAATGTGTCTCTTGAAAAATGGGCTCCAAATGTTCATTTGTGGTTGGCAGTCACAAATGTCAAGATCTGAGAGCTCTTCTTAGTTAATCATCGACTCTCATTTCCTTGGCTGTTCGTTCTGTGACTTTGGGTTGATGATTCATTCCAGGTGTCTTTCATGTTGCTGCTTTGGTTTCCAGCTGTATTATTCCAGCCAGGATCTGAGCAAAACACAATTTGCTTGACTGCAAAATCTCTGCATATTGTAAAGAATGAACACGTTTAGGGCTTTTGTGCTAACACAGAAAGCATCATAACACTGACTCCCAAGTGGCCATTAAGGGTGGGGGTCTAATTTCCTTTCCCGTTATAGTTTCCCACCATCTGTCCTGAAGCTCTGTTGAAGGCCTTGAATTATTTTATTTTGTTGTTAAAGAGAAATATATGTCATATTGCTCTTCCCAAGGAGCACAGCATCACTGTGGAGGTTTGCATCTGAACTGCAGGTTTTAAGTGTCTTAATGCTGACCTTGGCCCTGCATGTGTGAGTATGCTGGATAGGGGGAAACAATGGAGTGGATCTGGCCAAGCTTGCTCTGCATACTTCCCCCTTTTGCCACATATCTTAGGTGAATCAACCACCACCCCATGCAGTATACTGTATCAGTATACTGATACTGAGGTCTCCTGCAATATACTACGTTAAAAGAATTACAAAAAAAGCTCCCTGGGCACAGAACCCAATAAGTGAGAAATTCCTGCAGGGCAGGCCGACCCTTCCACAAAACAACTGTGGGTGGTGATGCCAGGCCCTAAGAGTAACTGACTACCAGAGATGTACTGTTGCCCTGCTGATCTTGCCCAGGGTGACCTTGAGGTGAATAATGAAATCAAGGAGGCATCCAGAGAAGGAAGTGACTTTGGTTACATGTGACTTTGGTTACATGTCCATTCCAGCCATGAGAAAAGGTGGAATTTCTGAGACCCCAAAGGACTGTGCCCTAGATGAGGCGAGATGAGGTGAGGAACCTTTGGCAACCTGTAAGCTGCATACCTTTCTGAGCAAACTTTCAAGGGCCACATTCCAGTGGTAGGTGAGGCCAGGGGCAAAAGTGGGTGGAGCAATGAATATAAATTTTACCTTCATACATTCCTAGGGTGGAGGACACATGCAGTTCACATTTGAGGATTAAGTCAAACTGCTATGTTAGCAGCACTGAAGTAACCTCTCTGGGGCACAAACCTGGGCAGTGTGGATGGAGATCCTGGGCTGCCCGGATGACAAGACCCTCTTGACCTTGTTCCTGTGACCACAGAAAGCAGAGGAAGATGTTTGGCACCAGCTTCGTTGCAGGAGTTGCTGGAAGGAGGTCTTAGGCATGGGTAGACAAACTAAGGCCCGGGGGCTGGATCTGGCCCAATCACCTTCTAAATCCGGCTCGCAGATGGTCCAGGAATCAGCATGTTTTTACATGAGTATAATGTGTCCTTTTATTTAAAATGCATCTCTGGGTTATTCGTTCATCCCCCCCCCCCAAAAAAAAATATAGCTCAGCCCCCCACAAGGTCTGAGGGACAGTGGACCGGCCCCCTGCTAAAAAAGTTTGCTGACCCCCGGTCTTAAGGATTGCACTCTGGATTTGTGTAGGGTTTACTCCTTAGCCACTTCTCTCTTCTCTCGAATATGTCCCACAAGGCAGTGGAGGTTTAGGATCAGAGTTTACTTCTCCCTGGTGGGCTCCCTTCCCAGGTTGATGAGCCCCATCTACTCACTTCCCTCCACAGCTTGCACAATAACTGCCTTCTTGACCATTGGACCTACTCTTGGTCTCATCTACTCAATCCGCTGGAGCCTGTCTTCACACACAGGGTGAGTGAGAGTTTAAGACCCATCAGCTACCCTCACCTGGTTTAGTCAGCCCGTTGAAATAAAGCCTGGTTTTGCTCCTGGCTTAAAGCTGTGGAACCCAAGTGATATTGTCAGCTTTGAGCTGCTGTGAGTGTATATGCCCTTTTAAGCTCCACAATTCCACAAGAGCCCTATTGTTAATATTGCAAGTGTCCTTGGTAAAACGTGACTAGTAAATTGTGTTTTAACTACAGGAAGAGTAGAATAAAGAATTGAAACCTAACCAAACAGATTTCCAACAGAATGTTTTTCTCTTAAGCAGAATATTTACAATCACTGCAGGTGTGGGCCAGAAAATAAAGCATATGTATTGTGACAATAAAATACCACCACTGGGTCTTCAAATACATTGTTCAGGATCCTTAAAACTGTGTTTACCCTAAACTCTGTTGACAGGATCTTCAGTAGACTATTTCAAATACCTCTTCCTTCTGCTATAAATTTTCTTCTGCTCACAGCTGTGTTTGTCTGCAAGGAGTAATGAATAGAACAGATGTGTTTGTGACAATGAAGACTAACAATAATTATCATTATGTTGAAAAAAAATCTTTTGACTTTCAATGACATTGCTCTAAATGTATTTGGGATGAGGTGAGATCATTTATATTTGAAGTTCCAATATTCTCTCCAAAAAGGACATGTGACTTCCCTCCTGCCGAGAAAGAATGGTTCTTAAAAAAAGAAAATAATCTTGGTAAATTTTGCTAAATTAAACTTTATTGAGTAGTTGCAGTGCAGGATAAGGATGTGCGGATCAGTCCTGTTCTGCTGGTCTACAGAATTCCAACATGCTTCTTGTTGTTTCACAAACAGAAGATCATGTTTTTGTGACAGCTAAATTAGATCATTCTAAAGAATTGGAACATTCTACAGAATTCTTGAAGTTCTGAGACATGCCTTTCTCTCTCTGCTAACATCTGTCTCTCACTCATTTTGTTGTTGCTCCGAAGCCTTCCCTTACCTTGCTGGCATTTAGGGGTTGTGAGAGGAGCAGAGGAGGTGAGGAAGCTCCATTGTAAAGCAAAAAGTCACTGTGCTCCAGAACTTTTAGCTGGTTAGCACCTGTGAATAGCAAAGCTCTGTGTTAGAACTTAGTTTTTCTTCAGAACTTTTGTCAGGATTGCAGCAGGGGAAGAAAATGTTAAACCTCCCCACCCCACAAACTATGGTTCTGATGAAAATTCATCCCCATGCCTGCTATTACTTAAGAAAAAAAGATGTGATTAATACATTTCAGTAAATCTCTTTTTGATACTGCCTTCTATGCATAGTAAGTTCATGTCCAGAGAAGATGAGCTGGTCTTTCTATATTGAATAGTTGTCTTGCAATTACTCTCTTGTTTAAGCCTCATGTGTGAAAACTTTTCCAATCTGGATACAGTTGCCTGCCATTTCCTTGGAAGTTGGGGTTGTGTTAGCTGCTGTATTATGATGTTCATCCACAGTGAGAGAACTTTTACTGAGATGAATGACGCTTGGCTAATGCAGGCTAGCAATAATGATTTAACTGCACTTAAACCCAAGATGTTTCCAGAAAGGCTTTTATTTCTCCTCTGGGAGTCTCTCTTAAAAATCCAGTACACATTACTTAGCACTGTGACTTTACTGCTGGTATTAGAAGCATAGCGGATGAATAGTGTCATTTTATGTGTTTGTCATGATCAAACTATGTAATGGTCAGGCTATTAGCATAGATGTAACAATGATTTTAATAGAAAATTATGTTAACTTCAAATGTTAATTTATATTGATAAACAAAAGACGTAATTGGTTTTTAACAAGCCAGATACACCCCCCAGGTATTTAAAGTAAAATAAAAAATTAAACAAGATGGAAGTTACTAAATTGCTGGGGGAAATAGCATTTTATTTTATTTTTTAGGAGCAGTTGCTGCCTTTCTGCCCTTTCAAAAGCTCATGGACATCTTAGATTAATAAATAGACTTTTGTGCTGTTTTCTGCCATCAGACATGTGTCATGATTCCCCCTCTAGAGCAAATCAAACAAAACAATTGAAACAGCTCAACACAATGGACACTTCAAGTGGTTTCCCCAAATTCAGCTGAAAATGCAACTTATACTGGCTTCTTCAGGCTCACTGTATTATTCAACCCCCTAAATAGAAACCCTCACAACAACACAAATACAACAGGTGTTGTCTCAAGCACACCTGATGCAAGTAATCAAGGACTTCATCAGTTGTACCAGGTGAGCTGGAACCCCTGAAATACCTGAACTAGCTAGGGGGTTGCAGAGTGTCAAATTTGGCTGCATGTTAGAAATATGGCTAAGTCAAGAGAATGGTCCAAGAAGGTAAGAGATCATCGCCCTTCACAAACAAGGAGCAGGATACAAAAAGATAACAAAGGCACTGCATGTTCCTAGAGACATTGTTGGAAGCATAGTTCGCAAGTTCAGAGTTAATGAACAGTGGTTACACTACTTGGACAGGGCAGAAAAAGTAAGCTATTTGGGGCAGCAACAAGAATTCTGAGAAGGCAGGCTGGGGAAAATCCTTGGGTGACTGCAAAAGAGCTGCAGCTAGACTTGGTGGCAGCAGGCACTGAGGTTTCAGTGAGCACACTAAGGTGTGTACTAAATGCAGAAGATTTCCATGCCAGAACTCCAAGATGTTCACCACTATTGACCCCAAAGCACAAGAAAACTCAGCTCTGAAATGCTCACCTGTGTCCTTGGTTTAAGAACAGTCCTGTTTAAGAACGATTTGGTTTATGAACTCTGCAAAACCAGAAATAGTGTACCGGTTTGTGAAATTTACCTCGGTCTAAGAACGGAATCCAAAATGGTGGAAGGGCACTGGCAGTGGGAGGCCTCATTAGGGAAAGCGCACCTCAGTTTAAGAATGGCTTTGGTTTAAGAACGGACTGCCAGAACGGATTAAGTTCATAAACTGAGGTACCACTGTAAATAAGCCACAGAAGTTCTGGGATTCTGTTTTGTGAAGCGATGAAACAAAATTGGAACTTTTTGGCCCCATGGAACAGCGCTATGTCAGAAATAAGAAGAATGAAGCATATGCTGAAAAGAAAACTGTGCCTACAGTGAAACATGGTGGGGGCTCAGTGATGCTCTGGGGCTGCTTTGCATCCTCTGGCACTGGAAACTTGAAGCGTGTGGAAGGCAGGATGGATTCCTAGGAGGAAATGTCATGCTGTCTGTGAGGAAGCTGAAGCTTGGGCGTCATTGGACCTTCCAACAGGACAATGATCCCAAATTCCACCAAGGCTTGGTTGCAGAAGAAGTCCTGGAAGGCTCTACAGGAAGGCCATCACAGTTACCTGACTTGAACCCCATAGAAAATCTATGGTGGGGTTTGAAGAAGGCGGTTGCAGCATGCAAACCAACATCTGGAGGCCATCGCTCATGAGGAATGGGCTCAGATTCCTCAGGAACACTGCTGGAAGCTGGCTGTGCATCCCACTTGCAGCAAGTCATAGCAGCAAAAGGCAGCTCTAAAGGTAAAGGGACCCCTGACCGTTAGGTCCAGTCGTGGCCGACTCTGAGGTTGCGGCGCTCATCTCGCTTTATTGGCCAAGGGAGCCGGAGTACAGCTTCCGGGTCATGTGGCCAGCATGACTAAGCCGCTTCTGGCGAACCAGAGCAGCGCACAGAAACGCCATTTACCTTCCCGCCGGAGTGGTACCTATTTATCTATTTGCACTTTGACGTGCTTTCGAACTGCTAGATTGGCAGAAGCAGGGACCGAGCAACGGGAGCTCACCCCGTCATGGGGATTCGAACCGCGACCTTCCGATCGGCAAGTCCTAGGCTCTGTGGTTTAACTCACAGCGCCACCTGCGTCCCTAAAGGCTGCTCTACTAAGTACTAAAGATGCTTGCCATGAAGGGGTTGAATAATAGTGAGACTGGAGAAACCATTATAATTTGCAATGTTAGTTGAATTTGGGGAAACCACTTGCAACATTTGTTGAGCTATTTCAATTGCTTTTGTTTGATTTTCTCATTGCAAACAGCTGAAAGTCTGTAAAGTTTGAAAACAATCCTGATTTGCAATGGGGTTGGAATAATTTCAAATGCAGCTGTATAATACAAGAGGATCCTCACTTAAGATGTGGAGGAGCTGAGCCTTTCCAGATTGTGATACCTACAATTGCTATGCACAATGTGTTTGAGTGCTGGATCATCAGCTCCCCAAAAGAGCTGGGGGTGGGGTTGATTAGAGGAGCATTCACTCAATGGTAAAGCCCCTCCTAATGTACAAATTTGTTGTTTTAATAGTATTTATAATAATGCATGGAGCTGGGAATGTGTAAACTGTTTTGAAGAACTGTACTGTAGAAATTGAGTGGTTTGGGAAAATGAGAGACCACTTTCTTTGGCTCAGTGTAACATAATGAGATGCACAAGACATACTCATGAGGATCCCAGGGAAGCAACAGTCTTGCATTTGATTTGTGAGAAACTTTTTATTTACTTCTTTACTAATTTTCATTCTGCTCTTCAACCAAGAAGGCTAAAGAACAAATAATTAAATTGCATGTGATCTTCAAATAGCCCTTGTAAGAAAGTGACTATGATGATCATTTGTCTCACTGCCATTGCCTTTTCTTGCTCACAGGGCAGCTCCTACTCATGTCCCTCTGTGAAGAAGCAGGAAGCAGGGGTGGAGATGACCAGAGTTCTTTTTCTTCCCACAGTGATTTCTGTGTGTGGGATAATTGAAATACCACACCACCCCCAAACATGAATCATCTATCCTTTAAATTAATTTTGTATGTACGGTAATTAGGCTGAGCAATCATTTATCTAAAAGTTGCATAAAATACAGGGTGCCTTTCATGATATTTGACCTGGAGAGAGGCAAAACAATTGTGCCTTCTACAGACTCACATATCTGGATTAATTATTTTAAAATTGATGTGTAATTCTTAAAACCTCTAAATAATCTGAACAATTTTATTTTCAGACCAATGCATCCAAGAATAACTGAAAAGGTTTAAAGTATTTGGGGCCTTTAACCTTGTTCAACACAGTGGTACCTCGGTTTAAGAACAGTCCTGTTTAAGAACGATTTGGTTTATGAACTCCGCAAAACCGGAAGTAGTGTTTGTGAACTTTGCCTCAGTCTAAGAACAGAATCCGAACGCTGGAAGGGCACCAGCACCGGGAGGCCTCATTAGGGAAAGCGCGCCTCGGTTTAAGAACGGTTTCAGTTTAAGAACGGACTTCCGGAACAGATTAAGTTCGTAAACCGAGGTACCACTGTATTGTTATTCCCATAGTATGGGTGGGGATGGGGGTGCTACCCCCGCCTGCCCACCCTAGAGAGTCCACGGAGCAGGCAGGTCTCTGAGAGTCAGCAGTCTTGCCAACCAGCTGCTGGGGAGGAAACAGTTGCAAGGGGAGACTCTGATCTCTTCCAAATCTCTCTTCTGAGCCGCTGCTAGGCAGAAGTGTCCTCTTTTGTGAAAGGACAAAACCTGTGCAGCCTCAGATTTTGAATCTGGTTGGGAAGTTAGACAAGTTGCACCCATTTATTATTCACCATCCAGGTGGGGATAGAAACATAAGAAACCCTTTCCCATGTTTGTATCACCCCAGCTGGCATGGAAGCCACGTGTTGAGGATACAAATCACAATACCAGTCCAAAATATTTCCCTATAACAACTCAGCCACTCAACCTTCTCATCCATTTCCTCCAGCTGCCTATGTTTAAATATGTTTTAGATTAGATGTGGGTGATAGATAGTTGGTTCCTACTCTGTTCCTCTTTCACTACATTCTCATATTTTGCCATCTCCTTTGGAAGATTCATGGCCTCCAGACTCAGCTTTCTTGTCAGCACCACTGACAAAAACTCTTCACACAGTTCAACATAGAATTCTACCATAGCTTGTGTTGAAAAGCATTCATTTTTTGTTTTCCTGAATTATTCTGGATGTCTTTCAGCATTTTCTACTATATATATAGTTTGCAAGTTTCCAACATATATCTGCATATACTATTTATTTTCTCTTTATACTGTGGCAGGGTATCATAGGCCTACAGTTATTATTTTTTCAGCAAGTCATGTCCTCATGCTGTAGTTGCATAGGTGTCTCTGCCAAATGATACAACACATGTGAATAATCCAAGGCTTGCTCACTATCAAAAATATTGAAAAGCATTAAAAATAATTAATTGAGGTTCTGCCCCCCCCCAGCAGAAGCCTGCCCGCTGCCCCACGATGTCCTCTTTTTGTGGGAGCATTTCCTTGTTGTTAGAACGTTTTCAGTTGCTGAGATAGCTTCCATTTGATCATTGCAATGGATTGCTTTGAAGTCATTTCTGCACGAGGTAAATTTTTAGCTCCCCAGTTTTCTCCCACCTATCCCTTATTTTGCCTGACCAAAGGTGGCAACCCAAAGGTGGCATATCCACATGGAAGTGTAACAGAGATTAGCATAATTCAAGGACAGAGCTGGGTGTGGAGTCCTCCCAGCATAGATAATATTTGTCCAGCTCCAAATTGTTGCTGCACTTCTGTGGCAAGAAAATTGCTGGAAAGAAAGAGATCCCTTGTCAAGAATCTGTTAGACTGGAGTGAAAGAAGGGAAAGAATTGTCAGAAGAGATTTTTGTATGTATTCGTCAAACTTATTGTCATGTTCTTTTCTCTTCAGGTATTACAACAACTTTACCCTATGTACAGAAGACAAGGCTGCAACAGCAAAGTGCTTTTGGCCTAACCCCATTGCTGAGGGCTTCATCACTGGAATCCATAAACAATTCTTTTCAAACTGTACTTCAAAAAAAGTGCATTGGGAAGATCCACCAGATAAAATTTTGATTACCCTGATTTTCATTCCAGTTCTCTTGACAATTGCCATGATTGGGCTAGTGGTATGGTGCAGTAAGAGAAATGATATTTTAGTGTAGCTAAACCTTCATCACCATTCTTTATTATTTTTATTTTAGCTTTGTTTTTAGAATGACTGATGGCAAAATAATAATAATTTATACATATTTACAGAGTTCTAAGCTGTGTCAAGCAATAAAAGAAATATTTATGCAGCCACACATGCCTACTATCTGCAGCCATTACTGGTACTTCTCCAGCAGTACAGAAATTGTTTTGACAATGAACAAAATGGCTGACAATCATATTTCTGTAATGGAAGCCATATGGAAAGAACTGAAAATATAATTAGAACCTGCTACTTATAATGGAACGTTGGGTCTTTGTTCAGTATGTAAAAAAATAAATAAATTGTATTTACAACAGGGTTTGTTTTGGAATTTAAAAGCAAATACTGTATTTAAGGCTTTGAAGCATAAATTTTTACAGCCCTCCGTGACCAAAGAACCGTTAACATGAGTGTTGCTGAAGAACCTTATTTCATCACTCTTCTGTTTTCCAAAACACATAAACGTGAAAAGGAGCAGCTAATAATAATAATAATAATAATAATAATAATAATAATAATAATAATATTCCACCCATCTGGCTGGGTTTCCCCAGCGACTCTGGGCGGCTTCCAGCAAAATATTTAAAAATACAATAATTCATCAAGTATTAAAAGCTTTCCTAAACAGCGCTGCCTTCAGGTGTCTTCTAAAAGTCAGATAGTTGTTTATTTCCTTGGCATCTGGTGGGAGGGCATTCCACAGGGTGGGTGCCACCACTGAGAAGGCCCTCTGCCTGGTTCCCTGTAACTTCGCTTCTCACAGTGAGGGCACCGCCAGAAGACCCTCGGAGCTGGACCTCGGGTTGAACAAGGGGGGTGGAGACGCTTTTTCGGGTATAGTGGGCCGAGGCCGTTTTAGGGCTTTAAAGGTCAGCACTTGGCCACTCCCAGTCCACAGTCTAGCTACTGCATTCTGGATTAGTTGTAGTTTTCAGGTCACCTTCAAAGGGAACCCCATGTAGAGCGCATTCAAGTCCAAGCGAGAGATAATTAGAGCATGCACCATTCTGGCAAGACTGTCCACAGGTAGGGAGGGTCAGCCTGCTTACCAGATGGAGCTAGTAGACAGCCGCCCTGGACACAGATTTGACCTGCACCTCCATGGACACCTGTGAGTCTAAAATGACTCCCAGGCTGTGCGCCTGCTCCTTCAGGGGCAGTTACCCCATGCAGGATCAGGGAGTCCGCCACACCCACCCGCCCCGTCAGGGGCTTCTGTACAGTACTTCTGCCTTAAAGGATGGCATCGGGAGCTGGAGTGTACAGAATGAACTTTTGGAAAGATGCAGGTTTCTTTTTTACGTAGCTGGAAGAAGAATGAGAGAATCTTGGCTGACTATGAATTTGTTAAAAGTGGCTCCTCTCTTTTAATTACCATTTTTCTTGTTAATTTTAGGACCATTTCTACCTTTGTAGAACTTTGGGTCTTTTGTGCTTGTAATATGCTTTAAATAGACAATTCTAGGAAAAATAAATAAAATACAGCCACTATGTTAGTAGTATATGTGCCTTTCAGAATTTGTAAACTGGGATATCCTTTATGTGTCTTGCTTTTGGAAAGGAACTTTCCAGACAGATTTGCACATACAGGATGGGAAGCAAACTTCCATCAACAAACATACTATGTGGGAAACTGGATGTCAATATGAAATGACAAATATATATATAACAACTTTGAGTCTCAGATTTGCCACATTTTACGTGCCCTACAAGCTAAATATTCCATTTTGAGAGCTAACATTTTCCAGTCATAAACAGTTTTGTTTTCAATCCTCACACAAATAAAGCTAGAACTGCTTACTATTTGTCTGTTGACTGTTATCTAGTTTCCATCTGTTGCTCATGATATATATGAGATGCATGTCTGTCATATGTTAGCATGAAAATGTTCTTTGTGTTACTGCTGTATTTGTATAAAATTCATTATGTGTTGCAGCTTGGCCTGTTCTGTTCAGAAAGGCTTGCTAATGTAAAATGTAATTCCAGCAATTTTTTGCACATCTTTTTGTATAAGGGCAGAGAAACCGAGACAGAAAATCTGATCAAATCTATAAGATCATCTATAAGATGATATTTATTTTAATGGTTTTGTATCCAACAACCAACTCAGAATCAAAGCTTCTGCTTTCACAAGATCAGCAAAAAATAGGAACATATATAATTTATTTCATGGAATGCTGGGAACAGTGGATTGGGTATTTCCTCTCACATGACCTCAGGCAGGCACAAAGACTTGTGGGAGGCAGACACTTCCTCAGTTTTTTCTCCTGTCTGACTCAGCAGTATGTTTCTCCTGCCTCTCCTGCTTCTTCAGATGATATTTCAATTTTTGATCTCATTCTGTTGTTGCTTTATTTCCCCAGTCTTCCTTAGTTTTAGCAACTTAGATTCTTTGAATCTTGCTATCTCTCTATCTATAGAAAATCGTCCCTCCCCGCCCCTGTTTGTTTCCCTTGCAACCTTAGTTCATCTTGGTTTTAGTTTATTTAGTTTACTTTCTTGCAGAGCTTCCTTGTATACTGCTCTCCTACAGTGTTGCTGAATATGCTTGTTTTTCACATGCTGTGGCTCCGTTTTGCTGCACGCCATTTTATTGATCAGATTTAATTATTTTTTTAAATAATATTTTATTGATTTTACCAAAAAAGAAAGATTACAATGAAAACAACAAACATCAACACATCAACAAACACCAACATTCAAACAACAAAAACAAACAATCAAAACACAACCAAAAAACAGAAAAAAGAAAAATATTGCAAACCTAAAAAGACTTAAGAAAAATTTAACATAGAAAGAAAAAATGAAAACTCTTTTCAAATTCACATCCTTCATAACCTTATTTTCCTGACTTCCACCCGCCCTCCTTTCTTGTATTCCACTTTAAAATTAATTTAGCAAGTTCATTTTTATTAGTTTTATCCTTTAAAAGTTCCTTCACATCTTATATTGTTCAGATTTTCATCCAATATCTATCCCTTCTTTCATACTCTTATTTATCTTATTTCACTAGAACCCCTTCGTTTCATTCCAATGTCCTCAACATTCAAAAATTTTACAATGTTTTTGTAGATAGTTTTTGAACTTCTTCCAGTCTTCTTCCACCTGCTCTTCTCCTTGATCTCGTATTCTGCCCGTCATTTCTGCCATTTCCATGTAGTCCATTACTTGCATCTGCCATTCTTCCAAGGTGGGTAGATCTTGTGTCTTCCAGTGCTTTGCGATGAGAATTCTTGCTGCTGCTGTAGCATACAAAAAGAAAGTTCTGTCCTTCTTTGGCACCAATTGGCCGACCATGCCCAGGAGAAAAGCCTCTGTAGTATTTGGAGGTTAACCCATCCGGTCCTGGAGACTTGCCCAGTTGCATATTCTGAATGGCACCTTCCACCTCTTGTTCGGAAATTCTATAGTTCAATAATAATTTGTTCTCTTGAGAGATTTTTTGTAATCGATTGGTTTCCAAAAATTGATCAGTTTTAATATAAAAGGATGTCACATAGAGGAGGGAGAAAGGTTATTTTCTGCTGCTCCAGAGAAGCAGACACGGAGCAATGGATCCAAACTACAAGAAAAAAGATTCCACCTAAACATTAGGAGGAACTTCCTGACAGTAAGAGCTGTTCGACAGTGGAATTTGCTGCCAAGGAGTGTGGTGGAGTCTCCTTCTTTGGAGGTCTTTAAGCAGAGGCTTGACGACCATATGTCAGGAGCACTCTGATGGTGTTTCCTGCTTGGCAGGGGGTTGGACTTGATGGCTCTTGTGGTCTCTTCCAACTCTATGATTCTATGATTCTAATCTCATTCTGTGGCCCTTGTGCATAAAGTTGTTTGAAGTATCTCTGAAAGCAGTTTTTAATTTCCTGTGGATTTTGTATATTCTTGCCATCCACTTCAAGATTTGTAACTGTATTTAATTTTTGTTTTTTCTTCAACTGCCAAGCTAGCAGCTTTCCACATTTATCAGCCGATTCAAAGGTTTTTTGTCTCATCTGTTTAATCTTCCATTCTATATCTTGGTTTACCATTTTCATATATTGTACTTGATATAGTTTAATTTCTCTCAAAATCTCCTGTGACTTTGGTTTAGTCCTAAGTCTCTTCTCCCCTTCTCTAATTTTCTCCAATATCTTTTCTTTTTTCTCCTCCTGGACTCTCCTTTTTATAGCATTTTGTTGAATCAAAAAGCCTCTCATTACAGCTTTACTTGCGTCCCAGATTACTCTTTTTTGCACAGTAGTCTTCAAATTTATTTCAAAATAGTCTTTCATAATTTTTAGGGCCTTCTTGGTAATTTCTGGATCTCTAAACAAGGTGTCATTCATCCTCCATCTAAAGGAACCAGTCGATGTTAATTTCATTTCCATTTTCACGGGATTATGGTCGGAGCAAGTTTTAGGGCAGATTTCCACTTTTCGAATCTTAGGCGCCATTCCTCTAGTAATCCAGATTTGGTCAATTCTTGTCCAAGTCATTTTAGCTTCAGAGAAGAAGGTTCCCTCTCTGCCTAGGGGATTCTTGGTTCTCCAAGTATCAATTAAGTCCATATTGTCTGTCATTTCAAAAAAAGTCTTTGGTAGTCTTCCATCTTTTGTAACTACCTGTCTTTCAGATTTATCCATATTTGTCGACACTACGCCGTTCATATCTCCCATCAGAATAATATTGTAGTCCATAAAATCCAACAACGTCTCATGCAGTTTCTTGTAGAATTCCGATTTCCCCTCATTTGGTGCATAAACTCCGACTATCAATAATCTGTCTCCTTGAAATTGTATTTCAATTGCCACAAATCGTCCATGTTCATCTTTAAAGAGAAATTTTGGTGATAATTTTTCTTTTGCATAGATCACAACTCCTCTTTTTTTAACTTTATCCAATGAAATAAATTCTTGGCCTAACCTTTTATTTATCAATACTTTCCTGTGGAGTCTTGTTACATGGGTTTCTTGTAAACAAATCAAATCCAATTGTTCCTTTTTCAACAAATGAAAAAAAAATTTCCTCTTGTCCGGGGAATTCATACCCCTAATGTTCCAAGTTAATACCTGCAGAGATATGTTGTAGTTATTTTGCTATTCCTCCAACTGCTCCTTGAAGTTGCTCTTGTTCCGACGGCAGTGTCTCTTTCTCTAGTCTATCCAATCCCAAGGGATGTCTTTCTAGATCAAGTGGTCCTAATCCTGAAATTCCCGGCTCTTTTGTTTCCGCCTCTTTTTGTAGTTCTTCACCGTAGTGTCTCAGAAATCTCACTTTATCTTCTTCTGATCTTATCTTTATTTTTTCCCCTCTGAATGTGAAAGAGAGGCCCTGAGGAAATTCCCACCTGAATAAAATACTGTTTTTCCTTAGCAGGCCTACCAGCTCTCCGTAATTGGCCCTAAGGTCAAGTAGATATTTTGGGATGTCTTTAAAGATTTCAATTCTCACACCTTGTATTTTGAGTGCTTTCTTATAATGGAGACTCAATATTTTATCTCTCTCTTCTTTTGACCTTAAAGCAATCAAACAGTCTCTCGCTCTATTTTTCCTTTTAACTTTTCCAAGTCGAAAAGCACTCACTATCTTAAATTCTTATTTTGCTGGATCCAGGTCCCAACAATCCTCAAATTCCGATGTAAGAAATTCAATTAAGTCTCCTTCTGGACCGCCCTAATTCTCAAGTTGGCCTGTTTATCCTTAAGTTCAATCAAGGAGAATTGTGCCCTGTAATCATCCAGTTGTTTATTAATTGGCGGTATCCTTTCTTCTACCACCAATACTCTCTCCTTCGCTTCCTCTGCTGTCCGTTTTGTCTGTTTAGATTCCTGCAGCAACCTATCAATGGCCTGAGTATTAGAATTTACTTTCTGCCCCACATCATTTACTTTCTGCCCCAAATCATTGATAGTTGTAGTATTTAAGTCAATTTTAGCTGTCAAATTTTGTAGGGCTACAAGTATTTTGTCTAGTGTTGCAGAGTCCGATCCTACTCCTTTTGCTTCTTCCCTTTCTAAAGCTAGTGGGATAGAAAGACCTGTCACTGACGGTCTTCGATGCTGCAGTTGTTGCTGTTGCTGCAGCTGCTGCTGTTGTCTAGTTTTAATTCTTGTTTATTTTTCCTGTGGCTTATCTTGTGGTTTGTCTTGATCCATTACTGTACCTCTGAGAACCAAGGTCATTCACAGAGTTTTCAGGCTTGCTTTAACAATAGAGGGTGACAGCTGCAGTGGAAAATCCCCAGCTATAACACAGAGTTCCTCTAGGGGAGCAGAGTAGCAAATTGTTTCATCAGTGATTATTGTTAAAAAGTAACTTCATAGACTTCCCAATTTGTTTCAATAATGGAAAACAGTTGCAGATTTGAGAGTTCCCTTAAAAAGTTGCCATTCTCTTGCAGAGATCAGTAATAAAAGTTACAGTGTCTATAAAACGGTGCACTTACTATGACCTTTATATTGTTTAAAGCAGTCCGACATCAAGGATTGAGTGGTGGGTTATTTTCCCCCCTCCACAATTTAAGAGGGGGTTCTTCTATCCAACAATGAAATTTAGCTCTTTTAAAAAGTCAATTTCTACAGTTCAAAGTTTCTTTAACCTTTGCTTTCTTACTATTTACAAGAAAGACGGACTTCCTGTTTACGCCTTACCGATTCAGGTCCGAATTTAAGTTCAAAGTCCCGATCAAAGTCCCAAATTCAAGTTCAAAGTCAAAGTCTTAATTCTTTGATCTTTTCAAACTTCTCCCAATTCTTACTCATGGGTAGATGTTTCAGTTCGAAGTTTCACAGGAAAAAGGTTGGCGCTCTCCGGTAACTGCTGTGCAGCTTCGCTCCGCAGAAGTAGCGATAGACTCTCAGCACAGCGCCAGCCCCCGTCCCGCTCCGAAGCTCTTTACAGAGCTTCTTTGACATTTCGGGGGGGGCGCAAAACGTGCCCGCCGAGTCCCACGGCCACGGGCTTCTCCCGCCTGTGGTTTTTTAAAGGGTCCCCCGCTTTGCTGCAGCGGTGGACCCGATTTCTGCGGGGCTTCTCCCTCCGATTCAGAGGGAATCTGCCATTGCCGATGGCGCCGACTCCGGAAGTCTGTTGATCAGATTTAAATATAAGTGGGGGGAAATCCTACCGGAGGCTTTTCGCAATCATGGCTCATTTTCAGTTGCTGCTGGCTCCATAGCACAGCCTCATTTCTTTGGTGATTTCTACAGTCTTCAGCCATTATTTTCTGCATCATTTAAGACTGCTGTCCGTGATATGGCAGAAGGAGCTGCGGTTATTATTCCTCCTGGTTCATAATCGCAGCGACAGAGTGAGCAGGCACTGGTAGACTGCTTCTGAACCTCCTAGTTAAGGAGTGATTCATTTGTTTATTATTATTTACGCTTATTATTCTGTGACTTGCAGTCTATTTCTTCCTAGCCCACTTGTGGTGGCATTGGAGAGACACTGGAGTTTGTGCCTTTTCCCCATAGTCCACTGTGGCGGCATTGGTAGTGAATGCTACTCAGTCTGCCCTGTGTGGCTGCATTCAGAACAATTTCATTAATTTCCATTTATTGATTTATTATATGGAGCCTATACAAGGAGCCCCTGAACCTCTTCCCAAAAAGGCTTAACCAAAAGCTTAAGCACGTCTTACCCTCTAAGGGAATAGGATGCAATAAAGCTGCTGCTTCTGTCACCCCACCCCCAAATATTTTGACTGCAGTTTTATTGCAATCTAATGAGCCTGCAGACTCCAGTTCATAAGAATCAGTCTCTCTGATTCTGCTCTTCCACCCTATGAGACTGGAAGGCAGGTTATAGAAGAAGCCAATGCAATTCTGGGCTGCATCAATAGGAGTATAGCATCTAGATCAAGGGAAGTAATAGTGCCACTGTATTCTGCTCTGGTCAGACCTCACCTGGAGTACTGTGTCCAGTTCTGGGCACCACAGTTCAAGAAGGACACTGACAAACTGGAACGTGTCCAGAGGAGGGCAACCAAAATGGTCAAAGGCCTGGAAACGATGCCTTATGAGGAACGGCTAAGGGAGCTGGGCATGTTTAGCCTGGAGAAGAGGAGGTTAAGGGGTGATATGATAGCCATGTTCAAATATATAAAAGGATGTCACATAGAGGAGGGAGAAAGGTTGTTTTCTGCTGCTCCAGAGAAGCGGACACGGAGCAATGGCTCCAAACTACAAGAAAAAAGATTCCACCTAAACATTAGGAAGAACTTCCTGACAAAACAAAACAAATTCCTTCCAGTAGCACCTTAAAGACCAACTAAGTCAGTTCTTGGTATGAGCTTTCGTGTGCATGCACACTTCTTCAGATACACTGAAACAGAAGTTTCCAGACCATTCTATATAGTGAGAAGGTGGGGAGGGGTATTACTCAGAAGGGTGGTGGGAATGGGTGATTGGCAGATAGCTGTGATGAGCCTGTTGACGACTCTTAATGACTGCAATAGGTCTTACAGGAAAAAGCAAGGGGTGAAAAGGTGAAAGATGGCTTTGTCATGTATAATGAGATAAGAATCCAAGGTCTTTGTTCAGACCAGGTTTCTCCATTGTTTTGAGTTTGGTGATAAGTTGTAATTCAGCAGCTTCTCTTTCCAGTCTATTTCTGAAATTCCTTTGTAGTAAAACAGCTACTTTGAGATCTTGTATAGAATGTCCTGGGAGATTGAAATGTTCCCCTACTGGTTTCTCTGTCTTGTGATTCCTGATGTCCGATTTATGTCCGTTTATTCTTTGGCGTAAGGTCTGGCCTGTTTGTCCAATATAGAGAGCTGAAGGACACTGTTGGCATTTTATGGCATACACAATGTTAGACGATGAGCAATTAAATAGTCCCGAGATGGTATGTGTGATGTTGTTGGGGCCAGTAATGGTGTTGTCCGGGTGTATGTGGCAGCAAAGTTGGCATCTGGGTTTATTGCAGGCTCTGGTGCCAGTGTCCGTGTTAGGTCTGGTTGTAGTATTATTGTGGGTTAGGAGTTGTTTAAGACTGGGTGGCTGTCTGTAGGCAATGAAAGGTCTTCCTCCCAGAGCTTGAGAAAGAGAACTGTCATTGTCCAGGAGAGGTTGTAGATCTCTGATGATGCGTTGTACTGTTTTAACTTGGGAGCTGTATGTGATGACTAGAGGTGTTCTGTTATTTTCTTTTTTGGGTCTGTCTTGCAGCAAGTTCTCTCTGGGTATCAGTCTGGCTCTGTTGATCTGTTGTCTAACTTCATCTGTTGGGTATTTTAGTTCTAAAAAGGTTTGCTGTAGATCTCTTAGGTGAGAGTCTCTGTCTGTAGAATTGGAACAGATGCGGCTGTAACGTAGTGCCTGGCTATATACAATGGACTGTTTGGTATGTTTGGGATGGTAGCTAGAGGCATGTAGATATGTTTGTTGGTCAGTTGGTTTACGGTATAAGGTGGTGTCTATGTGCCCATCCTGTATTTTTATAGTAGTGTCCAAAAAATGTATTTCTTGCATAGATTGATTCATTGTTAGGTTGATTGTGGGGTGAAAATCATTGAATTTCTGGTGGAAGGTGTCCAGGGTCTGTTGACCATGTGTCCAGATGATAAAAATATCGTCAATGTATCGCAGGTACAAGAGAGGTTTGAGTGGGTAGGAGTTTAGGAAACGTTGTTCTAAATCTGCCATGAAGATGTTGGCATACTGTGGGGCCATGCGGGTGCCCATTGCTGTGCCGCTGATCTGAAGGAACAGGTCATCACCGAATTTGAAGTTGTTGTGGGTAAGGACAAATTGGCAGAGTTTGGTGGCAAAGTCCGCTGTGGTTTTATCTGAAATGGTGTTCCTTATAGCTTGTAAACCATCGTTGTGTGGGATGTTGGTATACAGAGATTCCACATCCATAGTAGCTAGTATAGTATTGTTGGGAAGATTATTTAAAGATTGTATTTTCCTCAGAAAATCTGTGGTGTCACGTACATAGCTGGGAGCACTGATGGCATATGGTTTCAGAACAGAGTCCATATAACCGGAGACACCCACTGTAATAGTGCCAATACCTGAAATGATGGGGCGTCCTGGATTTCCTGGTTTGTGTATTTTAGGTAGAAGATAGAAAGTTCCTGGTCGAGGTTCTGTTGGTGTGTTAGTGAGGATCTGTTCTTGGATGTGTGGGGGTAGCTCCTTAACAATCTTGTTCAGTTCTTTTTTGTATTCTTGTGTGGGGTCTGAGTCCAGTTTTATGTAAAAGGCGGTATTGGAAAGTTGTCTGTGAGCCTCCTGAATGTAGTCAGTTTTGTTCATGATGACGACAGCTCCACCTTTGTCCGCTTCTTTAATTATAATGTCTGGGTTGTTTCTGAGATTATCTATGGCTCTCCTTTCAGCATGGTTTAGATCTGGTCTGAACAAAGACCTTGGATTCTTATCTCATTATACATGACAAAGCCATCTTTCACCTTTTCACCCCTTGCTTTTTCCTGTAAGACCTATTGCAGTCATTAAGAGTCGTCAACAGGCTCATCACAGCTATCTGCCAATCACCCATTCCCACCACCCTTCTGAGTAATACCCCTCCCCACCTTCTCACTATATAGAATGGTCTGGAAACTTCTGTTTCAGTGTATCTGAAGAAGTGTGCATGCACACGAAAGCTCATACCAAGAACTGACTTAGTTGGTCTTTAAGGTGCTACTGGAAGGAATTTGTTTTGTTTTGACTATGGCAGACCAACACGGCTACCTATCTGTAACTTCCTGACAGTAAGAGCTGTTCGACAGTGGAATTTGCTGCCAAGGAGTGTGGTGGAGTCTCCTTCTTTGGAGGTCTTTAAGCAGAGGCTTGACAACTATATGTCAGGAGTGCTCTGATGGTGTTTCCTGCTTGGCAGGGGGTTGGACTCGATGGCCCTTGTGGTCTCTTCCAACTCTATGATTCTATGATTCTATGATTCTTCTGCTTCTGTTAGGTCCTTACCACTTTTGTCCTTTATTATGGTAATCTTTGCACAAAATGTTCCTTTCATATCTCCAATTTTCTTGAACAGATCTCTGGTTTTTCCCATTCTGTTGTTTTCCTCTATTTCTTTGCATTGCTTGTTTAAGAAGGCCCTCTTCTCTCTCCTTTGGAAGATTCTTTGGAAATCTGCATTCAATTTCCTGTATCTTTCACTTGCATTTTGCTTGTCTTCTCTCCCCTGCTATTTGTAAGCCTCGTTGGACAGCCACTTTGCTTTCTTGCATTTCCTTTTCATTGCTGCCTCCTGTTACGAGCCTCCATACTTCAGGCATTCTTCAGGCACTCTGTCCACCAAACCTAAATCCTTAAAACTGTTCCTCACTTCTGTGTAGTCAGAAGGGAATTTATTTAGATTGTATCTTACTGGCCCAGTGGTGCTAAGGGGCAAATATGATTTTTTTTATGTTGATGGTATTTTTTTGTTGCTCTTGAGGGAAAGGGGGATGGTTACCTGTTTTACTGCAAGCATACTTTTATATACACTGCGTTTCACGCAATGTATCCACACTGAACTTTTTTTTTCAATTTTCCCAAAATTAAATTTTCCCCCAGAAAAAAACCGGAAAAAACTTTTTATCTCATGGCTTCAAAATTTCTGGAAATTTTACATCTCTAGCTATCACTAATGCCCTCTGACGTTAATGGGGAAGTGTTATGCCTATTGATGTGGTTGCTCGAGAGCGAACAGGCAAGATCCCTCACTGGTCTTTTCAAAGGCTTTATTATTGGTGCAAAAACATTTACAATGCAGAACGCCTCTATTCCATGTCTGGCTCAGTCACTAGCACTACTCCCCAGCAGAGTAGTCTCTTGACCCCCAGCCGACGCCTCCCCTCTCTGCACAAAAGCCTACTGCGCAGGGAAGGCTTGGGTAAAGGGGGACCTCCCTCCTCCCCGCTTTGCTCAGGCACAGTGCCTTGGCTCTTTCTTGCATCCTCCAAGCCCTGCAGCTCTTCCCCATTAGAGGCGGGCTTCCTTCCTTTGCTGAGGAAGTGCTGCTTCCCACGATTTTTGGAGGCTCTCTGTAATCTGCCCTTCCACCTCTCCCCTCCCTGACAGGAGGCTTCAAGCTAACAATCCTTTGCAGAAAATGGAAGAACTGGAATTTGTGTTTATGCTGCATTTCACAAGGTCAGCAAGTCCTTATAGAAATAAGAAATAAGACCTGTTATTGAGTTCTTGTGCAAGTTTGTACAGTTCACTTCTGGATTTTTAAAAGGAAAATTAGAGAAGATTTTACTGAGCCTGAGAAACAAGCAAAAGCCACCTTGCCAAATGTTAACTACAAAACAAGGAGACAAAGAGTGAGGGAACAGCAAATAAATGTCAGAAGTGCACCTGATGCCTTAGATCAGTGTTTCCCAACTGGTGTTCCGCGGCACACTAGTGTGCCGCGAGACGTTGCCTGGTGTGCCGTGGGAGGGAGGCGGGCGAGAGCGCAAGGCTTGGGGCGGCAGCTGGCAGCGCGGAGCACGGGGCGCCCTCCGGAGGGCTCCCTGTGCTTCGGGCAACAGGCTGCCGCCCCAAGCCTTGCGCGCCCGGCGGGAGCTCCTGCCGGGCGCGCAAGCCTTGCAGACACTCGCCCGAAGCACGGGGAGCCCTCCGGAGGGCTCCCTGTGCTTCGGGCAACAGGCTGCCGCCCCAAGCCTTGCGCGCCCGGCGGGAGCTCCGCGCGGGGCAGACATCTGCAGCTTAGGGAGCCCTGCAGGACTTCCCCGCAGGGCTTTCCAAGCTGCGGATAGCAGCCTGCTGCCCCCCACGAGGGGTGCTCTTAAGCAGAGCGCCCCTCGCGCGGGGCAGACATCTGCAGCTTGGGGAGCCCTGCAGGACTTCCCCGCAGGGCTCTCCAAGCTGCGGATAGCAGCCTGCTGCCCCGCACGAGGGGTGCTCTTAAGCAGAGCGCCCCTCGCGCGGGGCAGACATCTGCAGCTTGGGGAGCCCTGCAGGACTTCCCCGCAGGGCTTTCCAAGCTGCGGATAGCAGCCTGCTGCCCCCCACGAGGGGTGCTCTTAAGCAGAGCGCCCCTTGGGCGGGGCAGACATCTGCAGCTTGGGGAGCCCTGCAGGACTTCCCCGCAGGGCTTTCCAAGCTGCGGATAGCAGCCTGCTGCCCCGCACGAGGGGTGCTTTTAAGCAGAGCGCCCCTTGGGCGGGGCAGACATCTGCAGCTTGGGGAGCCCTGCAGGACTTCCCCGCAGGGCTTTCCAAGCTGCGGATAGCAGCCTGCTGCCCCCCACGAGGGGTCTCTTAAGCAGAGCGCCCCTTGGGCGGGGCAGACATCTGCAGCTTGGGGAGCCCTGCAGGACTTCCCCGCAGGGCTTTCCAAGCTGCGGATAGCAGCCTGCTGCCCCGCACGAGGGGTGCTCTTAAGCAGAGCGCCCCTTGGGCGGGGCAGACATCTGCAGCTTGGGGAGCCCTGCAGGAGTTCCCCGCAGGGCTTTCCAAGCTGCGGATAGCAGCCTGCTGCCCCGCACGAGGGGTGCTCTTAAGCAGAGCGCCCCTTGGGCGGGGCAGACATCTGCAGCTTGGGGAGCCCTGCCGGACTTCCCCGCAGGGCTCTCCGAGCTGCAGATAGCAGCCTGCTGCCCTGCCCTCGCGCGGGGCAGACATTCACAGCTTGGAGAGCCCTGCAGGACTTCCCCGCAAGGCTCTCCAAGCTGCGGATAGCAGCCTGCTGCCCCGGACCTGTCCTGAAGGCTTGCAGCGGGAGGAGGGCTTTCCTCCCCACCGCCAACATTCAGAATTCTGTTCTGAATGTTGGCGGTGGGGAGGAAAAACCCTCCTCCCACCGCAAGCCCCGGGAAGAGAGGAGAAGCTGTGCGCCTTCTCTTCTGTTCCCGGACCTCCCACCGCAAGCCTTCAGGACAGGTCCCAGAACAGAGGGGAAGGCGCGCAGCTTCTCCTCTCTTCCCGGGGCTTGCGGTGGGAGGAGGGTTTTTCCTCCCCACCGCCAACATTCAGAACAGCATTCTGAATGTTGGCGGTGGGGAGGAAAGCCCTCCTCCCGCCGCAGGCCTTCAGGACAGGTCCGGGAACAGAGGGGAAGGTGCGCAGCTTCTCCTCTGTTCCCAGGGCTTGCGGTGGGAGGAGGGTTCCCCGCTGTCCCGGAGATTTCCCTATGGGCTTTCGTCTTGCGAAGCAAGCCCATAGGGAAATTCGTCTTGCGAAGCCGCTAAAAAATCGGAAAACCCTTTCGTCTTGCGGGTTTTTCGTTTAGCGAGGCATTCGTCTTGCGGGGCACCACTGTACTTTATATATAGTCAATATAGGCACAGAGTTAATTTTTTAAACATTTTCTAATGGTGGTGTGCCTCGAGATTTTTTTCATGAAACAAGTGTGCCTTTGCCCAAAAAAGGTTGGGAAACACTGCCTTAGATCATGGGTAGGCAAACTAAGGCCCGGGGGCCGGATGTGGCCCAATTGCCTTCTCAATCTGGCCTACGGACGGTCTGGGAATCAGCGTGTTTTTACATGAGTAGAATGCATCTCTGGGTTATTTGTGGGGCATAGGAATTCGTTCATTCCCCCCCACACACAAAAAATATAGTTTGGCCCCCCACAAGGTGTGAGGGACAGTGGACTGAAAAAGTTTGCTGACCCATGCCTTAGATGCACTTTCTTCAAGAGATAAGTTTAGGATAAAATCCTTTATTCCTATTTTAGATGCACTTGAAGCCAATTTAAAAAGAAGTACTGTTGTTGTGGGAATATGGTTGGGTTTACCTATAGGGAAAATGGGTGCATGGGTGAAAATTTACTGCAGCCTGACCTTTTGGTAGGGCAGGCTGTGTTAAGCATGATCAGCGCGTGGACACCTTATGCCAGCCTGTGATTGGTTTATACAGCATACCCTGATAGTAGGGTGATTTTCCTTATATGGTATTGTCTTTTACTGTTGAGTTGATACAATGTTCTGTGAAATAATAAAATGCTAGGCCGCAGCAGTTTGAGCATGTGCAGGCCTGATCAGCTCTGATCAGCTCAGTTCAGCTCAGTTGTTGCTGGCTAGGCCCTTTGAAACCATTTTTGGTGTGAGACTGATTTATTTCTTATGGCGAGCAGGCCCTCGTCATGTTGTACCATTGTTTTCAATTCTTGGTAATCTGACAGCATCTAAGCAAGAAATTCAGCAAGGTGTGAATTCCTCGCCCTCGCTCTCCATCTCCCATCTTCCCTGTGCCTCTGCTCCTGAGCCCCTGACACATACCCAGAAGATATTGACCTGAAACTTATTGATGAACTTTTGCACCTGTACTTGAAACAAAGCCCATAGGCTTACAGCAGAGCACTCTCTGTCTCATACAGACCTTTATCAAATAATATACAAGGAAAATATTCAGATGGCCTTTCCTAATGTGGAAGCAATCTTGCGGTTATTATTTAGCTTTATGGCCACTAACTGCTCGGGAGAGAGGAGTTTTTCAAGACTCAAAAGAATTAAAAATGAATTAAGGGCTATTTTGTACATTGAAAGTGACAAACTTAGACAAATTTTGATGAAGTTTGGATGATTTTGCTATGAGGAAGGCTAGGAAAAAACATTTTTAGTCTTACTGTATTTGATCGTTGTAGTTTACTTCTTGATATGTATTTTAAAACTGACTGTTTCATGACAACATAAAGTAGATTCTAAAAGTGCCACATTGTCAGGTAATCATGATCATATTATTTACATTTCCCAGGCAATATAATTTGTAAACTCAAGGGTTGTATTTTTTAAGAATAACATTACAACTTCATTTTCCTAAAAATTAATGCTTATTCCACAAAAGGTTTACAAAGTTCAGGTATTGCAAAAAGTTTTTCAGTGTTAATTTTAACATTTATGCATTTTTTAAAAAAATCACTATGGTATTTTACAGTAACATCTTATGTCCTTTAGAGGAGAAATTGTGAATTGCAGAATTTAAATACCCATCATCATTCTTGGCTTCACTCAATTTTGTTTATAACACTCCTCCATTTTCTTCTAGTCATGAGGGTGGGGGATTGGGAGGGGCCTCACAAGTAGAGGAGCCGAGGGCCTCTCTTCATCTAAATCTGGCGCTGCTTGCAATGTAGCATACATGATGTCAGGACATTGTGCAATGTGCATGTGACATTCCCCGCAATAACACCATTCAATATATCTTGGCTGTAGTTTCTTGTGCAAGAAAAAAATTGAGATTAATAAAATTGCTGGGGACTAATTTATGAGAACCATTACTGCTAGTGGCATGAGAAAAACAATTATACATTTGTTTAATCCTAATATAGTAAAATATTTCCAGGACAGGACCTGGGTGACAACTCAAAAGGCTTGATTTTACTCAGCCCTTGTAAGGATAGTACAGTGAGTAACTGACTAACTGTGCTATCTTCTGATACAGGATGCAGAGGCGGAGAAAGGGGTGTGTGGTGGGGGCAGTCCGCCCCAGGTGTCATCTCTGGGGAGGGTGTGTGACAAAATCCCAGCCGGGCTGCAGCACCAGATCACGCCCCCTGGCTGGGCACAGTACCCGCCCCCAGGCTGGGAGTCGTGGGGTGGCTGGAAAAGGCAGGCAGGCAGAGGAGAGGACGGGATGAGGCAGGCAAGCAAACAACAGAGTGGGTGCTGCACACCCCATCCCGTCAGTCCCTATGGGTGGTTCACCATGCCCTCACCTCACCCCACCCCAGGTGCCCAAGAGACTTCTTCCGCCACTGACAGGATGACTAGCCACCCAATTATGCACAGCCATTGACATCAGTGGCAGAATCTGCATCAGTAGAGAAATTCTGTTTCAGCTACAGCATTGTGCTGATGAAAAAAAAGAAACCAATAAGCTATATTCTTGCACATAGGACTTCCGGAGGCGGCGCGAAACGGTAATGGCTGCCCTCTTCTAACTGCGGAGAGGGGGCTCCTTTGAAACGGGTCGTCCGCTACGGCAAAGCGGAGACCCACACCGGCAACCCACAGGCAGTAGAAGCCTGTGGTCTTGGGACCCGGCGGGTGCCTGGAGCTGTCCCCGAAACGTTGAAGGAACCCCATAAGGGGCTCCGGAGCGAGGAGGGGGTAGCGGCACTGTGGGTCGTTGCGCATTCAACGGAGTGAAGCCGCGTTGCTGCTGCCAATGAGCGCTGACCTTTCTTCCTGGAAATTTTTGATTCGGAAAAGCTACAACCTGTGAGTAGTAAAAGACTCTTTAAAATTTTGGGACTTAAAAAATACTGAATTTGGTCGAAAGCGGAGAGACGAAAAACAGGAAGTCCGTCTTCCGCTGTCATTGAATTTCAAAGCAAAGAGCTGGAGGAGTGGAGGCAAAGAGAGAACTTTTAACCTAAGGGATCTGAGCACCAACTGAACTTTTTCGTAAGTTGATTAAGGACACTAAGTGCTGGAATTTATGCTTCTTATTTGCATGGTGATACCTTTCTTCTACTGGATTTATAACTTAAGTAAGAAACCCAGGTGCTGGAGCTGCCTGTGTAACAGACTAGCCAGTTTGCAGACTTGGATACTTTTAAATTTGGAAACAATCTGAGGACTCTGGATTTGTTACTTTGAAGCATCACTTGGAATACCAGTAGGCACTGACTGAAACAGTGTAGTTTGTTAAAAATAACTCTGCTAAAACCTACTATTGAAGGCTCTTGGACATTATTCTGATTTTATTAAATTTTACTGGAACTGACCTCTTCCCCATAGACAACTTACACTCCCCCTAGAGGATTTGGGATTTACAGCAGTGACTTTATTTTACTTTCATTTCCCGGCCTCCTGTCTGACTGTTACCATCTGGGATGTTGTTTCTCATGGGAACAACTTAGCTCGACCTTGACTTTTAGATAACTCTGGAATGAGTGGCGCAAGAAAAAAGGGACCAAGAACCAGACAAACAACATTAACAACTTTAACCGCAGCCTCACAGACACGTAGATCATCTGTGCCTACTCTGCCTACCTTGTCTTCTGAGGAAAGAGCTGCCTCTCTGCAATGGGCAGGGGAGGGAGAAACTGAGGATTTACAATTGGAAGATATGGCCTCAGGAGCAACTGCCTCTATTTTAGAGAAAATCTATGAAAAATTGGAATCGTTGGATAAAAAAGTGGAATCATTGGACAGAAAAGCTGATGAGCAAACTGCTAAAATTGATCAAAACACAGAATGCTTAAATAGATTAACTGGACAAGTGGCACAGAATGTACAGGCAATAGGTGAATTGACAGAGGCTACTGGTGAAAATCGGAAATTGGCTGAGGATACCAGCCAAAGACTTGGAAAGTTAGAACAAGAGGTAAGACCACTCAATAAACAAGTAGGGGAACACCAGACCTATCTTTCTATGTTGGAATTGCGAAACAGGGAGAGCAACTTAAGGATAAGGTCTATACCAGAAGTGGAAGAAGGCAACTTGGCTGAGTTTCTGACTAAAGAATTTTCCAAGTTTTGGAAACTAGAGGAAAAAGACTTTAAAATTGTATCAGCTTTTAGGCTTGGAAGACTTATAAAGAAAGAGAAGCCCAGAGACTGTCTGATAATATTGAGATCAAAGGAGGAAAGGGACAAGATTCTAGGCTTACACTACGGAAAGTCACTGGACATTTTGGATAAAAGAATTGAACTTTACAAGGATATTCCTAAACAGCTGCTTGATCTTAGATCTGAATATCTGGAATTGGTTAGACTGTTGAGGAGCAATTCAATCATCTTCAGGTGGGAATTTCCCCAAGGATTATCTTTCACCTTTAGAGGGAAGAAGGTTAAAATTAGAACATTGGAAGACAGAGATAAATTTCTGACTACATACGGAGAGGACCTACAAAAAGGAATTGAACTACCTTCTGAGCCTGGAGCACCAGGGGAACCTGCACCCTTGGACTTTGAAGATCCAGCGAACAAGGTACCACCCCCAGGAAACTAATCAGATTTGTTCAGGATGTCTCTGCAACTTTTGAGTTGGAATATAAATGGCTGCAACATTCCGGAAAAAAGGAGGAAAATTTTTCATATATTAAAAAAAGAACAATTGGACATTATTTGCTTACAAGAAACACATGTGACTAGGCTCCACAGAAAAGTGCTAATAAACAAAAGACTGGGTCAGGAATTTATATCTTCGGACAGAGTAAAGAAGAGAGGCGTGGTGATATATGCAAAAGAGAGCCTGTCACCTAAATTTTTATTCAAAGATGAACATGGAAGAATCTTAGCAATCGAGATACAACATCAAGGAGAGAAGATTTTGACATTAGGAATTTATGCACCAAACGAAGGGAAATCGGAATTTTATAAGAAGTTGCATGAGACTATGCTGGACTATCTGGAATATAACAACATCATCATGATGGGAGATATGAATGGGGTCGTATCAACTAATATGGATAAGTCACAAAGCCAAAACGTTACGAAAGATGGCAGGCTACCAAAGTCTTTTTTTGAAATGACAGACAATATGGACTGGATTGACATCTGGAGAATAAAGAACCCCTTAGGAAGAGAAGGAACATTTTTCTCTGAGGCCCAGCTGACTTGGACAAGAATCGACCAAATATGGATAACTAGAGGTCTGGCACCCAAGGTCAGAAAAGTGGAAATCTGCCCAAAGACCTGCTCCGACCATAATGCACTGAAGATGGACATGACATTACTACCAACCGGTTCCTTTAGATGGAAGATGAATGACAATTTGTTTAGAGATCAGGAGATTACCAAGAAGGCCCAAAAAGCTCTGAAGGACTATTTTGAGATAAATATGAACACTACGGTGGAAAAAAGAATTATCTGGGACGCAAGTAAGGCGGTGATGAGGCGGGGGTTCTTGATACAACAGAATACTGTAAAGAAAAGGATACAAAATGAGAGGAAAGATAAGATTTTGGAGAAAATTAAAGAATTAGAGAAGAAGCTAAGATCCAACCCGAAATCACAGCCGATTCTGAGAGAAATTAAACTTCATCAAGCACAATATTCTAAACTGTTAAACCAGGAAATAGAGTGGAAGATCAAACTAATGAAACAAAAAACTTTTGAATCGGCAAACAAATGTGGGAAACTGCTAGCGTGGCAGTTGAAGAAGAGACAAAAATTAAACACAGTTACAAACTTAGAAATTGAAGGAAGAAACATTCAGAACCCCGCGGAGATTAGAAAGTGTTTCCAGAGATACTTTAAAAAATTATATACTCAAGGGCCGCAAGATGAGGTTGAGATTAAACAATTTTTGGAAAAAAATGGACTAACAAAATTGTCACAAGAAAACAGATTAATCCTGAACAATAAAATAACACGACAAGAGATTGAACAAGCCATTCAGAACATGCAATTGGGCAAATCTCCAGGGCCAGACGGCCTGACCTCCAAGTATTATAAGACATTAAAAGACTATTTGATTCAACCATTGATGGAGGTCAGCAACGAAATTATGGAGGGAAAGAGGGCGACGGAATCGTGGAAGGAAGCTTTTATCACATTGATACCAAAATCTGAAACTGAAAAGACACAACTCAAAAACTATCGTCCCATCTCCCTTCTAAATGTGGATTACAAAATATTTGCTGACGTTTTGGCAAGTAGACTTAAAAGAGTTTTAAATGAAGTAATTCATAAAGATCAGGCAGGCTTTCTCCCAGGTAGACACATGTTTGCTAACACAAGGAACATTATTGACATTTTAGAACTTTTGCAAACAGACATAAATACAAAAGCAGTGTTAATTTTTATAGATGCGGAGAAGGCCTTTGATAATATCTCTTGGAAATTTATGAAGGGAAATCTAAAAGAAATGGGAGTGGGACGGGGTTTTGAGAATGGAATTGGTGCAATATATTCAGAACAAAAGGCAAAACTGATAGTTAACAATGTGGTTACAGAAGAGTTTAAAATTGAAAAAGGAACACGACAAGGCTGCCCGATTTCCCCTCTGTTATTTATTTCGGTTCTGGAGGTGCTCTTGAATATGATCAGAGGGGACCGGTTGGTGCAAGGGATTCAGGTCGGAGCGAAACAATATAAACTTAAAGCTTTTGCAGATGACCTAGTTTTGACTCTGCAGGAGCCAGAACCTAGTACGAAAGAGTATTGCAATTGATTCAAGACTTTGGTCGGGTGGCGGGATTTAAACTAAATAAACAGAAAACTAAGGTGCTGGGAAAAAATTTGACAGACATAGAGTCAGAACAGTTTCAGAGAGAAACAGAATTAACTATGGTAAAAAAAGTAAAGTACCTAGGGCTAAACATAACAGCAAAAAATCTGAGTCTATTTAAGGATAATTATGAAAAATGTTGGTCTGAAATTAAGAGAGACTTAGACAGTTGGACAAAATTGAAGCTTTCTTTGTTAGGCCGAATTGCTGCTATTAAGATGAATGTATTGCCAAAGATGTTGTTTTTGTTTCAAACATTGCAAATTGTGGACAAGACGGAGTGCTTCCGGAAGTGGCAGAGAGATATTTCTAAATTTGTCTGGCAGGGCAAAAAGCCCAGGATTAAGTTTAAGATATTAACTGATGCGAAAGAAAGAGGGGGCTTTGCCCTGCCAGACTTAAAGCTGTACTATGAAGCCGCAGATTTCTGCTGGCTAAAAGACTGGCTACTTCTCGAGGACACTGACGTACTGGATCTGGAAGGTTTTAACAATGCTTTTGGTTGGCATGCATACTTATGGTATGACAAGGTTAAGATCAATAAGGCCTTTAAGAACCATATTGTCAGGAAAGCAGTATTTAATGTCTGGACAAAATACAAAGACTTATTGGAAAATAAAACTCCAAGGTGGCTTTCACCTCTGGAAGCTAAGGCTCGAAAAAGACCCAATATGGAGGCCAAATGGCCAAAATATTGGGAAATACTAGAAAAAGATGGAGACAATTGGAAATTGCAGAGTTTGGATAAATTAAAGGATAAAGTGCGAGACTGGTTACACTACGCTCAGATTAAAGAAGTCTTTAAAAATGATAAAAAGTTAGGGTTCCAGGTGGAGAAATCGAAATTGGAAACAGAACTGTTAGAACCAAAGATTAAGGTACTTTCAAGAATGTATAACTTGCTGTTAAAATGGAATACACAAGACGAAATGGTTAAATCAGCTATGATAAAGTGGGTACAGGACATTGGGTATAATATTATGTTTGAGGACTGGGAAAGGTTGTGGACCACTGGGATGAACTTCACTGCATGTAATGCTTTGAAGGAAAATGTAATGAAAATGATATATAGATGGTACATGACCCCAGTTAAACTTGCTAAGATATACCATTTGTCTGATAATAAATGTTGGAAATGTAAAGAAAATGAGGGAACATTCTTTCACCTCTGGTGGACTTGCCCTAGGGTGAAGGCCTTCTGGGAAATGATATATAATGAGCTGAAAAAGGTATTTAAGTATACCTTCACCAAGAAACCAGAGGCCTTCCTTCTGGGCATTGTCGGCCAGAAGATGTTAAAGAAGGACCGAACATTTTTCATGTATGCAACAACGGCAGCAAGGATACTCATCGCTAAAAATTGGAAGACTCAAGAACTACCCACACTGGAAGAGTGGCAGATGCAACTGATGGACTATATGGAACTAGCCGAGATGACTGGCAGAATCCGAGACCTGGGAGAGGAGAGAGTTGAAGAAGACTGGAAGAAATTCAAGATTTATTTAAAAAAATACTGTAATTTGGTTGAATGCTAAGAAAGGATGCTAGATCATGAATAATTGTGCACCACTAAATTAGTGAGAATTAAGATGATAAGTAAATTTGAGGAAAAATTATAAACCTTTTGGAGAATTTATAGATTATACTTAAATGAATTTGACATAAGAGTGTAAACAAGATGATAAATTGCTGGCAAGAATTGGCAATGATGCAAATGGGAGCGGGAGGCGCGAGGGAGTCCAAAGATGTTATGAAAAGATGTTATGATATATGTTATACTGTTTTTTTTATTTTTGCATTTATGTTTGAAAAACCCAAATAAAATATTATATATATAAAAAAAGAATCTGCATCAGTAGAGAAATTCTGTTTCAGCTACAGCATTGTGCTGATGAAAAAAAAGAAACCAATAAGCTATATTCTTGCACATGTTCACTAGATGCCATAAATATGAATGAAAGCAAAAGGCTTTTAAAGAGTCTTTCCACATGATGCCTGCCATCGTTTCCAATTGTCATCCAGAGTCAATAGTTTTCCAAGGTGATAAAGGCTCAAATGTTAGCAATCATAGAATCATAGAATTGAAAGGGATCCCAAGGGTCATCTAGTCCAACCCTCTGCAATGCAGAAATCTTGCAGTAAGGGTTACATATGAAATCTTGCAGTAAGGGTTACATTATGAACTTTGTTCATTTCTTGAATTTTTAAAAAATAATAATGGAGGATGTTTTACCAAACCTACACTGCATGTTAATGCATGTAAATGTGTTGGTGTGGAGTTATGGTATTTCAAGATCCTGGGCCCATAGTTGCACCTGGCTTGGGGGTGTTGCACTGTTCTTTAGGGGAAAGGAGCAGAAGGTCGCAGATTCTGGTAGTGTACACTTGGCCAAAATAGACACAGGACTCAGCTATACAACATTTTGAATGTGTTGTAAAGTGCTACATATAAATGGTGACACTGAGCTATGCAAAATTGAATGTATTTTTCAAAATGTTTTTTTAAAAAAAGCATTTTCACAGCGTTTTTTTTCTTTTCTTTTTTTTGAATTTTTTAATTTTCAATGCAGAATCATAACAAAAATTACAAACATTGAATCCAAAATAATACTATACAAACAAACAAAAAACGGAACATACAAAAAAAAAACAGAAAAGAAAAGGGGGGAAAAACAAAGGAAACAATACTAAACTAAACAAAAACGAAAAAGCACACATCTACAGAAAAAAACCATATCATTACGTACATAAACACAAACTGACTTCCTTCCTTTGTTCTAAGACCTCAAAAAATTTACTCTTACTGTATTGTTGTGTCTAATTAGATTACTTCCACCTTTGTACTTTTTTTTACACCATTTTTCTTTTTCTTTAACCCTGTAAAGCATCATTCATTACATACCAATATACTTACTCCAGAACAATGTTTTTCATATACTCTTTAGCACAACCCCATTCTTTTAATAATTTCTGGTCCGATTGTCCTCTTATGTAAGCTGTGAGTCTTGCCAGATTTATGTATTCACAAAATTTAATTTGCCAATCTTTCACTGATGGAATTTTTCTGCCTTTCCAGTTTTTAGCTATAAGCATCCTGGCAGCTGTTGTTGCATAAAGGAATACTTTCCTTTGATTTTCAGGGATATCATTTGTAATTAAACCTAAAAGGAATGCCTCCGGTTTTTTACTGAAAGATATTTTAAACATCTTTTTGAGTTCTTCATAGATTTCATTCCAGAATTGTTTAATAGGTCGGCATTCCCACCACATGTGAAACATTGTTCCTATTTCTTTTTTACATCTCCAACAGATATTCGATTTTAATTTGTAAATTTTAGCCAATTTTACCAGAGTTAAGTACCATTGGTACACCATTTTCATAAAATTTTCTCTTATTGTATAACATGCCATGAATTTAATATCATATTTCCATAATTTCTCCCATTGGTCCAGCTGAATTACATATGCTATATCACATGCCCATTTAATCATAACTTCTTTTACTTCTTCATCCTTTAATTCCCATTCTAATAATAAATTATACATTTTGGATATATATTTTTTTGAGTTTTGTAATAATACTTTTTGTAATTTTGATTCTTCTTTTTCAAATCCTATTACTTTATCCTGGTTGAATATTTGTGCAATTTGGTGATATTGTAACCATGTGGTACAGTATTGGGTCACCTCATCGTATGGTCTTAGTTTTAATTGGCCCTGTTCTTCCTTTAGGAGCTGCTGGTATGTTACCATTCTTCCTATAGTATTTTTCTTTTTAACCGATATTACTTCTAACGGTGAGACCCACCATGGGGTTTTCGGTTCTAACAACCTTCCATGTCTCACCCAGACCTTGTATAATGCATTCTAATTACGTGGCTTAGAAATTCTTTATGGACTGCCACTTTGTTATAAATTAGATAGGCATGCCAACCATATCTGTTGTTCCATCCCTCCAAATCCAAAATGTCACTGTTATCCAATTTGATCCAATCCTTGATCCAAGTAAAGCATGCCGCATCGTAATATAGTCTCAGGTCTGGGAGTCCAAAACCTCCCCGCTCTTTTATGTTGGTTAATAATTTATTTTTGATCCGTGGCTTTTTGACTTGCCATATAAACTTTGTTAGGTCCGTTTTCCATTTTTTAAAACAATCATCTTTACCTATTATGGGAATCATTTGAAAAAGGAACAGAAGTTTTGGTAAGATATTCATTTTAATAGCCGAAATTCTACCCCAGAGTGTTAATTTCAATCTTGTCCAAGTTTCCATTTCTCTTTTTGTTTCTTCCCAATTTTTTTTATAATTATCTTCAAACAAATTTATATTTTTCATTGTTATTTGTATTCCTAAATATTTCACTTTTTTTACAATTTGTAATCCAATTTTTTCTACCAGTTCCTTTTTCTCTTGATCTCCCATGTTTTTTACCATTAGTTTCATTTTTTCTTTATTTAAAGCAAAACCTGATACCCTTCCAAAGTTTCCCATTTTTTCTAGAGCCTTTGCTATGCTTTCCTTTGGATTTTCCACCATTAAGACTAAATCATCTGCAAATGCCCTTATTTTGTATATTTTCTCTCCTAGGGATATTCCATTTATTTCTTGATCCAATCTGATTTCTTGATTTAATATTTCCAAAACCAAAATGAATAATAAAGGTGAAAGTGTCTGGTGCCCTTCTGTATTTTAAAATAATCAGTCGTGTCATTATTTATTATTATATTTGCTTTAGCCCTCTTGTAATTTGGTCTCCCATGTCCATCTGGTCTAATAATATTTTTAGAAATTTCCATGATACTTTGTCAAACGCCTTTTCCGCGTCCACAAAAACAAAGGCTACCTTCTTACTTGGTTTCATGTCTAAATACTCGATCATATCAATCATAGAATCATAGAATCATAGAGTTGGAAGAGACCACAAGGAAGAGTCCAACCCCCTGCCAAGCAGGAAACACCATCAGAGCACTCCTGACATATGGTTGTCAAGCCTCTGCTTAAAGACCTCCAAAGAAGGAGACTCCACCACACTCCTTGGCAGCAAATTCCACTGTCGAACAGCTCTTACTGTCAGGAAGTTCTTCCTAATGTTTAGGTGGAATCTTTTTTCTTGTAGTTTGGAACCATTGCTCCGTGTCCGCTTCTCTGGAGCAGCAGAAAACAACCTTTCTCCCTCCTCTATGTGACATCCTTTTATATATTTGAACATGGCTATCATATAGCTTATCCTCCTCTTCTCCAGGCTAAACATGCCCAGCTCCCTTAGCCGTTCCTCATAAGGCATCGTTTCCAGGCCTTTGACCAATCACTGTTCTTATATTGTCACTCATTTTCCTGCCCGGCCAGAACCCTGCCTGCTCTTTATTTATACAATCCTGCAAAACTGTCTTTAATCTTGTTGCCAATATTTGTGCATAGATCTTGTAATCATTAGTAATGATATTGGTCTATAATTGGTTATAAACTCTTTATTTCGTCCTTGTTTTGGGATTACTACTATGTGCGCCTGTTTCCAGGTGTTGGGAATCTTCCCGTCTTCTAGTATTCTATTTAAGAGTGTCTTCATAGGTGATAACAAAATAAAAAAATTCCTTCCAGTAGCACCTTAAAGACCAATTGAGTTAGTTCTAGGTATGAGCTTTCGTGTGCATGCACACTTCTTCAGATTCATAGGTGATAATAGTGGTTCCTCTAATTTTTTGTAATGTATTGCGGTATGACCATCTGGGCCTGGGGATTTTCCCAGTTTCATCTTAATTATCGCTTGATGAAGCTCTGTCATGGTTATTGGGGAGTTTAGATCTTGAATCTTTTCTTTCTTAATTTTAGGTATATCCTTTCCACATAAATACTATTTTATTTCAACCTTTGTCTCATTTCCTGCTTTATATAGCTTATTATAATATTTTGTAAAACACTTTTTAATTTCCTCAGGATTATCTAAAGTTCTCCCCTCTTCCACTATTTTATCAATCAGTTTTTCCTTTTGTCTCTTTTTCAGTTGCCAGGCTAGCATCTTTCCGGGTTTATTTGCAAATTCGAACAACCTTTGTTTCATCCATTTAATATTGTCCTCAATTTCACTATTTAATATTGCTGAAGCCTGGGTTTGTAATATTTTTAGTTTTTGGTTTATTATTATTTTTTTGGGTTGTTTTGTTAATAATTTTTCATTTATTCCTATTTCTTTCCTTATTTGTTCTAGTTTGTGCTCTCTGTTTCTTTTCCTTATTGCACTTTGTTGTATGTAAAAGCCTCTTATGAAAGCTTTACTTGCATCCCATATTGTCCTGAAGTCTGTATCCTGTTCTTTATTTAATTCAAAAAAATCTTTCAGTAGTTCTTGCGCTTTTTTCACAATCTTTTTGTCATTTAATAATCTTTCATTAAGTCTCCATCTTTTATTAGTTTTCTTGTATTCCTTTAATTCTAATGTGACTGGGTTGTGATCTGTAATAATTTTGGTCTGTATTTCTGCTTTCTAAATTTTAGTTGTTAAGTTATTTGATACCCATATGCTGTCAATTCTGCCGGCTGATTTTTTAACTTCCAAGAAATGTGTATATTGTCTTTCTCCTGGGTTTTTATATCTCCATGTATCAATCAAATTTAAGTTTTCTACCATCTGAAAGAAGGTGTCTGGGAGTCTGCCTTTTTTTTCTTTCTCTCTCTGTCCTATCTAATTCTATTGATGTGACACCATTTAGGTCTCCCATCGAAATAATTTCCTCTTCTATAAATTCCAGTAAATTAGCTTCTACTTTTCTGAAAAATTCTGTTTTGTTACCATTCGGTGCATAAACTCCTACTATAATTAAATGTTCTTTACCTTTTGTTATTTTTACCCCTAGTAAAATACACTCATCATCCTTAAAGATTTTTTTTGCGTCTAGTTTAGGGTTCACATAGATCACAATTCCCCTTTTCTTTTTTACATCTGAGGATATAAATTCTTTATTATTATTATTATTATTATTATTATTATTCAAATTTTAAAGATTACAAAGAGAAAAAATAAAAGAGAAAAAAATAAAAATAAAAATAAAAAAGACAAAAAAATACAAACAATTGAAAAAAAAACAGATCAAACCTTTACATCACTTGCTTTCATTCACTTACTTCCTTGACCTCCTCACACCTCCCATTTTTGTATTCTAATTCAGTTAGATATTTCAGCAAATCCTTTCCAGCTTTGTTTTTATCTTAATAATTTATCTTAATATATTGTGATTTTGCATTCTCTTCTTTCACCAATTCATTTTTACTTAATCCTTTATATCTTTCCTGCTAAAACCACATAAAGAATTAACATTCCTTAATTTTACAATATTTCTGAAGATAAACTTTAAATTTTTTCCAATCTTCTTCCACCGACTCTTCTCCTTGGTCTCGGATTCTGCCAGTCATCTCAGCCAGTTCCATGTAGTCCATCACCTTCATCTGCCATTCTTCCCGGGTGTGTAGATCTTGTGTTTTCCAATACTTTGCGATAAGTATTCTTGCTGCTGTTGTGGCGTACATAAAAAAAGTTCTATCCTCCTTTAGCACCAATTGGCCGACCATGCCCAAGAGAAAGGCCTCTGGTTTCTTCTAGAAGGTATATTTAAATACCTTTTTCATTTCGTTATAGATCATCTCCCAAAAGGTCTTAATCTTTGGGCACGTCCACCAAAGGTGAAAGAATGTACCTTCAATCTCTTTACATTTCCAACATTTATTATCGGGCAGATGATAAATTTTTGCAAGCTTGACTGGTGTCATGTACCACCTATAAATCATTTTCATTATATTCTCATTTAAGGCATTACATGCCGTAAACTTCATGCCTGTGGTCCATAACTGTTCCCAGTCGGCCATCATAATGTTATGTCCAACATCTTGTGCCCATTTAATCATAACAGATTTAACCGTTTCATCCTGTGTATTCCATTTCAACAGCAAGTTATACATTCTTGGCAAATTCTTAGTTTTAGGATCTAACAATTCTGTTTCCAATTTTGATTTTTCCACCTGAAAACCAATTTTCTTATCCAAATGAAAAACCTCCCTTATTTGATAATAATGAAGCCAGTCTCGTACTTTGTTTTTTAATTTGTCAAAACTCTGCAGTTTTAATCTATCTCCTTCTTGTTCCAAAATTTCCCAATATTTCGGCCAGTTTGCCTCCATATTGAGTTTTTTCAGAGCCTTAGCTTCCATTGGTGACAACCACCTTGGAGTTTTATTTTCAAGCAAGTCCTTATATCTTATCCAGACATTAAACAGTGCTTTCCTGACAATATGTTTTTTAAACGCTTTATGTGCTTTGACCTTGTCATACCACAAATATGCATGCCACCCAAAGACATTATTAAAACCTTCTAGGTCCAAAATGTCCGTGTTTTCAAGAAGCAGCCATTCTCTCAGCCAGCAAAAGGCGGCTGATTCATAATAAAGCTTCAAGTCTGGCAGGGCAAATCCACCTCTTTCTTTAGTATCAGTTAAAATCTTAAATTTTATTTGAGGCTTCTTGCCCTGCCAGACAAATCTAGAAATGTCTCTCTGCCACCTCTTGAAACAGTCCATCTTGTCCAAAATTTGCAATGTTTGAAACAAATACAACATCCTTGGCAATACATTCATCTTTATCGCAGCAATTCGGCCTAGCAATGATAACTTCAAATTTGACCATATTTCTAGATCCTTTTTCACTTCCATCCAACATTTTTCATAGTTATCTTTAAATAAATTCATACTCTTAGCAGTCATATTAACCCCCAGGTATTTCACTTTCTTAACCAATGTTAATCCTGTCTCCTTCTGAAACCTCTCTTTCTCAATCACTGTTAAATTTTTCTCTAACACCTTAGTTTTCAGCTTGTTCAACTTAAAACCCGCAACCTGACCAAATTCTTGAATTAATTGTAATACTCTTTTAGTACTGGATTCTGGCTCCTGTAATGTCAAGACTAAATCATCAGCGAATGCTTTCAATTTATACTGTTTGGCTCCGACTTGTATGCCTTTAACCAATTGGTCCTGAGGATATAAATTCTTGACCCAATCTCTTGTTTTCTAAAACCCTTCTGTGATTTCTAGTCACATGGGTCTCCTGCAAGCATATAATATCCCATTGTTCTTTCCTCAATACATGTTCTATTTTTTTTTCTCTTCCTCTTATCATTTAAACCGTTAACATTCCAAGATATAATTTTTAGATTCATTAATCTTTATTTATTATCTACAATGGTTTCATTGAGTAAAGAAAAGAAAAGAAAAAGAAAACTCAGAAATTTTAGGATTTTGATAATCTGTTTCTTCCAATCTCTCTCCCCCCCCTTAATACGCGCTTGTCTCTCTATGCTTCTTGTGGTGTCTGCGTTGTTTCCTCTCGGTCCAATGTTGGATCTCCAGTTAATTCTTTTTTGTACTTCGTCCAGAATTTTCCAAGCTCGTCTACTGATCTAAAAGTTTTTCTTCTCTCCTTATATATGATGCCCTCAGGAAATTCCCACCGGAATCTAATCGAATTCTTCTTGCGTGCTTCTGTTACTGTCTTATAGTTCTGCCTTTTCTTCAGAATTCTTTTTGGGATTTCCTTAAATATTTTGATAGGCCTATCTTCTATTATTAACTTCACTTGTCCTTTTTGATGTAATATTTTGTCCTTTAAAAGTCTTGAGTTGAAAAAAAATTAAGCAATCTCCTGGCCCTTTATAAGTGTCCAATCTTTCTTATTTGATCCTGAAAATTTTATCAATATCCAATAGCATCTCTTCTACCTCTACTCCCAACCAGTTTGCAATCTCCTGTGATAGTTTCTCTTGAATTTGTTCATCATGAGTTTGTGGGACGCCTCAGAAGCGGAGGACCATCTCCTTCTGACGCATCTCCATCAATGATATATCATCTAGCAGCTCTTCATGGGCTCTCTTTAGGTCGTTTATTTCTTCCTTCATTGAATCTTGTGATTTTTTAATGTCCTTATTTTCCATTTGCAATTTCTTTGTCATTTCCTCTTGTTTGGTAGATTTACTCTTAAGTTCTTGTACAGATTTATCCAGTTCTTTATTTTTAAGTGAGAGGTCACTTATTTGTGTTGTTAAGTCTATTATTAGCTTTGAGTTTTGTTGGATGTTGCCAGCTAGTATGTCCAGCTTATCATTCAGGCTCTTTTCCATCCCCATTATAAGGTCTTTTATGTCAGCATTGGGGTCTGTTTCAGCTGTTGATTGTCTTCTCACTTGTAGACCTGACCCAGATGTCAGTGTAGTTTGGTATTTTTTAAGAACCCATATTTGTCTTCTTCCTTTTGGTTCTGATCTAGGTATCTTTATTTCAAACCAAGAATATATATATTCCTAAACTTTGAAAATGCTCTGTTTATAGTCTATAATTTGGTCCTTTTATCTGTTGGGATTGAAAGTCAGTTAAGATTCCGGTGGTTTTACCCTATGTTGTTATCAGTTCATCTCAAATATTTTAAAAAAAATTAAAAAGGGGGGGGGGAAGGTCCAAGTTTTAATAAAAAATTAGTTAAATATTTTGTTTTACTTTAATTACTTTGGCATTTATCAGAGAAAAATTCCTTCGCAGTACTTAACATCCGTCTTAAGAACTTATTTTCTAGAAGCTGAACTTGGTATTTCAAGTGTCCTTTCCTGTATAGCTAGTTTTCTTTATGGTTGTACTTCAAGCCTGTGTCTTAGCAGTTTTTAAATTATGGGAGTAATTTTATTTTCCGCCACTAGGTGGCGGGATTTTCCAATTTACTTGTGAGGTGGTCCTTCTTGTTTTGTTTCTCTAGCCTCTCTTTGTTGCAGTGACTGTTTCTGGCACTATTCTTCTTCCGGCTTTTTTCCCTTCTGAGGGCGATGACTCACTCTTCCCCCCCAGCGCCATTTTCGCCAGCTGCTTTCTTCCCTATTCCAGTCTTTTCCTCCTTCTTTCTCTCCCTTTGTATATCTCTTCCTCTTCCCTTTCACTTCTTTATCTTAATCTTTATTTTCCCACCGCTGCCTGGTTTTCAAATCTTTTCTATTCCTTCTCTTTTTCCACTGTATCCTCCACGTTCCTCCCCCTCCTTTTCCTTTTTCACTCACCCCTTTGTTTTACACTGATCTCCTCCTCAATGGACGCTGCTTTGTTGTCACCGCTGCTGCTGCTTGCTATTTCAGCTCCTTGTCTCTCTCAACAGAGCGTCCCCCTGTAGAAGCAGGTACTCAGTATGTCTGTTTTTATTTTCTGCCTCTTTACAAGGCTTATTTTCCACAACTTGATAAGTCTCAGAACGCTGAAGCTCCTCTCCATTAGCTTTACTGTCCTTTATAATATTAAGTTAGTCCGTACTCCTTTTATTTTAATTTAAGCCAGCGTTATTACCTTGTTCCTTCAGGAGTACTGTTGATTTTACAGTTTTAGTTTGGAGCAGCCTGGTGCTTTCTCATTCGGGTCTTGGTTGTCTCACGGTCGGGTGTGCGATCTTTCTGCGCTGAAGTTCTTCCACCTCCCTCCACTTTTTGTGCTGGGATGGTAGAAAACCCCTTTATGCGCTGCTTGGATCGATTTTCTTCCGTCTGGAACCTCCTCTCAGACCTCTTCAGGGTTTGTGTCGCCCTCGCTTCCCCGTCTTTTTATCCCGTATCTGTGATTGGGAGCGCTCTTACTGCAGCAGAGCACTTTCCCTGACCCGACGCCGAGTGCACCACGCCAGGAAGTGTGACTCGGCTCTTTTATGGAGTCACTTTTTTTTTAGACATGTGTAGATTCCACCAAAGTATGCACAAAGAATAAAATGATTGTACGGAGTTGCAGCCAGCAAAATTTTTACAGTGGACAACATAGTTAATCGGAACAAAACTTGAGCATAGATTTCATTAACTCCTCCCCATCCAGACCATGGATAGCTGAAATGGGCCCACCAGGTGCTTTGGACTATAACTCCCATCAGTCCTAGCCAGCATGAAGGAATGGTGTTGTAGTCCAAAGCCCCTGGTGGGCACCAGGTTGTCTACTCCTGAGCTAGGTTTAACAGATTATACTTGCTTGGTTCTATGATACAGAAGAAGGTGGACAGTTCTGCTTTTGTTGTATGAGGGGAGGGTGCTAAGGATCTGATGGGACGCAATGAGACAAGTCATTGTACTCTTTTTTGGTTGGAGAGCTTGGTTTCAAAATACATTACAAAGCAACACAAATTTCAAAGGATAGCTGTGCTTTGGTTCATGTATTGTTTTGGAAATTCAAACTAGGAAGCCTCACATTAAAATGTGAATGAAACTGAATTCCCCCCACACACACACATGTGACATGTACCGTATTTTTCCCTCTATAACACGCAGATTTTTTCTCCTAAAAAGTGAGGGGAAATGTCTGTGTGTGTTATTGAGCGAATGTGTGGTCCCTGGAGCTGACTGTCCCAAGTACAGGGCAAAAATCATATCACACCGTCACGGAGGAGAGGAGGCTGCTGCTTTCCTGCATTCTGCCTCAGGGTCTTACTGCCCACCCTCTTCTGTTTCATTACTGTGTTTGCTCAAATGGAACAAAGAGCAGGCAAATCCCCTCCCCTCCAGGCAAGCAATTCCTCTCCGTGCTCTGGTGCTGCTGCTGCTGCGTCTAAGGACTCGCAGGCAGCGGAAAACATGCAGGAGAGAGAGAGGGGGGGCTGGCTTGGGTGGGGGGGACTTTTGCCTTCCTCCCCCCCTTTAAACTCCTCTCCTGCATTCTTAGCCAGCTGCTTCTCCGCACACCCCTCTCGTGCTCCTTGTCCCTTCTATGTTTTTCCTTCCCTCCCCACTTAAAACGTGGTTACAAAGACTTCCGGAGGCGGCGCGAAACGGCAATGGCTGCCCTCTTCTAATCGCGAGGAGGGAGCTCCGGGGAAAAGGGTCGTCCGCTACAGCGAAGCGGAGACCCGTATTGGAAAACCACAGGCAGAAGAAGCCTGTGGCCATGGGACTCAGCGGGCACCTGTAGCGCTCCCCGAAACTGGATAGGAACCCCGTAAGGGGCTCCGGAAGGTGACGGGTCGGTGAGGTGCTGAGAGTCGATCGCTCTTTCCTCAGAGTGAAGCCGCAAAGCTGCTGCCGGTGAGCGCTGACCTTTTTTCTGGGACAATTTGGCTACGAAACGACCACCGTGAGTAGGTGAAGCTTAAGAAATTCGTATCTTTAAAAAAGAAGCTTAATTTGGACACTGAAAAGGGAGATGCAACCAGGAAGTCCGTCTCCCGGCTCTGCTTAAAGTTTAAAGCAACGACGATTAATTTACTGTTGCCTAGAACTTTGCTATAAAAGACTGTCATCTGAACATCAGATATAGAACCTCACCTTATTTTAAGGTAGAAGAGGAAGAATTTGGCTTTCCCTCTTCTCTTATGGATTTATAATTATTTTAATTTTCTGAACCCCTGGAGATTGGGCTGCCAGGCAGCTGTCAGGCTGCAGGAACTGTCAAACTGCAACTTGCGCTTTTTGGAGACATTGTAACTTTTTAGGATTAACTTTGCAAAACAGAGGATTTGTTAGGTCTGCTGGATATTTGCAACTGTTACAAACTAGAAGAGACATTTTGTAAATTTGAGACTGTATAAATTGTGACTTTTGAGATAAACATTGTGTCCCTCTAGTGGAAGATTAAAGTGGTGAAAGACTGGGGGTATTTTTCCATCTCTGGACTTGGGGATTTCCATGGGAACTGCAAATCGTGTGACTGACCTTGAAGCATAGACAGCAGTGGGATGAGTGGGAGTGGGAGGACAAGATCAAGTAAAGCCAAAACACAACAGACTAGCATAATTTCACAGCTGCGCAGGTCATCTGTTCCTGCTATTCCTGCGGCACAAGAGGAAGATTTAGAACAAACAAGGCTTGAAGGAATGGCCACAGGAGGAGACTTTACTACAGTGCTAGATAAAATTTTTGAAAAATTAGAAGGCCTAAGCAAGCAAGTGGCAGACCAATCATCTAAACTTGACCAAAACACAGCTAGTGTTAATAATTTGACTCAGCAAGTCAAATCAAATGCAGAATCTATTGGGAAGTTATTGGAAGCCACTACAGTAAACCGTCAAACAGCTGAGGAGGCCAAACAGAAAGTAGAGGCCGTGCAAGAGGAAATCAAACCTATGCGCAAACAGATTGGCGAACACCAGGCATATCTGCCTATGATTGAACTAAAATCCAGGGGAAATAATTTGAGATTGAGGTCAGTTCCAGAGCTTGAAAAGGAGGATTTAATTGAGTTTTTGACAAAAGAGTTCTCAAAATTTTGGCCTTTGGAAGAGGATAAAGACTTTAAAATTATAAGTGCATTCAGACTTGGAAAGGGAGGGAGGAAGGTCAGGTCAAGAGACTGCCTGATCTCCCTCAGAACGAAAGAAGAAAGAGACAAGAGACAAGAAAGAGAAAGAGACAAGAGAAAGTGCACACTTTCAAAAGACTCTTGAGATTCACGACTTTAGTGTGGAAGTCTACAAGGATATTCCTAAGCATCTTCTGGAGCTCAGATCTAACTACGGAGACTTGGTAAAACTACTGAGAAGCAACGGAATCATCTTCAGATGGGAATTCCCCCAGGGACTATCTTTTAATTATAGAGGGAAAAAAGTTAAAATCAAAACAGTTGAAGACAAGGAAAACTTTTTGAGTGACCTTCAGAAAGACCTTCAGAAAGGGACTGAAAAAGAACCAGGAGCCTCAGGATTTGATCCTTTGAGACCATTACTTACACCTCCAGGTTTTGACGTGCAGGAGAAAGTGATACCACCGCCAAAAGGAGAAGAACTTGTGGGAGCAGTAGGAGGAAAATAGATATACTGCAATATGACTCTGCAACTATTAAGTTGGAATATTCACGGCTGTAACTCCCCCCAGAAAAGGAAGAAGATATTTCACATATTAAAAAAGGAACAACTGGACTTAATTTGTTTGCAGGAAACGCATGTGATCAGGCTCCATCGGAAGGTTTTAATTAACAAGAGGTTAGGCCAAGAATTTATTTCATCTGACAAAGTGAAGAAGAGAGGAGTTGTTATCTACGCAAAAGAGAGCCTATCACCAAAATTCCTTTTTAAAGATGAGCAAGGAAGAATTGTGGCAATTGAAATTCAAATACAAGGAGAAAAAATTTTGATTTTAGGAATTTATGCACCAAACGAGGGGAAGTCGGAATTTTACAAGAAGTTGCATGAGACAATGTTGGATCATATGGACTACAACAATATTATTATGATGGGCGATATGAATGGGGTGGTGTCCACGAATATGGACAAGGCACAAGGACAAAACATCACAAAAGACGGCAGACTACCTAAAACCCTCTTTGACTTAACTGACAATATGGACTTGATTGACATTTGGAGAACAAAAAAATCCCCTAGGGAGAGAAGGGACCTTCTTCTCTGAAGCCAAAATGACCTGGACTAGAATTGACCAAATATGGATAACTAGAGGACTGGCACCAAAGACTAGTAAGGTGGAAATCTGCCCCAAAACCTGCTCCGACCATAACGCCGTGAAGATGGAAATGAAGTTAACATTAACTGGTTCCTTCAGATGGAAGATGAATGACACCCTATTGAGAGATCAAGAGATTGTTAAGAAGGCCCAAAAGACTTTGAGAGACTATTTTGAAGTAAACTTGAGAACTACAGTGGAAAAAAGAGTAATCTGGGACGCAAGTAAAGCGGTCATGAGGGGGTTTCTGATACAACAGAATGCTATAAAAAAGAGAACCCAAAATGAGAAAAAAGATAAAATTTTGAAGAAAATAAAAGGAGAGAAAAAATTAAGATCGAAACCAAAGTCACAGGAGATTCTGAGAGAAATTAAACTATACCAAGTACAATATTTGAAATTGATAAATCAGGAAATTGAGTGGAAAATTAAACAAATGAGACAAAAGACTTTTGAATCAGCAAATAAATGTGGGAAACTGCTAGCGTGGCAGTTGAAAAAAAGACGGAAGTTGAATACGGTTACAAATCTTGAGGTGGAAGGAAAAAACATTCAGAATCCCCTGGAGATCAGAAAGTGCTTCCAGAGATACTTCAAACAACTTTACACTCAGGAGCCACAGAATGAGACTGAGATAGACCAATTTTTGAGAACCAATGGATTACAAAAAATATCGCAGGAAAATGAGACAATATTAAACTATAAAATAACAGAACAGGAGATTGAAGGTGCCATTCAAAATATGCAACTAGGCAAATCTCCAGGACCGGATGGATTAACCTCCAAGTATTACAAGACTTTGAAAGACTACTTAATTCAACCATTAAAGGAGGTGTGTAATGAGATTCTGGAGGGAAAGAAGGCGCCGGAGTCGTGGAAAGAAGCTTTCATCACATTAATACCAAAATCTGAATCTGAAAAGACACAACTTAAAAACTACCGTCCCATATCCCTTTTAAATGTGGATTATAAAATTTTTGCAGATATTTTAGCCAACAGACTAAAAAGAGTTTTAAATGAAGTGATTCATAAAGATCAGGCAGGCTTTCTTCCAGGCAGACATCTTTCTGATAATACAAGGAACATTATTGACACTTTGGAGCTATTGCAAACAAATATTAATACAAAAGCAGTTTTAATTTTTATTGATGCGGAGAAGGCCTTTGACAATATTTCTTGGAATTTTATGAAGAAAAATCTTAAGGGAATGGGAGTGGGACGGGGGTTTGAAAATGGTATAGAAGCAATCTATTCAGAACAAAAAGCAAAATTGATAGTTAATAATGTGGTGTCAGAAGAGTTCAGAATAGAAAAAGGAACACGACAGGGATGCCCTATCTCTCCATTGTTATTTATTTCGGTCCTGGAGGTGCTTTTGAACATGATTAGAAGGGACTGGTTGATCCAAGGAATTAAGGTCGGAGCCAAACAATATAAACTTAAGGCATTTGCAGATGACTTGGTGTTGACATTACAGGAGCCAGAATCTAGTACGAAAAGGGTGTTAGAATTGATTCAAGAATTTGGTCATGTGGCAGGTTTTAAATTGAACAAACAAAAAACTAAAGTCCTAGAGAAAAATATGACAATAATGGAAAAAGAAAGGTTTCAGAAGGAGACAGATTTAACCGTGGTTAAGAAAGTGAAATACCTAGGGATCAACATGACGGCTAAAAATTTGAACCTGTTTAAAGATAACTATGAGAAATGTTGGATAGAAGTCAAGAAAGATCTAGAAATTTGGTCAAAATTGAAGCTTTCCTTGTTAGGCCGGATCGCTGCTATAAAGATGAATGTATAGCCAAAAATGTTGTTTTTGTTCCAAACTTTACAGATTGTGGACAAGATGGATTGTTTCAGGAAGTGGCAAAGAGATATTTCTAAATTTGTCTGGCAGGGCAAAAAGCCCAGAATAAAGTTTAAAATATTGACTGATGCTAAAGAAAGAGGGGGGGGTTGCCCTGCCAGACATGAAGTTGTACTATGAATCAGCAGCATTCTGCTGGTTGAAAGACTGGCTACTTCTTGAGAACACTGACATTTTGGACTTGGAAGGGTTCAGTAATGCTTTTGGGTGGCATGCATATCTGTGGTACGACAAGGTAAAAGCTAATCGAGCATTCAAAAACCATATTGTCAGGAAAGCTGTGTTTAATGTCTGGATAAGATATAAAGACCTATTGGAAAACAAGACCCCAAGGTGGTTATCACCTATGGAGGCTAAGGCTTTGAAAAAACTCAATATGGAAGCCAAATGGCCGAAATATTGGGAGATACTAGAACAAGATCGAGACACATTGAAATTGCAGAGTTTTGAGAAATTAAAAGATAAAGTGCGAGATTGGTTACATTATTATCAAATTAGAGAGGCCTTTAACTTGGATAAAAAAATAGGCTTCCAGGTGGAAAAATCGAAATTAGAAACAGAATTGTTAGATCCTAAAACTAAGAATTTGCCAAGAATGTATAACTTGCTGTTGAAATGGAATACACAGGATGAAACGGTTAAATCTGTTATGATTAAATGGGCACAAGATGTTGGACATAACATTATGATGGCCGACTGGGAAAAGTTGTGGACCACCGATATGAAGTTTACGGCATGTAATGCCTTAAGAGAAAATATTATGAAAATGATCTATAGGTGGTACATGACCCCAGTCAAGCTTGCAAAAATTTATCACCTGCCTGATAACAAGTGCTGGAAATGTAAAGAAACTGAGGGAACATTCTTTCACCTTTGGTGGACATGCCCAAAGGTTAATGCTTTCTGGGAAATGATCTATAATGAACTAAAAAAGGTATTTAAGTATACCTTTCCTAAGAAACCAGAGGCCTTCCTTCTGGGCATTGTCGGCCAATTGGTGCTAAAGAAAGATAGAACACTCTTTTTGTATTTAACAACCGCAGCAAGAATACTCATCGCTAAGTATTGGAAGACACAAGATTTGCCCACTCTGGAAGAATGGCAGATGCAAGTGATAGACTATATGGAATTGGCAGAAATGACTGGCAGAATCCGAGACCTGGGAGAAGAGTCGGTGGAAGAGGACTGGAAGAAGTTCAAAGAATATCTCCAAAAACATTGCAAAATGTTTGAATGTTAAAATGATGTTGGATATAAAGATAATATGGCATCAGTGACATAGTAAAAAGAAATATGCAAAAATGTTTTAAGAAAAAAGGGTAAGACCAGAGTAAAATTATGTCGAAACTAAACAAAGGATATAAGGGATTAAGTTACAAAGAATATGTAAGAATGTATTTAAAAAGAAAGGGAAAATAGAAGACATAATAGATTGGAATGTATAATATTGACTAAGATTTGAAAAAGGGTAAGGAGCTGCTAAATTTGATTGAGTAAAGGGGAACGCAGGAAAGGGAGATGTGAGGAAGTCAGGAAAGAGGGTTATAAAGATAAGAATTAAAAAACGAATTTTTCTTTATTTTTTATTTTTTTACCTTTTCTGTTATATATTTCTATACTGTGTTTTTTATGCTGTTTTTTATTGTATTTCTCTGTTGTTTTGTTCGATTGTAATATCTCTTTTATAAAACCAAAAATAAATATTTATAAAATACATAAAACCAAAATAAATATTTATAAAAAATAAAAATAAAACGTGGTTACAAAGCACGGATCCACATGGATCCTCAGGATCTTTGCATTGGGTCACCCCAAATTCACCATCAGATCACATAGCAATGATCTGATGCAAAAACAGGGCTGCAATTGTGCAAAAACGTGGTTACAAAGCACGGATCCAAATGGATCCTCAGGATCTTTGCACTGGGTCACCCCAGATTCACCATCAGATCACATAGCATGTCCATAGCTACAGCCTGCACCAAAAAAAATCACGCACCCACTGTTGCCTGGGGCTGCAATGGTGCAAAAACGTGGTTACAAAGCACAGATCGACATGGATTCTTAGGATTTTTGCATTGGGCTACCCCAAACTCACCGTCAAATCACATGTCTGTGGCCACAGCATGAAGCACAAAAACGATACACCCACTGTTTCATTAAGATTTTTTTTTTCTTGTTTTCCTCCTCTAAAAACTATGTGCGTGTTATGGTCAGGTGCGTGTTATCGAGCGAAAAATACGGTATATAGCTGTGGCCAACCTCATGTGTGGGAAATTAGTTGTATTTACTTACATTTATTTATTCATTTATTAAACCATTTACATAGTGCTATATAATAAAAAATACATCACAGCAGTTTACAACGTAATGTAAAAGCATAAACCAGACCATAAAATCTGGTTAAATTTATCTAGTTTGCATTTTCCAAAACCAAACATAAACTGAAACACAGCTGTCCTTTAAACTTTGCACCTGCTGGATTTTCTAAGCAGTTTTGCAGCCAAGCATTGTGTACAAGGTGTACAATGTGAAATTGTGTGGAAAAAAATTTTTGATGACAGTGACGTACAAAGATGCATTATACTAGGGAGCTTCTGCTTTGCAAAAATGGCTGTGTTAGGCAAACTTGTGTACAAACATGTTAAAAGAAGTTTTCACTAAAACACTGTTGAGAGTGTTTTTTAATTTAAAAATTGGAAACATGTGGAAATGTGAAGAAATAGAGGGAACACAGGGGAACACAGGGAAATAGAGGGGGCTGGGTTGTCTCTTACAGCCCAAATCTGCATTAAGGACCCAGTGGGTCAGAGAAGAAAGAATAGAGGCAAAAACCAGTCAAAGCAAGGCAGATATTTATTTTTCTGTTGCAGCAGAGACCCCCTTGCAAGGAGGTGAGAAGGATCCAGAACAAAGGTGTGTGAAAACTTTTAAAGACTTTAGAAATTACCAAATTACCAAAGACCACATAATATACAGTGGTGCCTCGCAAGACGAGAAGAATCCGTTCCGCGATTCTCTTCGTCTAGCGGTTTTTTCGTCTTGCGAAGCAAGCCCATTGACGGCTTATCGGATTAGCGCTATTAGCGGCTTAGTGGCTTTTAGTGGCTTTTAGCGGCTTATCAGCTTAGCGGATAAGCAGATAAGCGGCTTAGCAGCTTAGAAAAAGGGGGTGGGGAGGAAAAAAAAGTTGGAAAAACTCGCAAGACATTTTGCAAGCCCATAGGGAAATTCATTTTGCGAAGCGCCTCTGTAGGCTGAGCCTAGTCCATGCCAGGGAATCGTTGGCCCGCGTCCCCAGATCCGGAGAGAGAGCAAAGAAAGCACCAGGAAAGATCCTTCTTTGGAGGAAAGCAGTTTATTATCTGTGCACAGAGACAGCCAGCAGAATCACTTCTAGAGACTGGCTGCCCCGAAATACGCCTCTGCAAACTTTCTTATACCTTGAGAAAAGCTCCCTCCCTCCTCCCCAAACGCCCTCCAAAAACTTCCCTAATCAGCTGGAAAGTTTTCAACTTATTTCCTTATGTGGAATGGCATGTCTATATTGCTAGCCCTCTAAGCAGCCCCCTCCCTATTTTCCCTATATGTATCTTTCTGCTGGCTAGGCATAATGGCATGTCTATATTGCTAGCCCTCTAAGCAGCCCCCTCCCTATTTTCCCTATATGTATCTTTCTGCTGGCTAGGCATAATGGCATGTCTATATTGCTAGCCCTCTCCTCCCGTCTCCTTCGTATGTGTCTTTCTTATCTTGCATTCCTAAAATAGGAAAGCGAGGGGCCCCCTTTTGCAGGTCTGGTTATTTCTTGCTAGCTGCTAGCTAACCATATTTTGCAGAAATCAAATTAGCTTAGAAATGATCTTAGATCCAAGGTACAGAGAATATAGAAAATCCTTAGGTACAAGGTACAAGATATAGAGAGCATATAGAAAGCAACCCTTCCCTCTCCCTTCACTCCCTCCTCTTCTTATGAACAACCTAATACTTAGGTTCGTTCTGGGGTAGGGGTCTATAATCTCTCATGAAAGCAATCACGGCCCACTGGGTGTATGGTACTTCGATGAGTGGGGGAAAGAGAAGCACCTCCTGGAGGGGGGTTTGGTGAGAAATAAAAAGCAACACACCCACAAGAATAGACTGCTGCTAAAACTCTAGCCTGGTAAGGAGTCAAATGCCCAATGGGGTGATCCCCTTCCCAAATTATTGTAAGTCTCGCTCTGTCCCTGTACTGTGGTAGGATATTCTCAGGTGGGTGAGTTCGTAGAGCAGGTACGTTGGGAGCGCTGCCCGCGGGCGCCCCTCCCATCCAATTCTTCAGCCGTGCGTAGAGGTATCAGCCTCCGGAGTGATACCAGCAGGGCGGTCGTCTACCGGGCGCCTGGAGATGGTCAGCCGAAGGGAGTTCTCTGGATCTGGTGTTACTGTCCAGTCGGAAATGGCTTTCTTCACTCGAGTATGGTGGACCCACGGGGTGATGCCAGCAACCTTCACAGCAGTAGGTGTGGAGAGTAACACAGTGTAAGGTCCCCTCCAGCAGGGCTGTAGGGGGGCTCGCTGCCAGTCTTTCACCCACACTTCGTCACCTGGCTCGAACTGATGGAACGGTTCAGTTAACACACATGGGGTGCGAGCCTGGGTCCACCTATTGAGATAAGAGAAAACTTGGGAGAGTGACTGTACATAGTTATTCAATTGCACATCTTGGCTAGCATATGGAGTTAACATTCTAACATATGGAACTGGTCTCACAAACATAACTTCAAAAGGCGACAAATGGGTCCGTTTTGACGGGAGACTGCGGACCCTGAGTAACGCCAAGGGCAACATGGTCACCCAATTAGACCCGGTCTCCTGTGCCAGCTTGGACAGCTGATTCTTTAGAGTTCTGTTCATTCTCTCTACTTTTCCAGAACTCTGGGGTCTATAAGCAGTATGCAGCTTCCAGTTGATCTGGAGCGCTTTTGCCAGTCCCTGTAGGACTGCATGAACAAATGCTGGTCCATTGTCAGATCCTATGGACCTTGGCAGTCCATAGCGAGGGATGATTTCCCTAAGCAGGCACCTGGTTACTTCAAATGCCTTTTCAGTCTTTGTGGGCCATGCTTCGACCCATCCGGTGTAGGTGCACACTGCTACCAGCAGGTAGCGGTGCAGTCCACAACGGGGTAATTCAGTAAAGTCCACGACAAGATCTTCCATAGGTGCAGTTCCACTGTGCTGAATCCCTGGGGGAGCCAGTGGTCCGGCTCTGGGATTATTCTTTTGACACAGCAAGCATTTCCTGGAGACCTGGGCTGCCAGTTGGTAGAGGTGGGCTATATAGAAGCATTTTTCCAGCTGCTTGGTTGTAGCATCTGGTCCTATGTGGGTTGAATCATGGTATCTCTGAGTGACCTGCCGAGAAAGGGACTCTGGAATCCATATCCTGTCATCAGGGGTAAGGTACCATCCTTCTTTGGACAGCGTCAACTCCTGAGCGTCCGCAGTGTCCCTTTCCTGCTTCGTATAAGCTGGCTTATCAGTAGTGCTTAAAATCTCTTCTGGGACCAGTGCTCCAATAACCGAGGCGGGGGCCAGTTCTTGGGCTGCTTCCTTGGCTACTCTGTCTGCCAATCGGTTTCCTCTGGCCACTTCCCCTGGTCCAGTCTTGTGTCCATAACAATGGATAACTGCCACTGCCTCGGGCTCCCATACAGCATCCAGAAGGTTCAATAAGGCTTGTGGGTGGGCCACCTGGTTTCCTCTGGAGGTAAGCAAACCTCTTTCTTTCCATAAGGCTCCATGGGCATGTAAAGTCAGGAATGCATACTTAGAATCTGTATAAATGTTTATCTTCTGTCCCTTTGCCAGGCTCAGGGCTCTGGTAAGCGCAGTTAACTCTGCCAGCTGGGCCGATGTTCCAGGTGGGAGTGACTTTGCTTCGATCACCTGGTCTTCCAGGGCTACTACTGCATAGCCTGCTTTCCGCTGTCCAGTCTCAACAAAGCTGCTTCCATCTACAAACCATGAAGGCCAGTGGGGGTTTGCCTCATCTTTTAGGTCAGGTCTGCTGGAATATACTTCATCCATCACTTCAATGCAATCGTGCATCTGCTCCTCACCTTCTCCTACCGGCAACAGGGTAGCTGGGTTGAGGGCGGTGGTAACCTGGAACTTCAAACGCGGGTGCAACAATAGCATCTGGCACTTTCTCATTTTTGCTTGGGAGAGGAAATAGGTACCCTTCATGTCAAGCAGGGCTGGGACTGCATGTGGAGTCACACAAACAGTGTCTTGGCCAAAGGTAAATTTGTCTGCTTTGTTCAGTAGGGTGGCTACTGCCACTATTGCTCTCATGCATGGCGGTAAACCTTGTTCTGTAGGCGTCAGGCGCTCAGATAGGTATGCCACGGGTTGCTGCCAGCTTCCCAATTTTTGGCATAGCACTCCCTTTGCTGTTCCCTGGTCTTCATCCACAAATAGGGAGAAAGGCTTCTCAGGATTTGGAATGCCCAGCGCTGGTGCTTGCTGCAATGCCTTTTTCAGATCCTTGAAGGCATGCTGTTGCTCTTCTCCCCACACAAAGGGGTCCTTTTCAGTTCCTCTGGTTGACTCATGCAGAGGCTTGGCAATTGTGCTGTAGTCTGGTATCCATATTCTACAGAATCCTGCTGAGCCCAAAAAGCCGCGAAGTTCCCTGCGATTCTTTGGCTCTGGAATCTGGATGATGGCTTGCTTCCTTTCTTCCCTTAGGGTCCGTCGCTGATGGGATATATCAAATCCAAGGTATTTCACGGTGGGTTGACATATCTGGGCCTTTTTCTTAGATACTCGGTATCCTGCTTCAGCCAGGTGATTTAACAAATCCTTGGTGGCCTCCATACACGTGTTCTCGTCTGAACAGGCCAAAAGAAGATCATCCACATACTGCATCAAGACTCTGCACGGACTGGTGGGGAAGCTAGACAGGTCCGAGGCCAATGCAACCCCAAAAAGGGTTGGAGAATTCTTGAACCCTTGTGGAAGCCTCGTCCACGTGTATTGCACCCTAGTGCCTGTTCCCGGATCTGTCCATTGAAATGCAAACAGGGGCTGACTTTCTTCTGCCAGGCGGCAACAGAAGAATGCATCCTTCAAGTCCAATACAGTGAAATAACATGCGGTGGGAGGTATTAGACTCAACAGCGTGTAAGGATTGGGCACATTGGGGTGGAGGGTCTCCACGGCCTGGTTGACTGATCTAAGGTCTTGGACCGGGCGGTACGAACCATCTTCCTTCTTCACCGGCAAGAGTGGGGTGTTCCACTGAGATTGACACTGTCTCAGGATGCCATGGCGAAGTAACCGTTCCAAATGTACCCATACTCCTTCCGCAGCTCTTCGGGGGATAGGATATTGGTTCACAGCCACAGGGTTGGCGAATGGCTTGGGCTTGACTATTATAGGTGGGATGTTCTTTGCCATTCCGGGCGGGTTGCTTTCTGCCCATACATCAGGGTTAACTTCTTGCAGGAGGTCTTCTGGAATAATCCCCTCCTCTTCTTTTATCATCATTAAGCGCCAGTGTTCCCTCATGGGTACCTCTAAGGAGAACTCTCCTGCTTGCCCTGTAGTCATTGTCACTTCTCCTGTCGGTTGGAAGGAAATCTGGGCTTGCAATTTTGATAGCAGGTCTCGGCCCAATAATGGGATGGGACACTCTGGTATATACAAAAACTTGTGTTGGACCACTTGACCGCCCAGGCGACAGGCAACAGATTGCAAGAAGGGGGCTCTTTGTGATTTGCCTGTAGCTCCTATTATGTTAATTGTTTGCTTGGTGGGCTTGGACACTGGTACTGGCAAAACAGAATGGGCAGCTCCTGTGTCAACCATGAAGGGGATGGTTCGGTTCCCTGTTTGTATTTTGACCATGGGCTCACGGGAACCTAAATCAGCTGGGCCCGGTCTGTCCTAGTATTCTTCCTCCTCCTCTCTCCGGCTCATCGCGGTGGGCTGTCTTTGGGCTGGAGGGTGCCAGGGAGGTCCCTGTCCACGTCCTCTACCCCTGCCTGTATTTGCCGATGTCCAAGGTCTCAGTTCTTGTCCAGGTCCCACGGGGATTGGGCCTGGGATTCGCTCTCCTCGTCCTCTTCCACCTGAGTGAGCCTGTGGGCATTCTCTTTTCCAGTGCCCTTCCTGCCGGCAGATGGCGCACTGGTTCCTCCCCAGACGGCCTTGCCCTCCTCCCCGGGCACCTCCTCTTTCCTGAGGGGTGGGTGCGGTAGCCTGTAGCGCCATCAACTTCTTTGCTTGGTACTTCTCCTTTTTCTTTTGTGCCTCTTCCTCCCTCTGATTATAAGTGGTTTGAGCCAGTTCTAACATCCACTCAAGAGTGTGGCCCATGAACCCCTCGTGTTTTTGGATCTTTCGGCGGACATCGGGCGCCGCTTGGGCCACAAAGGCAGCTTTTATGATAGGGGCGTTGGCAGCCTCATCTGGGTCCACAGGAGTATACTGGCGGTAGGCTTCCTTCAGGCGTTCTAAATATGCTCCTGGGGCCTCTTCATTCCCCTGCACTATCTCTCTAACCTTCACAAAGTTGGTGGGTTTCCTAGCTGCCCTTCTCATACCGTTTAACACATTCTGGCGGTAGGTAGTGAGGGTGTTCTGGCCATCAACAGTCTGATAATTCCAATTCGGGGTGTTTTCTGGATATCCTGCTGCCATAGCTGGATCCTGCACTCCCTGCGCTCTCAGGTGTGCTCGGGCTTCAGCATGGATTCGCCTAGTTTCTTCTGTGGTTAGCAGCGCATCCATCAAATACTGCACATCATCAAAGGTGGGATTATAAGTTTTAAAAATCCCTTCAAACAGCTTTATGATTTTCGCTGGGTTGTCCTCAAAGGATGGGTTTTGATTTCTCCAGTTACAGACATCTGCACTTGAAAAGGGTATATGCTGGACCGTGTAGGTCCGTTCTGCTGCTGCTCCATTAGCCCCTGGAGGTCCTGGTGGGTCATAAACCCTTCGGAGGGGCATTACTCCGGCCCCACCCTTTTTCTGTGCCTCATGGGACTTATGGAAGGCTGCCCTGGTTGCTGCTTCTATCCATTCCCTCTGCCATTTCTTCCCTTGTGTTGAGGAGCATCCTGCTGCAGCCAACACATGGGGGCTAACATCCACTTTTTCTGCATAGGGTTGTACATACTGTTGCAATCTCAAAGACTGATACTGAGTCCACTCTCTCCCCTTCTTTGCTAACTCAACCAATCCCTTTACAAATTCCTCATCATCCTCTTCTTCCTCTTCTGATTCATCAGCCTTGGGGGGTTCAGGCTGGGGGCTAGCTCCTCCCGGGGCCTGGGGACCTGGGTCCAGGGGAGGGGCAGTTGGTGGAGCATAGGGTGGAGGTGGTTTAATGACTTCCCCCTCCTCTTCTTCTGGGTCTGGTATCACTGGGGGCTTTTCTGACTTCCCTGTCGGTCGAACTGCACAAACTGTACTTTGTGGGGCGTCGCCTCGGCAGGCTTTCAACCACGATGGGTTCTTCATGCTTTGTGGCTGCTTTCCAGTTGATTAAAAAGCATTCCAGAGGACTACATTGACTTGCCCCAGACCCCATTTTCAGATACTCTGCTCCTAACAGGTTGTAAATTCTTTCACACTCCACACACTACAGCCCTACAATCGCTCGGCCAAGGGGGACACTAAGCCCCGGCCCACACTTGACAATTCAGTCACTAGAGTATCTGACATGCAACATACAACATACAAAACACATCAATATAATTTCAACATGTAACACACTAAACACACCAAAATAATTTCAGCATGCAATACACAAAACACACCAAAATAATTTCCCCCTCTGTTCCCCCTTTTACCAAACCTTACTAGTGGCACATCACTGCCACGCGCCCTTTTCCCTTCCTGGCGGTACTCCACTACACGACCAGGTGAGGCTGATCAGGCCTCGCCTTTTTTCCCTTGGGCCCACGCCCTTTCCCTTGGGCTTACCGTTTTCTGCTGCGGATTCCCTTCCCTGGCCAGTCCTCTTTCCTCCCTCGACCTGGGTCCTTGCTCCGGAGCGGTGTGGCTGGCTCCCCCCACAAATTGGCAGGGTGCGCATGGAGCCTGCAATCGCCAATCAGAGCTATCCACCTGAGGTCGAGCCTGACTCTCCCCAGTCCTCTGGGGTGGGGCAGATTCCCGGTCAGGGAACCAAGATGTAGGCTGAGCCTAGTCCATGCCAGGGAATCGTTGGCCCGCGTCCCCAGATCCGGAGAGAGAGCAAAGAAAGCACCAGGAAAGATCCTTCTTTGGAGGAAAGCAGTTTATTATCTGTGCACAGAGACAGCCAGCAGAATCACTTCTAGAGACTGGCTGCCCCGAAATACGCCTCTGCAAACTTTCTTATACCTTGAGAAAAGCTCCCTCCCTCCTCCCCAAACGCCCTCCAAAAACTTCCCCAATCAGCTGGAAAGTTTTCAACTTATTTCCTTATGTGGAATGGCATGTCTATATTGCTAGCCCTCTAAGCAGCCCCCTCCCTATTTTCCCTATATGTATCTTTCTGCTGGCTAGGCATAATGGCATGTCTATATTGCTAGCCCTCTAAGCAGCCCCCTCCCTATTTTCCCTATATGTATCTTTCTGCTGGCTAGGCATAATGGCATGTCTATATTGCTAGCCCTCTCCTCCCGTCTCCTTCGTATGTGTCTTTCTTATCTTGCATTCCTAAAATAGGAAAGCGAGGGGCCCCCTTTTGCAGGTCTGGTTATTTCTTGCTAGCTGCTAGCTAACCATATTTTGCAGAAATCAAATTAGCTTAGAAATGATCTTAGATCCAAGGTACAGAGAATATAGAAAATCCTTCTTAGGTACAAGGTACAAGATATAGAGAGCATATAGAAAGCAACCCTTCCCTCTCCCTTCACCTCCAAAATGGAAAACCCTTTCGTCTAGCGGGTTTTTCATCTTGCGAGGCATTCGTCTTGCGGGGCACCACTGTATGTGGTAATGCAGAGAGGCCTCCTTGTGATGGAGCCCCGGTTGTGGACAACAGAGAAATACAATAAAAAACAGCATAAAAAACACAGTATAGAAATATATAACAGAAAAGGTAAAAGTGGAGATGAAGCTCAGTGGCATTCACAGCTGGGTCAGTGTCCCTGGAAGCAGAGATTTTTTAAATCCCCATTCCTCACTTCTGTGCAGTGACCTTCTAGATTGTTGAGTGGTTTATTGTAAGGAGGTTGGCACTATTTACGGTAGCTCTTCAGCAGAAAACATTTTTAGCGCACACACATACGTGACATACATTTCCTGCAAAGGAGTAGCTAAGGAGTAAGCGATGCTTTAGATAAACATGGGAAAGAATGAATAATGAAGGGGAAAATGGTTATCCTGCTTTTGCTGAGCTGTTCTGCAGGCTGAAATTGCTTTCCTTGGAATCTAAATTGTTCCAGGAGTTGTTGACACATAGGGGACAAAAGGATGGTGTTATGAGCAATGAAATTACCCCCCCCAAACACACAGCAGGTCCAGAATGCCCCAAAATTGTACCCAGCAGCTGCACTTTAACTTCAGCGTGCACAGAGCTACTTTCATTTATTCATTGTCCATCTTTCTCCTCTCTTGAAAGCTGTGGTGACCCGATGCAAAGGAAGGCAGGGCTGTTTAGCCTCTTGGTTGACTGTATTCTGAGACAAGCAATTCAGCATTTAACAGATTTGCTAAACTTGCTTTGAAGGGACAGGATACCCAAATCCTGTCTGTGAAATCACCCCAGGCCTCAAAACTGTTCGTGAATCCCCCCCCCCCCAAGCCGGGCCTCGCCTCAAGCATTAAAACTGCATTTCCTCTAAGACAAAAAGCATTAGCTAAGCATATTTCGCTCTGCTGTAACAAAGGTAGCTGAATAGAACAATGTTTTTTTCATTTCTCAGGCTAGTTGGCCTTGTTAACCAGATTGCAACATCTCTGGACATGCTGAACCACTCTCACCCCCCCCCCTTTCCTGGGAAGGGCGCCAAGAGTCCAAGAGTCCCAAGACAGCTTTCTGTTCATGCTCAGAGAAACTCATGGGCAGGACTCTTCAAGAAGGAGGAGAAAAGGGGAGGGAACAGGAAAGGGGTATATATGTTTGTGCACATGACTGTGAACTCGTGCATGCTTTTTGTGAGTTATCACAAGCTCATGGATGGTAGAAATAAAGCTTTTTCTCCGAAACTATTCCTTGAGTGTCTGTTCACTCCCACTTCCCTTTCCCGGGTGCAATATTTTTCCCACCCGAGGGCAAAGCCTCATAAGGCTACAGCTTTATTAAAGTGAGAAGTAAAAGTATTTGTATTTTTAAGAAGGATGTAAGGAATCTGAGGATCTAAACCTGACTTTGCCTTTATTCTCGTTTATGCAGCTGAAAATGATTCCAATATATATTGCCCATTGTTCCTTTGAACAAATGAATATAATGTTACATATTTATCTTGCTGAAGTTGTAAACGAAATCTCTGGACCTCTGGGTTGAAAGTACTCTTAGACCTCTTCTTTCAAGCCTTGAGAAACCAAGTAATTAGCTTCCAATATTTACACATGTTTATTTAGCTAAAATTACATTTCCTGCACTTGTTTTAAATCAAAACAATACTATGCAGCTGTATTTTCTGAGATATTATATTGTATTTTTAGACCAAATAAACAGATTGAGGACATGAGAGAATAAAGAACTAGAATAAAGAAATTCAACATTCAGCAAAGAACAAAAGAAAATAAAAATCTGAAGTAAATCTGATTGGCAAACTAGAGCATGAAAATGTGCTCATGGTGGAGACTACTGTGAAATGGCCAATTAAAAAAGCAAGAGAAACAAAGAAATCATGTTTTGTGCACATGAGAAAATACTCAGTCATCAGTCATGTGTGAACAAGCATTGTAGATATGACAGAAGCAAGAAATTCCAGAAAAAGCTTCTGTCAGAGCTTGCAGTAAGTGGGGATTTGTGTTTGGAAATTTAGAAGAGTCAGAGCAACAGCTTTCTTTCACGTAAGAGTGAAGAGAAGCCATCTAAATGTTAAACTGTAGCAAGAGTTTTTGTGATCAAGCAAGCATTAATCAATTATAAGAAAAAGAGCATGGAGGATAAACTGTATAAATGCAGAAATACCTTTAGCCAGAGCAGCAGCAGCCTTGCTTCACATCAAAGAATTCAAGGTGCAAAGAGCTTTAATCAGAATATACTTAGCCATTTTAAAAAGCTTCACCAGTTGTGTGGCCAGAGATCCTTTTAGAGTCTTCCAAGTTCCTTCTCCCATGTTTCTCTTCCTGTGCCAGATCACCATGGAAACTGCCACTATGGTGTAACCAACCACACACCACACACTCACCTCCCTTACTAGCTCTGCATGGAACATCTTGAGCACGACATGCTGCATCAGGCAGTTGAGGGGGAGATGAAAGGACTGGATGGAAAATGGGCAGAAGAAGCCATGGCAGCCGAGTCTTTTGCCACAGTGGATAATTTAAAGGATGCCATAGTTGCAGCAGTTAGTAATGCATAATAACCAATGGCCTCAAGCAGGAATGAATCAAATCAATTCACTGGAGCCCAGGTGAGCATTGTAATGTGGATTGGGCTGCACATTTGAAATATACTCAGAGTCGCAAAGTGATTTCATGCTCTTTATTCAGCTCATAGTGGTGAGGAGGAATGAATGAATGTCCCCTCCAAGTATCTGCTTTATATACATTATTTACACAATGGGCTGCACATGATTGGCTAATTCCAGGATTCTACTGTAGGCCAATCAGGTTGTGGATTCACTTCTATCTGGAGCATGATTGGGTGGTTCCTGCTAACCAATCATACTGCTGCATTGTTCTAGGACCAATCAGACTGCTGCATTCTGAATCCTATTGTTCTAGGACCAATCAGACTGCTGCCTTTTGGAGCCTATTGTTCTAGGACCAATCAGACTGCTGCAGTTTGGATCCTATTCAACTCAGTACATAACACCCCTCCCCTCTAAGTTCCAGTCCTGCCCGGAAGGTCGCATTCATAGTCCTCAAGGTACGCCGGTGGCCTACGTGTGCGTTGCGGCCTGGGGTGTTCCCTGGTCCGGGGTTCAGGTTCTGGCTCGTGTTCCAAGGATGGGGCTGTTTGGTCTGGCGCAACCGGCTCGCTCAGTCGTGGTTCTGGTTCCGGTGTCCTTTCGGCCTCGCGGGTCCTCTCTGTATTTACTGATTCTGCCTCTCCTGCTTGCCCCTGCTGCTCTATGGGCCTCACTGCCCCACTGTTCCCTTGGGACTCCTCTGACCTGTCCTCCTCCTCCTGGTTTTCTCCCGGGAATCGTCGCCGTATCTGGTCGCAGTGGCGGCGCCAGCATTGCCCCCCATCTGTTAGCACCTCGTACGACACGGGGCCCGTGACCCTGGTGACTGTGGCAGGTACCCATGCAGGGCCTGCCCCAAAATTCTTTGCGTACACTGGGTCCTGGGCCTCGAAGGTCCGGGGGTTCCTGCCTTCCCCCACCACTACCTCATCCTGAGCTCTATCGGGGTGAAGGCGGTCCAATCTGATTGCAAGGCGCCGACCCATTAGTAGTTCAGCGGGGCTCCGGCCAGTCGTTGAGCTGGGGGTGCTGTGCTGTGCTAGAAGGAATGTGGCAAGGCGGTACTCCCAATCCCCTTGCGTCATGCGGCGAAGGGTGTCCTTGGTGGTCCGCACCATGCGTTCTGCTTGGCCATTGGTGGCAGGGTGGAATGGCGCCGAACGGATGTGGCGGATGGCGTTCTGCACTGTGAAGGTTTGAAATTCTCCTGATGTAAATGCAGTCCCGTTGTCTGAGACGAGAGTGTCAGGGAGCCCGTGGGTTGCAAACAGCCTGCGTAGTACCCGGATGGCTGCGGACGTAGAAGTGGACGGTACCAGTGCGACTTCCAGCCATTTGGTGTAGGAGTCCACCACTATGAAGAATGTTTTCCCCTGAAAGGGGCCAGCGAAGTCCACATGCAGGCGTGACCATGGTGCTCGGGCGGACTCCCAGGACTGGACTGGGGCCCTTGGGGGATCTGGGCGGGATTCCTGGCAGGCCTGGCAGTGTTTGACCCAGGCCTCTATCTCTCCGTCGATCCCCGGCCACCACACATAACTCCTGGCAAGGGCCTTCATTCTTACTACCCCTGGGTGTGTCTCGTGTAGGGCTGTGAGGACCTTTTTGCGGAGGGGCTGGGGAACAACGACCCTGCTTCCCCATAACAGGCACCCCTTGTGGGCTGACAGTTCATGTTTGCGGGTTGTGTAGCCGGCGAATTCTGGCCCGGGGCTGCGGCTGGGCCATCCCCTCCACACCCAGTCCAGGACCCGGGAGATGACCCTATCTTTCTTGGAATGGTGTGCAACTTCTTGTGCCTGAATGGGGCGGTCAGGAAGCAGCTCCAGGCTCATAACCTCTTGTGCAGGTGCTGGGTCGGGGCCTGTTTCCGGTAGTGGTAGCCTGCTGAGGGCGTCTGCATGGCCCATCGCCTTTCCAGGGCGGTGAATCAGTGCATACTGGTAGCTGGCAAGGAAAATTGACCACCTGAGGACGCGAGGAGACAGCACTTGGGGGGTCTGCTTTTCGGGGGCAAACAAGCCAAGCAACGGCTTGTGGTCAGTCACCACGGTGAAGGGCCGCCCGTACAAGAAATCATGGAATTTTTTTACTCCCTTCACGATTGCCAGACCCTCCTTGTCGATTTGCGAGTAGTTCCGCTCGGTTTCGTTGAGTGTCTGGGAAAAGTATGCTACCGGTACCTCTCTTCCATCCGGGAGTTGGTGTCCCAGGACAGCGCCGATGCCATAGGGCGAGGCGTCGCATGCTAGCACCACCGGCAGCCTCTCGTTGAAGTGTGCCAAGACCGAGTTTGAGACAAGCAAGTCCTTGACTGCCTGGAATGCGGCCTCCTGGCGCTGGCCCCACACCCAAGGGGCCCGCTTGTCCAGGAGTCTGTGTAGGGGCTCCGCTACCGCCGCCTTGTGGGGAAGGAAGGAATGGTAAAAGTTCAATAATCCCAAGAAGGCCTGAAGTTCAGTCTTGTTCTTGGGCGCTGGGGCATCACAAATGGCCCGTACCTTGTCCCCAGTCGGGTGAACCCCTTCTGCATCCACCATAAATCCCAGAAAGTCCACTTGAGGCACTCCTAGTAGACATTTTTCCCGCTTCACCTTGAGACCCGCCATCTGGAAACGGTGCAGAACAGTGCGGAGGCGGTCCTCAAACTCCTCTGGTGTGGGCCCGGCAATCAACACATCATCAAAGAAGGGGGTGACACCAGGAATCCCTTTAAGGAGAGAGTCCATTAGATTCTGGAATATGCCTGGTGCCACGCTGACCCCGAATTGCAGCCGCTTTACCCTGAACGCTCCTCTGTGCGTCACAATCGTCTGTGCCTCTGCTGTGGCCTCATCTACTGGCAGCTGTTGATATGCTTGGGCCAAGTCCAGCTTGCCAAAAATTTTCGACCCAGCCAGGGTGGCAAGGACATGGCTGACCACTGGCACTGGGTATGCATGGGCCATGAGGGCCTTGTTTATGGTACATTTGTAGTCTGCGCAGATGCGGACCGAACCATTAGGCTTGACGGGTGTGACGATTGGGGTTTCCCAGGGGGCATTAGGCACCGGCTCCAGCACTCCTTGCTCCACGAGTCGGTCCAATTCCTCGTCTATACGGGGTTTCAGGGCGAATGGGACCCGGCGGGCCTTGAGCCTGACTGGTCGTACTGCGGGGTCAAGCTGTAGAGCAATGGGGGGCCCGTATACTGTCCCAATTTCCCATCGAAAACCCCCGGAAACTCCTTGCATATGGCGTCCACGTCCACTTGTAAGCTCATGTGGTTCACCCCGGTGATGGCTAGTCCCAGTGGTCCAAACCATGCCAACCCCAGTAAGCTAATGTAGGGGCCCTTGACCACAAGCAAGTCCAGTTGCCGCGTCCGCCCTCGGTATTGCACCCTGAAGGTCCCCACCCCCATTGTGGGGACCTTACGTTTCTGGAAGTCCCGGAGGGTGAATGGGGCCGGCCTGAGTTTGGGACCCCCAGTAGGACACAGTTTCCTTAAGGTCCTTGCCGAGATTATGGATAGAGTTGAACCCGTGTCAAGCTCCATGCGGCATGGGGCCCCCTCTATCTGTACCTCTACATAAATTTTCTCTACGTTGGGGTGGGGCAACTGGTATACCTGGAAGTCTGTGAGCTCCGTCGAGTTGCCTTGGTGCGTTGGGCCCCGGGACCTGGGGCTCTTGGATTGGTCATCTGATGCCTGGCTTCGGGTGGGCCGAGCCCGACACACCCGGGCGATGTGTCCCAATTTTCTGCACTGCCTGCACTCTGCGTTGCGGAAACGGCAGGTCCTCCTCTCGTGACTTTCTCCACAGCTTGCGCAGTTCCCTCCTTCTCGTCGAGGCAGCTGTGGTATGTGGGCTGCTTGAGTGCGCTGCTGTACTCGGTGCACCTCCTCCCTGTCGGATCCCGAGTCATTGGTGAGGTCTTCGTGGTGGACCCTCGGTTGGGACGGCTGGCTCAGCCGTGCCTCTTGCGTCGACCTCTCAGCAGCTTCCGTTGCCAGGGCCTCCTCCAGAGCGACCTGGAACGTTAGGTTCTTCTTAGCGTAGAGGCGTCGTTGCAGCTTCTCATCCTTCAGGCCACCGACGAGGCGGTCACGAAGCATGTTCTCCAGCTCTGAGAAGTTGCAGAACCGGGCAGCTTGGCGGAGAGAGGTCACAAACCCAGTTATGGTTTCCCCAGGGGCTTGCCGCTTTGCGTAGAAGGCATTTCGACGAGCCACCACTGAGGGCTGTGGCGAAAAGTGCCCCTTCAGCTGTTCCATTATTGTTTTGTATGGAACAGTAGCGACGTCTTCAGGCGCAAGGAGAGCCCGGGCGATTTCAAATGTCTCCTCTCCGCAGACGCTGAAGAATATTGCCCTCTTCTTGGCGTCTTCTTCATCGGTGACCCCTTTGGCTTCTAGGAGGAAGGTGAAACGGGAGGCGTACGCTTCCCAGTCTCCAGATGCTGGGTTGAATGGCGAGAAGCTGCTGTCAGTTGCCATTCTGAGTTCCTTGTGTCCCGGAGCTGAAGCCTGGATACACGGTGCGAGGCAGCGGTGCGGCAGGTGGCGGTGCTGCGGTGCTGTGTGTGGCAGTCAGCTCAGCGGGATCCCACCTTCGTCGCCAGTGAAATATACTCAGAGTCGCAAAGTGATTTCATGCTCTTTATTCAGCTCATAGTGGTGAGGAGGAATGAATGAATGTCCCCTCCAAGTATCTGCTTTATATACATTATTTACACAATGGGCTGCACATGATTGGCTAATTCCAGGATTCTACTGTAGGCCAATCAGGTTGTGGATTCACTTCTATCTGGAGCATGATTGGGTGGTTCCTGCTAACCAATCATACTGCTGCATTGTTCTAGGACCAATCAGACTGCTGCATTCTGAATCCTATTGTTCTAGGACCAATCAGACTGCTGCCTTTTGGAGCCTATTGTTCTAGGACCAATCAGACTGCTGCAGTTTGGATCCTATTCAACTCAGTACATAACAACATTCATAGGCATATTCTGGATCTCTCTTATGGGATCTACGTAAGGAACCTGGCAAATCTATTTCCTTCCCATTATGTTTCTCCCTTTCCAAACTTTTTTCTGTGGCATTTCAGTATTCTGGTATTGTGGACTTAATATGTGGCACATATTAAGTGTTAGAAACTGAGATATAAAAGCCAAAGAACACCTTAAACCTAGGTTATGGTTTCCACAACCTAGGCACATTTTTTACAAGATTACAAAGCAAATGAAGACAATATGGGGGATCTAGCTGAAGACAGAATAAATGCTTTTCACAAAAGGCAATACAAAGAAGCAATCAAGTGGAAAAGCAGTCTAGAAGAGATGTGACTGCAGTTTCATTCCAGCAGAAGTAAACACCAAACCTCTTTTACTCAATTAGAGGGGGTAGTTTGCCCAAACCCATATCTTTATAAATTTGTGAACAACTTTGTGTAAAGAATTTATTTGGTTCTTTTTGCAATTTGTGGTATTTGGAGCATTGTAACCAGCCATAGCAAAAGAAGTCAATACAGAGAGCACAATGGGACTTAAATTTAGGCATGTAGTAATACCCAGTGAGTGGGGATTTGAACCTTGAACCCGGGTCTCCCAGGTCCTAGTCCTGCAGACACTCTAACCACACGAACTCTCACTGGGGTGAACTATTTTTTTTTTTCAGTTTGCAAAGTCACGGCTTCTGCGACAGGCAGAGCTGCCAGTGAGGGACATTGTCTCACTTTGTCCATTCATGCCCACATAACATGATTATTTTCAAAGTTCTAATGTTTTTATTTCTGTAAAGAAAAGCACCTCTCTGTACATGGTACATGGCACTCACGCAAATCTTTTAAAAAGTAGGGTGATACTCCATCACTTTTTAAAAAATGCTGGCAGTAGGATACCAAAATTGCACACAGTATTCCAAGTGCAGCTGCACCATAGACTTACATAAGGCCATTCAGATATTTCCAGTTCTGTTTTCAATCCTTTTCCTAATCCCGAAAATACAATTTCCCCTTTTTCCCATTGCCACAACTCGGGTCAACATCTATCTACCTTGATCTTAAGATTCTTAATCAGTCACCCTCAGCTCAGCCCACAGTAGCATATACTGTATGTAATGTGAGGATATTTTGCCCCAGCACGCATCACTTTACACTTGTTAACACTGAATCAGATTTATCATTTTTATTTATTTTTATTTTTTAAATAATTTTTATTAACTGACCAATCTAATCACATCACATAAATTCCAAATTACAAAGCCGAATTTTAAATTTTTGTTGGGGGTACCCATATTTCAAGTTCCGAAGGGGATCCAATCATCTTCTTACTGCTGCTTTAATGTCCACAAATCTGTCCAAATAATGTTCACAATTCTATTCAGTCCTTTCTTGCTGTTTTCCACATCTCATCTTGTTATTTTCATAAATTTTTCCTTTCTCTTTGTGACCTCTTCTGATAGTCTCCATAAGCGGGTCAAAACAAATTGTAATCCTGTGTGGATTTTTCCGTTCGTCCAAGAGCCATATCCAGATGGATTCCATATATCATCACTTCCATAGATAAAACCACTCTTACCATCATTAATCTTCACAAATCTGTCGCCTTTCTTAGTCCTCTGAGGAGGTTCGCCAGCAGTATGAAAACAAATCCATTCCTCCTCCCAGTCGTAAATCTTTCGACAGAACTTGCCAACATGGCCACTCTATTTTTTGCTGCGTCATCCCAAAAGCTCTTGTTCTTTTCTCGATCTCCATAAAACATGCTTTTGGTTAGAATTCATTTCCACACAGTTTTAAATCATCCATCTTAGGTCGTTTAAGCAACGGTTCTGACTTGTGAGGGGGGATTATTGATTAATCACATAGAAGAAAGAAAAAAAGTCCCCCCCATCCAGTCCCGCTGCCGACATACCGAGCCTTTGAAGCCTTTGAAGTATCTTCTCATGATATATTCCTGTTGATCCGACCCGTCGCTCTTCTTTCACAGAGATCCCTTCAATTAGCAGTCTTTACTCCCCATTCTTCACTTGAAATATGTGCATTTGCTTCTTTCTAATTGTTCATTTCCAATTTGCTGCAGCTAGTGCGCGATCAGAGACCGCGTCCAGGAGAGCCGGAGTCCACACAAGGGCATTCTGCCTAGTGCCCTCACCCCATTCTTTCGAGTCCGGGGGTGATTTATGGGCATAGCAGGCAAGGGCAGTGTTCCCCATTTCCTTGGGGCAACAAGGGAGGCTGCATACTCCCATAACAGCCTCTTAATTACCTCGTGTGGGCTGGAGAGATGTTATTGTCAGCCATCTTCCAATGCGCCCCTGGTGGCCCCCCGAATCAGATTTATCATTTTTAATTCTCATTCACCCAGTTTGGAAATATCCCTTTGGAACGCCTCACTATCTCTTAGTTAAAAACTACCCTGAACAATTTTGTGTCATCAGCAAAGTGTGCTAATTCATCTCCAGGAAGGGCTAGAAAGATGTGTGACAAAGACACATGAGAGCAGAAGCAGCAAAGCAGGCTGGGAAGTGCTGGGACTGCACAATCATTTGGGCCTACTAAAGTTATTCAGGCCTAACTGCTAACTGTTGAGTCACTCTGGCATGTGACTTAGCAGCCAGTTTCTCTTTTGTGCTCTCTGTAAGATGTCAGTCAGAGTCAGTCTGCCTCAGCTGTGAACAGAGTCAGTATGTAATCTCAGTCAAACTGTTTGGAACCATGTTGTTTATGGAGAAGTTTATTTTAACTCAGTAAAGCTCTTATTCTTTAAAACTCTGGATTATTAATTTACGCTGCGCGTCAAAACATGCCCTGTCTCACTCACTATTACAAATGGGCAGGACAAGAACTAAGAAGAACAAGAGCAGAATGGCTTTCTTATCTATTTCAATAATTATGTATTTTACTTACAGAATATGCCATAAGCTGTGCAAAATCAAACTTCAGAATGGGCAGGTACACAGGAAGAGAACCTCGCCCCCTGAAAAAATCCTCCTTTTTGTCACAATTTCCAGTCTACTCTCCCCCACCCCCCAAGCTCAACCTGCATTCCGGGGGGGGGGGGGAGAGAGATGTAGCAGAATCCAAATAAACGAGGCAAACCTTTCTTCTTCCAAGCAAGACAGCAAAAATATAATTATTACGAAAGAAATGTAAGGCAAAGCAAGAAAAGAGGCACTGCTTTACTGCTATGGCCATTTCACTTCTGAGAAGCAACATTGCCATTAGAAACCACTTAAATCAGCCAGCACAGGAAAAACCCTTTTAACCATTCACAGCTTTTGTTTGCAAACCAGATCTCAGTGAAAGAGATTTCCCTTTCTGCTCCCGGAGCCCCCCACAGCAAGAGAGAGCTCCTTTGCAGTTGCAAACTATTTCTATGTAAATCGTACAACCACTGCACATCAAAAGGCTTCCTGTGGAGCAGGATTCAGCAGAGATCTCTGTCACAACTGTACGACTGGAAATCTCAACTTGGTCAGTAGGGGGAGCTCCTGAGTAAGCCACTGGCGGTGGGTCAGTTTCAACACTGCATATATCAGAAGATAAGATTATAAAATAAGATTATAAGATAAATAGTGGCACCCGCCCTGTGGAACGCCCTCCCAGCAGATGTCAAAGAGATAAAAAACTACCTAACATTTAGAAGACATCTGAAGGCAGCCCTGTTCAGGGAAGATTTTAGTGTGTAGCATTCTAATGTATTTTTAATCTTTGTTGGATTCCGCCGAGAGTGGCTGGGGAAACCCAGCCAGATGGGCGGGGGACAAATAATAAAATTATTATTATTATTATTATTATTATTATTATTATTATTATTATTATTATTATTTTGTGGATACAATATTGCCTTGAAACAGCTATTCAATGATGAATACAACCATTTAGAACTGGGAAATAAAAATGATTTACAAACTTGATAGCAAGCAGCATGTCAGATTTTAAGATATGAACTAACCCTTTCCTAAATTCAGTGATGTGCAGTTAAGTCCCTTTCACATTGGTGGATTTTGTTTCAAAGAGGATAGGATAGGAGGCTTTGGAGGGTGAGACACGTGATCAAGAAAATCACACAATTTTTAAAAGAATGTGACAGCGTATATATCATGTGGGGGAGATCATAGTGTTAGAAAGATTGGGTGTCACTCTTTTCCACCCTCTGCTGACAGGTAGCAAAATTCCAGGGGGGTTCCAGGTGCTCACCTGGGGTCTGTGTTCCTTTGAGAAGCAAGACATGGCGGAAATGGTCGTAGCTTTTTAAAAAATTATTTATTCACATATTTACACCTGAGTGGATGGAGGAAGTCCAGCTCTTACAACATCGCCATCTCAAGAGGGGCTTGTTCCCCACAGCACTGGAGCACTGCAGCACTGGAGCCTGCCTTCATTCAGTCAGCCTGCCCAAAATGGTTCTGCCCTTTTCTCAGCTATTCCAAGCTATTCCAAAGGCCTCAAACTCTTCCTGTGACATCACACTCAGATACCCTGGCAACCTTCCAAATCCCCAGTCTCTGTTCACACCTCAGATGGTTCTCTTGACCAATACAGGCCAATGACCCTGTATTGTTTCTTCATGGCCTTACCTTGGCCATGTCCTTTTTGCACAGGCCAGGCCAAGAATATCTCTGCAGCTTGCATCTTCCCTTCATAACCCAATTGGTCATAATCCTACCATTTATTAATTTCTACAGAGGGTCCCCTCAAACTATGAATATTTTTTAATGCTCCTATGCAGAGAAAAACAACCTGCATAAAGAAAACTGGCACATCAGGGCAAAATCTTCTGGCCTAAATCTCTCACATGTTCCAGTTTTTATGGATCTTATATCAGCTTCCTTCCCAGAGCAAATGCCACCAGCTCTTTTACTCATGACTGCAGGGTGAGGTGGAACAGGTTGATTTCAACTCTGCCCCCTGCTGCAGCCCTAATCTGGATCCGGCTATTTAAAAAATATATGTAATGGTTAGTTGCCCCCCCCCCCGACACACCCCAGTAAGCATCATTGTAATAAAATCACTTGGCTTTATCCCTCTATTTGTAGAGTTCATTCTGTTCCACGTCGCATAATAGTCAGGAAAGAACAACCCATTTGGGTCTCATTTATGAGATTGCTTTTCTAATAGTACTGTACATATTGGCTGAAATAGATTCAAGTAATTGCAGAAGGTGGTACACTGGGCATCTGGGAGTCTGGTGTGCCTTTGGCTGCAAGTCTCAGAGCAGTGTCTGCCGTGCAGAGTTTCAGCTCTCTGGGTCCAGATGAGTAGACTATTGCAAAAAGAATATTGACTGAATCTGATAGAGCAGAGGTTACCAGTATGGACACATAATCATCAATAAAAGAGCTGTCTTTCTCCCTGTTTTTCTGAATGTGAGTACTACTATACCAGTGAATCAGTAACATACTAACAGAGAAATCAGCCACACAAAAATTCAATTCTATGGGAAGAAAGAGAGAATGTTGAATGATAGGGTACCTGGTGGGAAGGATTCCTTGCATCCATAACTCTAGTTCAGCTACATACCTGTCTTCTTTCTTGGGGAATGGGCTATTTTGTACCAATTCCTATTGCCTTCTCCTTCATTTATTATTATTGCCTTTTTCCTTCCTTGCATATTTATGCAGAACTTCTATAGGGATGAAATCTTAGTATCGTAGTTGAGTGGGATGAAGATTTATTTGGTTAGCTTTGAATCTTGTTTATATTTCTGTAAAAGGGATATTCCTGACCACCTGGTTCTTTTGCTACCAGCTCAAAAACATTTCCCTCAAAATATAAAATCTTTCTCTATAATAAAAACATAAGAATGCTATTGTGCAGCTCCCACAGGAAGATTTGAAGTGGCTTGTCACAATCCTGCATTTGCATGAAGTCAGGGTGGCATAGGGAGCTAAAATGAAGGCACCTTGTAGAGCATCAGTGGTTGTGGCACGTGAGTGTGAAGGGAGTCACACTGAGGCCTCCAGACTTCCTTTTCTGCTGCATTTCTTTAAAGCTCCATGCTTTAAAACTCCATGCCTGAGTGCTTTTGCTTATTCATTCCCCATGAAAACCTGTTCTTTACTGTTAAATAGGAGCAAATGGCAATCCACAGAAAACCTGAACTGCTGTTTGTTTTCATTCAGCATTAAAGAGTGGGTTTTCCTGGGGAAAGCAGTGGGTAACAAACAAACAAACAAACAAACAAACAAACAAAAACTGCGGCATATAGAGACCAGGCCAGGCCATCCTAATCTCGTACCATGAGCCGCCTTATCTTTGTCTTGCAAAAACACATTCCAAGAGTGTCTACATAAGAAAGGGAGACTTGCCTTGCTCCATGCCCTAAACCCCATCAGGTAAACCCATATAAGGAAAGGAATGTAAAAGGATCATGCGCTGATCAGACAGAGCCCATTGAGTAAGGAAAGACCATATATGGTATTATTAGTAAGGCGTAGTTTAGGATTGGAAGGATTTTGCTGCCTTAAGAGATAAGAAATAAGAAATATTAAAGAGCCCCTCCCTTTGGAGGGGGTTCAGGCTTTGGAAATCATTCCTCTGAGTCAGTTTGCTGACCGGCAAAGCAATAAACCTTTTGTTTCCTCATTGCTGCGTGGCGATCTTTCCTTCAGCCTAACGCTATTTTGCAACATAGGGAGTGGGGCCCAGGCTCAGTCCAGTGATTGCTTTTAAATGTTTTTAAATAGTTTTAATTTGTAGTGTTTTAGATTTTGGTTTATTGTTTGGTTTTTGCTGTGTTGGGGGTAGGATTAATGTTTAGTTAGAGTTGGGGGGGTTGTTTACTTTTTAATATAATTTAACTTTTTTGTTTTTGTTTCTATTGGTTTATGTAGTTTGTATCTGGTTTTTAAGGGGAGAGGGTCAGGGCTGCCGGGGAGTGGGCCCCAGCCAACAGAATGGCTGGGGCAGGTTCCACGGGGGGGGGGGGGGATGAGCTGGGACACCCGATCTCAGTGATCATGGGTAGGAGGAGGAGTTATGCTAAGACCAGACCATGTCATTACTGAGGAGGCAGGTTTAGTCATTGTTTAGACTATTCCTGCCTCCGGGTCTGGTCTTGATGGGAAGGATACTGGAATCAACAAGGGAGACAGGTGCTTCTGTGCAATGCCAAGTCAATGATTCATAAGACCTGGCATGTGTGACAGAGACTTGGTTTGATGAAGCAGATGGGCCTGTCCTTGCCACTGCTTGTCCACCAGGTTTCTTATACGCATAGCTACCCAGGTCATATTTAGAAGACCCAGTTCTCTGAGTGCATGTTACAGGATTCCTTTTGATGTACTGACCACCCTGCTGCACCAAGGATTCCCTGGTTGAGCTGCTTCAGGTCATGGTGGATGTTCTCCTGGAGACACCTAGTTTGGTTTTCCTAGGGGATTTGAACATCCATGCCGACACATGGGTCCTCTTGGGATTTTTTGGAAAGCACAGCCTCCATGGGGCTGTCCTTGAATAAGTTTGGCCCAACTCATGCCTTAGACCTGCTGTTCATCTCTATGGGTGTGGATGATCTGACACTAAGTAAAAGTGAAACAAAAGAAGTTCCATGGTTGGATCACTTTCTGGTGCAACCCTTGTGAGGAGAATCAGAACTTACAGGGTTAAACAGTTCTGTGTGACATCTCACATTCTGAGGGAATCTTTCTTTGTGTGTGAGTTACTTTCGTTTTTGGCCGAGAGCCGTGAGGATGTCCGCTCTCTCGCCCGGACTGATTTATGATGTTTTTCTTCTCATTAAAGACTGTTAGAGATTAGCAAGAAGCCTGTGTACAGTCTGATTTATTATCCACACACAAGGCACCTTTTTTCTGCTGCTGCGGTACTCTGCTAAGAGCTGGAGAGCTCGAGATGGGACAGACGTCTATCGGCACAGGGAAAAGCGTGCCGGACGCCATTATATTCCAGCAGGTTATGGACCAGCCTTTTTTGGCTCAAGCTGTAGAAGCTGTTGCCACGTCGTGCCTGTGTATGCGGGAGAAGCCAGCTGGAGCTCCTGCCTAACATTTGAGGCAGTGAAGCTTGCTGGGGAAGATCTCATCTTCAGGACCGGGTGCCAAGAGTGCCTACGTGAGTAGGCTCAGCCCCGGCGGAGAAGATGACAGATGGCCAGGAATCTTTCACTGTCCCTTTTGAGAAGTTAAATGGGAGCAACTGGGAAGAGTGGTGCAGGAAGCTGAGGGCCTGGCTGGTAGCCAAGGGTCTGTGGGAGGCGATGCAAGGCCCCCCACAACACGCTCCGGCCGGAGCTGCAGTAGCGGTTGTTGCAGCTGCCCATGCCTTACAGAGGAGGGACCAGAAAGCCCTGGGAGCCATAGTGCTCAGTTTGGAGGGCTCACAGCTACCTTTGGTGGAGGGTCTTGAGACTGCCCAGGAGGCTTACCAGGCACTAGAGAGAGTGCACCACAGGACCACAGCTGGGGCAAAGATCTACACCACCAGAAGCTTGTTTGAGCTGAAGCTGCATCCTGGTGATAGCATCAGACAGCATGTGACTAAGATGCTCTCTGTTTTCAACAAGCTGAGACTGTTGCAAGTCAACTTTACTGAGGAATTGAAAGTTTATATTTTCTCAGCTCTCTGGACAAAAGCTATGACAATTTGTGTCTAACTTTGGAATCTATGAATCCAGCGGATCTTATGCTGCAGTATGTGACTGGTTGTTTGTGTGATGAGGAAGAAAGCCGTCTCAGGGAGGACGTGACAGAGGAAGTGAGAAGGACGGTTCTTCTCATCAGCTTGCTGCTGCCTCCATGACAACCGTGAAGGACAACTGCAGTGAGGGCAGAGTGCTGACTAAGGAGCCAGCCACCATCTGATGCCATCTAGTGGTGAAATGTGGAACTGCAGGGCTATTTCAACTGGGAAAACAGTCACTCTTGCTGATGGCACACAGAGACAATTAACCACCATTGGGAATGGGTTTGTTTCTTTTTTACAGGCAGAGCTGGAAGTCTACGTTGTGCCAGGAATGCAGTGTTGTCTTTTATCTGTTTCTGCACTTGTAAAGGAGGGCTATAAGGTTTGCTTTGAAAATGATGTCTGTTCTATTTCCAGGGGTGTGAAACAACTGGTCAGTGTTGGATGTCAGAACAGGCTCTATGTTCTGGAGGCACCTCTGGAAGGTAAGGGGTACACTGAGACAGCACAGGCACAGTGTGCTAACGTTCCCACACATGATTTGTGTGCCCATTTGTGGCACAGGAGAATGTCTCACAGCTGTTGGAAATATATCCAGAAGCTGCCAGAGTGCACTGAGGGGTGCAAGATGAAGGCATGTGATAAGTTCTTGGATTGCAGGGCATGCAAAAGAGCAAAGGTTAAAAGGTTCAGTTATCCGAGATCGGACAGGGTAACCACAAGGCCTTTTGAGCTAGTGTATGCAGACCTTTGTGGACCCATGCCAGTGCCGAGTCTGGGCGGAACCAGGTTTGCACTCACGCTGACAGATGATTTCTCGAGAAACGGCTGGATTTTGTCGCTGAAACACAAGAGCAAGGCAGCGCCTCTGATCAAAGACTGGATTGCGGCAGTGGAACTACAGTTTTCCACCAAGGTACAGAGCTTTCAGAGCGACCGAGGTGGAGAGTTCACCGGGTCTGCTCTGCAGAGTTTCTTCCGCCAGAAGGGGATACATCACAGGTTGACGGTTGCTTTTTCTCCTCAGGAGAATGGCATTGCAGAGCGTAGGAACAGAACGCTTCAAGAGGCAGCTGAAACGCTACTCTTTGACACTGGTTTGCCTCAGCGCTTTTGGGCCAAAGCTTGGAAAGCTGCCAGCTTCACTTTGAACAGGTCCTATAGCTCTGTTGTAGGGGGACACGCCATATTTTCTGCTACTGCCCAAGGTGCATTTCTTCCGTGTGTTTGGTTGCGAAGCTTGGGTGCTTGTGCCAAAGGCCCAATGCAAGAAAGGTGACCCAAGGTCCCGGAAAATGATCTTTTGTGGGTACAAGCCTGGGACAAAAGGGTGGAGGTTTGCCTATCCAGAAGGCAATCAGTCCAGGATTCTAGTCAGCAGGAGTGCTGAGTTCTGTGAGCAGAGTGGGTGGACACGGATCCATGGGAATCCTGACATTTTCTCAGAATGTCTGTCTGATTCTGCTGAGGAGGGAGAGATAGAAGCTGAACCTGTTGCTGAGGATCAGGTCTCTGACCAGGGTCAGGAACAGGGAAGGGCATCTCCGCAAGCTGTTAAAAGAGAGCCCAAAAGCGAGCCTTCGTCTCCCGTTAGTCAAGTGCAGAAGGCTAGAAGACGCAGTAAGTCAGAGGGGGAGTCTTCTGATGACAAGGACACGCTAGCTGGCCCCAGTGGGTCAGAGGGAGCACCTGAGATGTTCCACGTGCTCAGACGTTCCACACACACTACAAAGGGGGTACCACCTGAGAGGTTTGAGGTCACCAGCATGTGGGTTTGTTTAGCGCAGTGCGAACCAGAGAGTTTTGAGGAGGTTCAACAGTTGCCTGAAGCAGAAGCCAGGAAGTGGCAAGAGGCAATGGGAAAGGAGTTGAACTCAATGAAGTCCTTAGGTGTGTTCTCCACCACGAAGCTGCCAGCGGGCAAGCAGGCCGTGAGCTGTTGTTGAGTTTACAGGATTAAGCCCACAGTGTCTGGAGAACCACAGTACAAGGCTAGCCAGAGGGTTCACGCAGCGGAAGGGGCTGCATTACACCAAAGTGTATGCTCCTACTTCCCGGAGTGAGACTCTGCGCGTGCTTTTAGCAGTAGCTGCTCAAAGAGGGCACCAAGTGCACCACTTTGATGTGGATGTGGCTTATTTGAACTTGGATCTGAACTCGGATCTGTACATGCTACCTCCTCCAGGGTTTGAGGGCAATGAGCCAGGTGTTGTGTGGAAGCTACACAAGTCAATTTATGGTTTGAAGCAGTCGGTCAGAAATTGGAACATGTGCCTGAATGAAGCGCTGGAAAGTTTGGGTTTCTGGAGGAGTCTTGCAGACAGTTGCCTGTACCTGAATGGGTCAGGAGAGACACAGGAGGCAATTATGGTGTTTGTAGACGATCTTCTGTACACGGCACAGACAGGTAGACAGGTGCAAGGTTTTGCCAAAGAGCTTGGTAAGCAGTTTAAGCTCAAAAACCTTGGTCCCGTTCAGGTTTATCTGGGAGTTAGGATAGACAGGTCTGAGAATGGAAGTTTTTGCTCATTCAGAAAGGCAAGATTGAGCAGTTCCGGATGTCTGACTGTCTGACTCAGAACACCCATGGAGACAAGCTACATGAAGGACAGCCAGCTTGGGGAGCGTTCTGAGTTCCAAAACCCTGAGGTGTTTCAGTCAGCGCTAGGGAGTCTGTTGTATCTCTCTCAGTGGAGCATAGCGTTTGCTGTGAATCTGCTCAGTAGGGAGGCTACAAAGCCCAGTGTAAATGCCTGGCAAGGCATCAAGAGAGTGTTGAGGTATTTGCAGGATACCAAAGATTTTTGCCTCACGTTGTCAGCTGAAGGTGACGCACGGCTTACGTGCTGGAGTGACAGCGATTGGGCATCTCTTGGAGACAGGAAGTCTGTGTCTGGGCTGGTGGTAAAGTTCGGGGAATCCCTGGTTAGGTGGAAGTCCTGGAAGCAAAGTCTTATTGCACTTTCTTCCACTGAAGCCGAGTTCAGTGCGTTGGACTTCTTGTGCAGGGAACTGGACTTCTACCGGTACTTGAACCAAGAGATCTGTGGGGATTGTTGCTTACCCATCACTGTTTGGGAAGACAATCAACCTTGTCTTAGGTTGGCAGAATCTGGACAGTTTAAGTCCAGAACCATGCATTTGGACATACGTTTCCAGAATGTGTGTCAGAGTGTCCAGGCAGGTTGGATATGGCTCAAGTATTGTTCGAGCCGGGAGAACCTAGCTGATGGGTTTACTAAACCCTTGACCTTCCAGCGACATGGGGAGTTCTGTGAAGGGTTGTGTGTGGGGTGAGTTGTACTTACAGTTTCCCTCAGGATGTGAGACGAGAGGGGGTGTGAGGAAAATCAGAACTTACAGGGTTAAACAGTTCTGTGTGACGTCTCACATTCTGAGGCATGGTTATGTTCACATACGGGAATCTTTCTTTGTGTGTGAGTTACTTTCGTTTTTGGCTGAGAGCTGTGAGGATGTCCGCTCTCTCGCCCGGACTGATTTATGATGTTTTTCTTCTCATTAAAGACTGTTAGAGATTAGCAAGAAGCCTGCGTACAGTCTGATTTATTATCCACACACAAGGCACCTTTTTTCTGCTGCTGCGGTACTCTGCTAAGAGCTGGAGAGCTCAAGATTTCTTTTTGGCACAGACGTCTATCGGCACAGGGAGAAGCGTGCCAGACGCCATTATATTCCAGCAACCCTTCCCCTCTGCAGGGAGGTAGGACCATTTGGATGGTCTGCTCCTGCCACTTAATGGATCCAAATGGTTTCTAGAGACTGGTAGATTCCCTGGTCGCGCATTGGAATATGGAGTTAACCAGGGCTATTGACTTTCTGGCTCTGAAGCGTCCTTTCCGATTGCATGGAGCCTGGACAGCCCAATGGTTTTCCCTGAAGCTGAAAGCGAGGAAACAATAGCTGAGACGGCTAGAGCACTGGTGGCAGAAAACTCATTCTGAATGGACCGGACACGGGTTAGAGCTCAATGTCAAGCCTACCAACTGGCAATAGCGACAGTGAAGAGGACTTTCTTCACCACCTCTACTGCATCTGCAGATAGCAGCAGGAGACCCTTTCAGGTGGTTCGCAATTTAACAGAACCATCTTTGCCATCAGGGCCTTGTAAAGACCCCAAGATCTCCTGCAACGATTTTCAAAGTTTTTTGCAGATAAAGTCACTCAGATTCAGGAGGAGGTAGACACCACTGTGGGAGCAGGGCCGGGCTGGGAAAGTGCTAGAGTCCTGTCTAGTCGAGTTGCATGGAATCAAGTCCAATCTGTTACCTCTGAAGATGTGGACAGGCTGCTTGGACAAGTGAAACCAACCTGTCTTCTTGACCCTTGCCCATCCTGGCTAATAAAAGCAAGCCATTATATTCCAGCAACCCTTCCCCTCTGCAGGGAGGTAGGACCAATTTGGATGGTCTGCTCCTGCCACTTAATGTATCCAAATGGTTTCTAGAGACTGGTAGATTCCCTGGTGGCCCGTGGCTCTGTGGGGTGGTGAATGCTTCCCTCTGTGAGGGAGCCTTCCCAGACCCGCTGAAAGAGGAGGTCATTAAACTGCTTCTTTTAAAAAATCTTTAGACCCAGCCAGTATGGCCCAGTCTCAAGACGATTGAGTGGGTGGTTGCAGAACAATTCCAAGTACGCCTGGAGGATGTGGACCATTTGGATCTCTTCCAATCGGGATTCAGGCCTCATCATGGGACTGAAACTGCCTTGGTTGCTCTGGTCAATGATGTCTGGCGAGCTAGGGACAAAGGTGAAAGCTGTTTCCTAGTTCTGCTGGATCTCTCCAGCAGACACCATCAACCACCTAGAGGAGCTGAGAGCTGGGCACTCACACAGGACCTTCACCGCCTTCACTGGTTCCGATTTGAAAGAGAGGTAGAGCTGGGTGTCATCTGCATACTGATGAACACCCAGCCCAAACCCACTGGTGATCTCTCCCAGCGGCTTCATATAGATGTTAAAAGGCATGGGGGAGAGGATGGAAGCCTGAGGCCCAGGGGTCTGAACACTCATTCCCCCCCCCACTTTCTGGACACAACCCAGGAGGAAATAACCAGGGGTTCCTCTCCTTCCTCCTGGAGAAGCTCAACAACTTTGGGCCATCTCCCCTCATTTTTTTAAAACGGAGTCCCCAAAATGGGGGGGGGGGTCATACAGAAAAGTACAGTAAACTGCTCCATTCCTCACTGCTCCTGGCTACATACTGGGGTGGCGGGAGCCACGCTGCATTGCCAGCGGCCTTTCCCCTTCCTTGCTCTCTCTCTTCCCGGCCTTGGGGATAGGGGACGATGCAGGGTGCTTTGCTGCACTCCTGGCACTGTTTGCCCAGTGCTCCTTGCTGCATACTGTAAGGTTGTGAATATAAGCCGCACTTTAATTTTTCATAGTCTGAATTTTGGGGGAAAGTGAGGCTTATATTCAGGAAAATACAGTATTTGCATCTTCAGTCTGCATGGAGGGAGTCCAGCTCTTACAGCAGAGCTATTTCAAGAGCGCTTTGTAACACACAGCAGTGCATCCTGGGAGTCCAAGGCATCTCTCTCAGAAGAAGAGTTTGGATATGATATCCCGCTTTATTACTACCCGAAGGAGTCTCAAAGCAGCTAACCCTTCCTCCCCCACAACACTCTGTGAAGTGAGTGGGGCTGAAAGACTTCAGAGAAGTGTGTAGCCGAAGGTCACCCAGCAGCTGCACGTGGAGGAGTGGAGACGCGAACCGGATTCCCCAGATTACGAATCTACCGCTCTTAACCACTACACCACACTGGCTCTCAGCCAGCAAGCAGCCAGACTGCCTGAGATGGATCCGCTTTTTTCCTCTTCCTTCTTCCACCCAGAACCCCTTGCTAAAGTCTCTGTTTTCCTGTCACCTCACACCAAGTTACGCGGGCCACCTTCCAAATCCCCAGTCTCTGTTCACGCTTCTGAGCAGGAGGGAAGAAATTCTCAATAAAATCATCATCATCATCATCATCATCATTTATTACTTATACCCCCCTGCCCATTTGGCTGGGTATCCCCAGCCACTCTGGGTGGCTTCCAACAGAACACTAAAAACAGAATAAAACTTCAAACATTAAAAACTTCCTTAACCAGCGCTACCTTCAGGTGTCTTCTAAAAGTCAGATAGTTGTTTATTTCCTTGACATCTGATGGGAGGGTGTTTCACAGGGCGGGTGCCACTAGTGAGAAGGCCCTCTGCCTGGTTCCCTGCAACTTCGCTTCTCGCTGGACCTCAGTGTCCGGGCTGAATGATGGGGGTGGAGAAGCTCCTTCAGGTATACTGGACCGAGGCCACTTAGGGCTTTAAAGGTCAGCACCAACTGACCTTGTGCTCAGAAACATACTGGGAGACAATGTTGAGACTGGTGTTATATGGTCCCGGCGGCCAGTCCCAGTCCCAGTCTAGCTGTCACATTCTGGATTAATTGTAGTTTCCAGGTCACGTTCAAGAAGCACATTGCAGTAGTCCAAGTGGGAGATAACTAGATCTCTACCTCTTTCACATTGGAACCAGTGAAAGCAGTGAAGGTCCCGTGTGAGTGTCTGGAGGCAGTTGGAGGATGCCGCTGCACGCGGGAAACAATCTAGGAAGTGTTTCCCATGTGCAGCAGCATCAGGAGAAGTAGCACTCCCGCCAACTGGTTGGCTGGCGGGTGTGCCACTTCTCTCCCCCCCCCCATGCCACTACCTGTGAATTGGACGACCCCCGTTTTTTGACATGATTATTTAGTCAAAAAACCTTGTCTAATACATGGAAAAATACGGTATATGTGGGTATTTTTTCTTATTTTCTTTCTCCCCCTCCAATTTTAAAGGTGTGGCTTATATTCGGGTGCAGCTCATTTTCAGGCCAGGTGGGTGAATAAACCCTACTTCTTAAAGTCTCCACTGTGGCTCAATCCTCCCAAGGAACACAAACCCTGGGTGAACCCTGGAACCCTCCAGCAGAGAGTGGGGGTGGCATCCAGCCTCCAAGGAATGCATCACCTGCTGCTGCCACACCTGAAGCTCCTCCTCAGAACCGCCCCCCCAAGCTGCCTCTACAACATCCTCTTGGTGAATAGTTCCCGATGTAGAGCTTCACTCACCCCTTGGGGCAGGCACCAATTTTTCATTCAACTCAGGTGCCAAAATGTCTTAGGCCACCCCTGTTTGTTCTCTATGCAGTTAATACTCTCAAATTGTGGAGCCCTGATAAAGTTTGGGAATGGATCTTTGAAAAAGACGCCTTTTTGGACTCCACCAAGATAAAAAACTCTGGGTTTTCCTACTGGTTCCCACGAGTAAAAGCAGTCAAAATCTGTGCCAACTACCTGGTGGAGATCACTGATCCCACCCTTCGGAGAGCTTTCACCATGGCACGGTTTCAAACATTGCCAACTGCTTATCTGTCCGGCAGATACACAAAAACCCCAGTTGAACATCGTTTATGTCCTTGCTCTATGAAAATTAAAGAGGATCTTACACATTACTTCCTCTATTGCCCCATTTACTCGGGCTTTAGAGTCGCATTGCTGCAAATTATACCCAACTCTATAACCAGTCCTGAAGATAGAGTAAAATTTTTGTTAGTTGATGCAAACCCACGCATTACCCATGTGGTAGCGGTCTTTGTGATGAAGGCCATGAAAGCCAGGGAAAGATTTATAGACGACAATGTAAAGACCTCGTCTGTTTAACTCGCTGCTTGTTTTCCCTCCTTTTCTATCTTGTGGGAAGAAGGTTTTGTTGGCATAGTATGTAATGAATTTTAATATTTTTAACTACTGTAGTGTTGATTTTTGTGCACAGGCATAGTCCTCACAATAAACGGATTTGTTGTTACAACAAAACAAATTCCTTCCAGTAGCACCTTAAAGACCAACTAAGTCAGTTCTTGGTATGAGCTTTCGTGTGCATGTACACTTCACTTCTTCTGAAGAAGTGTGCATGCACACGAAAGCTCATACCAAGAACTGACTTAGTTGGTCTTTAAGGTGCTACTGGAAGGAATTTGTTTTGTTTTGACTATGGCAGACCAACACGGCTACCTATCTGTAACTGGATTTGTTGTTGTTGTTGTTGTATTATCGGGCAGATGATATATTTTTGCAAGCTTGACTGGTGTCATGTACCACCTGTATATCATTTTCATAATATTCTCTCTTAAGGCACTACATGCCGTGAACTTCATACCTGTGGTCCATAACTGTTCCCAGTCAGCAAACATAATGTTATGTCCAACATCTTGTGCCCATTTAATCATAGCAACCGTTTGATCTTGAGTGTTCCATCTCAACAGCAAGTTATACATTCTTGATAATACCTTAGTTTTAGGGTCTAAAAGTTCTGTTTCCAATTTTGATTTTTCCACCTTGAAGCCAATTTTTCTGTCCAAATTATAAGCCTCCCTTATTTGATAATAATGAAGCCAATCTCGCACTTTGTCTCTTAATTTCTCAAAACTCTGCAGTTTCAATTTGTCACCTTCCTGTTCCAAAATCTCCCAATGCTTCGGCCATTTGGCCTCCATTTTGAGCTTTTTCAGAGCCTTCGCTTCCATCGGTGATAACCACCTTGGGGTTTTACTTTCAAGTAAGTCTTTATACCTTATCCAGACGTTAAACAATGCTCTTCTAACAATATGGTTTTTAAATGCTTTGTGTGCTTTAACCTTGTCATACCACAAATATGCATGCCACCCAAATACATTATTGAACCCTTCTAAATCCAAAATGTCTGTATTTTCAAGAAGCAGCCATTCTTTCAGCCAGCAAAATGTAGCTGATTCATAATAAAGTTTAAGGTCTGGCAGGGCAAATCCACCTCTTTCTTTTGCATCAGTTAGTATTTAAAATTTTATTCTGGGCTTCTTGCCCTGCCAGACAAATCTAGAAATATCTCTTTGCCACTTCTTGAAACAGTCCATCTTATCCAAAATTTGCAATGATTGAAACAAAAATAACATTCTTGGCAACACATTCATCTTTATAACAGCAATTCGTCCCAACAAGGAAAGCTTCAAGTTTGACCATATTTCCAAATCCTTTTTCACTTCTGACCAACATTTCTCATAATTAACTTCAAATACCTGGAAGAATGGCAGATGCAACTGATAGACTATATGGAACTAGCAGAAATGACCGGCAGAATCCGAGACCTGGGAGAGGAAGCAGTGGAAGAGGACTGGAAAAAATTCAAGGACTACTTACAAAAATATTGTAAATTGTATGAGTGTTAAGAAAGATGCAAGATTATAAACAATTTGGCACCATTAAATTAGTTGAAAGGAATATGAAGATAAGTAAAAACATAAGAAAAGTTAAATTTTTTGGATAAATATCATGTTCATAGAATCATAGAATCATAGAGTTGGAAGAGACCACAAGGGCCATCGAGTCCAACCCCCTGCCAAGCAGGAAACACCATCAGAGCACTCCTGACATATGGTTGTCAAGCCTCTGCTTAAAGACCTCCAAAGAAGGAGACTCCACCACACTCCTTGGCAGCAAATTCCACTGTCGAACAGCTCTTACTGTCAGGAAGTTCTTCCTAATGTTTAGGTGGAATCTTTTTTCTTGTAGTTTGGAACCATTGCTCCGTGTCCGCTTCTCTGGAGCAGCAGAAAACAACCTTTCTCCCTCCTCTATGTGACATCCTTTTATATATTTGAACATGGCTATCATATCACCCCTTAACCTCCTCTTCTCCAGGCTAAACATGCCCAGCTCCCTTAGCCGTTCCTCATAAGGCATCGTTTCCAGGCCTTTGACCATTTTGGTTGCCCTCCTCTGGACACGTTCCAGTTTGTCAGTGTCTTTCTTGAACTGTGGTGCCCAGAACTGGACACAGTACTCCAGGTGAGGTCTGACCAGAGCAGAATACAGTGGCACTATTACTTCCCTTGATCTAGATGCTATACTCCTATTGATGCAGCCCAGAATTGCATTGGCTTTTTTAGCTGCCGCGTCACACTGTTGGCTCATGTCAAGTTTGTGGTCAACCAAGACTCCTAGATCCTTTTCACATGTACTGCTCTCAAGCCAGGTGTCACCCATCTTGTATTTCTGCCTCTCATTTTTTTTGCCCAAGTGCAATACTTTACATTTCTCCCTGTTAAAATTCATTTTGTTTGTTTTGGCCCAGTTCTCTAGTCTGTCAAGGTCGTTTTGAAGTGTGATCCTGTCCTCTGGGGTGTTAGCCACCCCTCCCAGTTTGGTGTCATCTGCAAATTTGATCAGGATGCCCTTGAGTCCATCATCCAAGTCATTGATAAAGATGTTGAATAAGACCGGGCCCAAGACAGAACCCTGTGGCACCCCACTAGTCACTCTTCTCCAGGATGAAGAGGAACCATTGATGAGCACCCTTTGGGTTCGGTCAGTCAGCCAGTTACAAATCCACTGAGTGGTAGCATAGTCAAGACCGCATTTTACCAGCTTCTTTACAAGAATATCATGGGGCACCTTGTCAAATGCCTTGCTGAAATCAAGGTAGGCTACATCCACTGCGTTCCCTTCATCTACCAGGCTTGTAATTCTGTCAAAAAACGAGATCAGGTTAGTCTGACATGACTTATTTTTCAGAAATCCATGCTGACTATTGGTGATCACAGCATTCCTTTCTAGGTGCTCACAGACTGTTTGCTTAATGATCTGCTCCAGAATCTTCCCTGGTATTGATGTCAGACTGACTGGGCGGTAATTATTTGGGTCCTCTCTTTTCCCCTTTTTGAAAATAGGGACAACATTTGCCCTCCTCCAGTCTGCCGGGACTTCGCCTGTTCTCCAGGAATTCTCAAAGATGACTGACAGTGGTTCTGAGATCACATCTGCCAGTTCTTTTAATACTCTTGGAAGCAGTTCATCTGGCCCTGGAGACTTGAATACATCTAAACTAGCCAAGTATTCTTGTACTATCTCCTTAGTTATTCTGGGCTGTGTTTCCTCTGCTGAATCATTTGCTCCAAATTCTTCAGGTCGGGCATTGTTTTCTTTATTGGAGAAGACTGAGGCAAAGAAGGCATTGAGGAGTTCAGCCCTTTCTGTGTCCCCTGTTTGCATTTCACCATCTTCTCCTCTGAGTGACCCCACTGTTTCTTTCTTCCTTTTGCTACGAACATACCCATAAAAGCCTTTTTTGTTGCTTTTAACCTCTCTAGCAAGCCTGAGTTCATTCTGTGCTTTAGCTTTTCTGACTTTGTGTCTACACGTGCTGGCTATTTGTTTGAATTCCTCTTTGGTGGTTTCCCTCCTTTTCCATTTTTTGTACACATCCTTTTTTAATCTTAACTCAGTTAAAAGTTCTTTAGATAGCCACCCTGGCTTCTTTAGGCACCTTCCATGTTTCCGTCTCATTGGTATTGCCTGAAGTTGTGCTTTTACTATCTCCCTCTTAACAAACTCCCAGCCATCATGAACTCCCTTTCCCTTTAGTATTACTGTCCATGGGATCTCACCCAGCACTTCCCTAAGTTTTATGAAGTCGGCTTTCTTAAAGTCAAGAAATTGAGTTCTAGTATGCTTGGCTGCTCCTTTTCGCTGTATAGTAAACTTCAGAAGAGCATGATCACTCACGCCTAATGATCCTTCCACTTCTACCCCACTAACCAGGTCATCAACATTGGTTAGGACCAGATCTAAAATGGCTGTTCCTCTTGTTGCTTCTCCCACTTTCTGGACAATGAAGTTGTCTGCAAGGCCAGTGAGGAATCTGTTTGACCTTATGCTCTTGGCTGAGTTTGACATCCAACAAATATCCGGGTAATTGAAGTCCCCCATTACTACTATCTCCCTTCCTTTTGCATGCTTGGCCATCTGTTCCAGGAAGGCATCATCTATGTCCTCCGTTTGGCTTGGGGATCTATAGTAAACTCCCACAATGAGGTCCCTGTTATTCTTCTCTCCCTTAATTTTGACCCAAATGCTCTCACTTTGGCTTTGAGGTTCTAAATCTTGGATCTCTTCACAGGTATACACATCCCTGACATATAACGCCACTCCTCCTCCTATTATGTCATATCTAGTTTGCTGTACCAAGAGCTCAAGCTCATCTTGTTTATTTCCCATGCTTTGCGCATTAGTGTACAGACATTGAAGTCCATTAATCATTTCCCCGTGTCTCTTATTTAAGGATTTTTTCCTCCCACCACTAGGTCTGCGTGCTGTTTGCTCCATTTGGTCTATGAAATTTGGATGATCATCTTCATCAATTGATAGACTCCTACCTTCAGGAGCACTGTCTCCCTCCCCCACATTAGTCAGTTTAAAGCCCTCCTGATGAGGTTTCTGAGATTTTTGGCAAAAACATTCCTCCCAACCGTTGTGAGGTGCAGCCCATCGCTTGCCAGAAGTCCATCTTCAAGAAACTGCAGTCCGTGATCTAAGAATCCAAACCGTTCCTGTTTACACCATTTGCGAAGCCAGCTGTTCACTTCCACTATTTTTCTCTCTCTCCCTGGGCCACGTCGTTCAACTGGGAGGACAGATGAGATGACAATTTGTGCATTTAATTGCTTCAATTTCCTGCCCAGAGCCTCATAGTCTCTTTTGATCTTCTGGAGGCTATTGCTTGCAGTGTCATTGGTTCCCACATGAACCAAGAGGAAGGGGTATTTGTCAGTGGGTTTTATGATTCCTTGCAGTCGTTCAGTTACATCTTGGATCTTAGCCCCGGGGAGACAGCACACTTCCCGAGACATCTTGTCAGGCCCACAGATCACTGCTTCTGTTCCCCTCAGTAGGGAATCCCCTATCACCACTACACGCCTCCTCTTAGGTTTGGTCGGGGTTCTTCCGTGAGCTGTCCGTTCCAAGGTCGCCTGCACATTCCCTGAGGACTGACTTTGCTGCTCGTCTTCATATACCTGATCGACTGTAATGAGGGAGAGATCCTCAAATGGAGTCTGCTCTTCGTCTTCCATGCTAGGGGAGAGGACCTCAAAGCGATTGTGTATTTCTAAACAATCAGAGCGAACCCTGGGCCTCCTACTTCTTTGTGTCACGTTTCTCCATATATCTGGCTCCTGTGTTGGTGAACTAGCCTCCTTCTCAGGGGAGTCCCCTGTCTCCTCCTTGGTGGAGACGGTGTGCTCTGTTGCTTCCAAGAGCTCCAGCTCTCTAATTCTTTGGAGCGTAGCTACACGTTCCTCCAGTTGCTGGACTTTGTCTTTTAAGAGGGCAGTCAACATGCAATTGCTGCAGGTAAAGCTGCCTGCAACCTTTGGCAAGATGGCAAACATTGTGCAGGAACCGCAGGCGACTGCAGCTGTTCCCTCACTCTCCATCTTGAGAACGTGTCGTTGGGGGTGGCTACAGCGGTCCTCCATCATAAGAAGCGTGCAGACAGGACAAATAACTCTCCCCCCAAAAAAACCCTAGGTCTCCCCCAACAAACGTTTGAGACTAGCTCCCCTAAATCTAAAAGATTGATCAAACTGCGTGCGCCGCTGCCCTGCAAGCTCTGATAAGCTCCTCCCACAGCTAATCACCTACCTCAACAGAAACCCTGCCCCCTCTGACCTTTGCACAGGGAGAGCAGCTAATCAGCCACAAGAAACACACACAAGAAAACCCTTTTTGCTCCTTCTTCAGCCGCTGCCCTGCAAGCTTCAGCCGCTGCCCTTAAGCTTTTAAGACTTGGGTTAAAATTATCTAAAATTAGGGATAGAATATTTGAAAATTATAAAATAAGAATTGAAATAAGCTGATAAATTGCTAGATTAAGTTTGATTAACTTGGAACGCAGGAACGAGGGACGCGAGGAAGTCCAATGAAGTGAAGAAAATATGATTATGATACTTTGTTTGTATGTTCTTTTTTATTGTATTAAGAAAATGTTTAATAAATATCTTTTTTTTAAAAAAATAACTTTAAATAGATTTAAGTTCTTAGCGGTCTTGTTAACCCCCAGGTATTTTACTTTCTTTACCAGTGTTAAACCTGTCTCCTTCTGTTTTTTTTTTTTTTAAGATAATTTTTACTAATTTCCAAAACAGAAAACAGAAAACAAGAAAAGAAAAGAAAAAACACAGAGAAATAAATAAAATGTGACTTCCCCATACCTCCCCTTCACTGCATCCTTGTTTTGCAATTTTTTAGCAACCCTTCAGTCAATTTTTTCATTTAACTTTTTTGGGTTTTCTCAACTTAAACGATTACAGCTGTAATTCTCTGTTTCTTACCCCTTGACATCTTAACAGTCCGAAATTTTACAACAGTTCTTAAGATATACTTTAAACCTGTCTCCTTCTGAAACCTCTCTTTCTCAATCGATGTTAAGTTTTTAACTTGTTCAATTTAAATCCTGCCAGTTGACCAAATTCTTGAATCAGTTCCAGTACTCTTTTAGTACTAGATTCTGGCTCCTGTAATGTCAATACTAAATCATCTGCAAAAGCTTTCAATTTGTCCTGTTTGACTCCGACCTGTACCCCTTTAATCAAATGGTCCCTTCTAATCATGTTTAGCAAAACCTTCAGGACCGAAATAAAAAGCAGTGGGGAAATTGGGCAGCCTTGTCGTGTCCCTTTCTCTATCTTAAATTCCTCTGTCACCACATTATTAACTATTAGTTTAGCCTTTTGTTCTGAATAAATTGCACCTATACCATTTTCAAAACCTTGACCAACCCCCATCCCCTGAAGATTTTTCTTCATAAAATTCCAAGAAATATTATCAAAGGCTTTCTCCGCATCTACAAAGATTAAAACTGCTTTAGTATTAATGTTCACTTGCAGCTTCTCCAAAATATTGATTATATTCCTCGTATTGTCAGACAAGTGTCTACCCAGGAGAAAGCCAGCTTGATCTTTATGTATCTTCTCCACTAAAACTTTTTAAAATCTTTTTGCCAAAATGTCTGCAAAAAAATTGTAATCCACGTTAAGCAAGGATATGGGGCGGTAGTTCTTAAGTTGGGTCTTTTCCAACTCAATTTTTGGTATAAGTGTAATGAATGCTTCCTTCCACGACTCTGGCGCTTTTTTCCCCTCCAAAATTTCATTCAACCTCCTTTAGTGGTTGAATTATCCAATCTTTGGATAATTTTGCACCTTCTATCTCCTGTTCTGTTATTTTATTAACTTATTTTCTTGAGAATTTTTTTGTAATCCATTTGTTTTTAAAAATCAGTCTATGTCAGTCTCTTTCTGTGGCCCTTGTGTATATAACTGTTTAAAATATCTCTGGAAACATTTCCTAATTTCCACTGGATTCTGTACAGTCTTTCCTTCCACTTCCAAATTAGTAATGGTATTAAGTTTTTTGTTGTTTTTTTTTTCATTTGCCAGGCTAGCCATTTCCCACATTTATTAGCGGATTCAAATGTCCATTGTCTCATCTGTTTTATTTTCCATTCTATTTCCTGGTTCATCATTTTCATATATTGAACTTGATGTAACTTTATTTCTCTCAAAATCTCTTGTGACTTTGGTTTCACTCAGTTTCTTCTCACCTTCTCTTATTTTCTCCAAAATTTTATCTTTTTTCTCATTTTGAATTCTCTTCTTTATTGCATTCTGTTGGATTAGAAACCCCCTCATGACCGCTTTACTTGCATCCCAGATTACTCTTTTTTCAGTGGTAGTGTTCATATTTATCTCAAAATAGTCTCTCAAGGTTTTTTGGGCCTTCTTGGTATCCTCTGCATCTCTAAACAGGGCGTCATTCATCCTCCATCTGAAGGAGCCAATTGGTGTTAATTTCATCTCCATTCTCATGGCATTATGGTCGGAGCAGGTTTTAGGACATATTTCCACTTTTCGAATTTTAGGAGCCAGTCCTCTAGTTATCCAAATTTGGTCAATTCTTGTCCATGTCATTTTGGCTTCAGAAAAGAAGTTTCCCTCTCTACCCAAGGGATTCTTTGTTCTCCAAGTGTCTATCAAGTCCATATTGTCAGTCATCTCAAAAAAAGTTTTTGGTAGTCTGCCATCCTTGGTGACTACCTGTCGTTGTGACTTGTCCATATGTGTAGATACCACTCCATTCATATCTCCCATCATAATGATGTTATAATCCATATAATCCAGCAATGTCTCATGCAAGTTCTTAAAAAATTCAGATTTCCCCTCATTTGGCGCATAAACTCCTACTATCAGAAATTTCTCTCCTTGTGATTGAATTTCAATTGCCACAAATCTTCCTTGGTCATCTTTAAAAATAAATTTCGGTGATAGGCTCTCTTTTGCATAAATCACTACTCCTCTTTTTTTAACCTTGTCTGATGAAATAAACTCTTGACCCAATCTTTTATTGATCAATACTTTCCTATGCAGCCTTATCACATGTGTTTCTTGTAAACAAATCAAGTCCAATTGGTCCTTTTTCAATAAATGTAAAACTTTTTTCCTTTTCTCCAGAGAATTAAAGCCATGAATATTCCAACTTAGTAGTTGCAGAGACATGGTGTAATTATTTTGCTTTTCCTCCAACTGCACCTAATAGTTGTTCTTGTTCTGTCGGTGGTACCACTTTCTGTAGGTTATCCAATCCCAAAGGTAGTGATACTATGTCTAGTAATCCTGGTTCTAATGCTGTTGGCTCTTCTTCAGATTCTTTTTGCAGGTCTTCTCCGTGGTCTCTCAAAAATTTTCCTTTATCTTCCACTGATCTTATTTTAAACTTTTTCCCTTTAAAAGTAAAGGATAGGCCTTGGGGGAATTCCCACCTGAAAAGAGTTCTACTTCCTCTCAGCAGGGCCACCAAATCTCCGTAGTTGGACCTAAGATACAAAAGATGTTTTGGGATATCCTTAAATATCTCCAGTCTTGATTGATGTATTTCCAAAGTCCTCTGAAAGTGCAGGCTCAATATTTTGTCTCTCTCCTCTTTTGTTCGGAGGGTAATCAAACAGTCTCTCACCCTGTTCTTTCTCCCCCCTCTTCCAAGTCTGAAAGCGCTTACTATCTTGAAGTCTTGCTTATCTGAGTCTAAGTTCCAAAAGCCTACAAATTCCTGCATTAAAAAGTTGCTTAAGTTATCTTTCTCAAGTTCAGGTACAGCCCTGATTCTTAAATTTGTCTGTCTTTCCTTCAATTCAATCATAGACAGCATCGACCTATGATCCTCAAGTTGCTTACATATCAGTGGTATCTTTTCCTCTACAGCCAATGCCTTTTCCTTTGCTTCTTCAGCTGTCTTTCGATTCAAAGTAGATTCCTGCAGCAATTTCTCAATGGATTCTGTATTTGAGTTCACCTTCTGCCCCAAATTATTGATGCTTATAGTATTTTGGTCGATTTTAGTTGATGCTTCAGCCACTTGTTTACTTAATTTTTCCAAAGATTCATAAATTTTCCCTAATGCTGAAGCTAAAACCTCTTCAGATGCCATTTCTTTTAAGCCGACTTTAACAGGGTCCTCCCCTGGTGGAGCAGGAGGGCCAGATGCTGATGCTCTATGCTGCTGTCTAATTTTACCCGATCTTGTTGTTTTTTCCTGAGGCAAGTATGCCATAACACTTATCTGAGAATCAAGGTCAATCCCACGGCCATAGAGTGGAGAATTCCCCTGGCCAGTTTAGAGTGGAAAATTCCCTTACCAGTTGTAGCAATTTCAAAAGTCCTCTAGGGGGACACAGTATCAGTCAATGCTTGTTACATTTGAAGTAACTTTTCAACTTTTCCAAATCCCCCATTTAACAAAATAAACAACAGTTTCAACTTCCTTCAAGTCTAGAGAGACCAGTCAGAGTCAAAGTATCTTTCTTACAGAATAACTGTTAAATTACATTGTCCATTAACAGTGCGATTCACAGTGCGGTAATCTTATTGCCCACTGACACTCCGTTCCCAGGCATTAAGCGGTGTTTTCTTTGGTCCCTTTCCTCTCTTTTTTTTTTTTTTGCAGGCAAAAATTACTTTCCCTTTTCCCTCCCCTCTCCTGCAGCTCAGGGAGAGAGTTCTCATATATTGGTGTTGGAATTTAGATCCTTTTAAGATGATTTCCAGGTCTTGGCTTAAATAGTCTTTGCTTTGATCTATTTACAGAAATGGAAGGCGGACTTCCTGTTTACACCTTCCCGCTTCGGTACCAAATTAGTACTTTTTCTTCCCCTTATTCTGAGGTCTTTGAACTTGACCTACTCACGGGTAGTTGTTCTATAGCCGAATTGTCACAGGAAAAAGGTCAGCGCTCTCCGGCAGCAGCTGTGCGGCTTCACTCCACGGAAGAAGCAATTGACTCTCAGCATCGCGCCACACACCCCGTTCCACTCCGGAGCCCATACCCAGGTTCCTTTGCAAATTGGGGGGGGCGCTGAAGGTGCCCGCCGAGTCCCCACGGTCACAGGCTTCACCCGCCTGTGGTTTCAAAGGGGTCCCCGCTTCGCCGTAGCGGCTAGACCCGATTTCCGCGGAGCTAATCCCTCAAAGCTAGAGGGAGTCCGCCATTGCCAATGGCGCCGCCTCCGGAAGTTGCATCTTTATTTCTGGTCTCCTAACGTATTGTTACAGGCCACCCCAATCTCTGCTGAGCAGTGCAAGATTCCAGGGGTTCTGGCACAGCAGAGACTGTAGTGTCTTTAAGATATATAATTTTATTACATACACACACACACACACACACACACACAGTGTACACATACAGTGGTACCTCGGGTTAAGTACTTAATTCGTTCCGGAGGTCCGTTCTTAACCTGAAACTGTTCTTAACCTGAAGCACCACTTTAGCTAATGGGGCCTCCCGCTGCTGCCGCGCCACCGGAGCACGATTTCTGTTCTCATCCTGAAGCAAAGTTCTTCTATTTCTGGGTTAGCAGAGTCTGTAACCTGAAGCATATGTAACCTGAAGCGTATGTAACCCAAGGTACCACTGTATACACACACACACACAATGTTCCGTTGCACCAGAAGCTGTTTAGTCATGCTGGCCACATGACCTAGAAAGCTGTCTGTGAACAAACACCAGCTCCCTTGGCCTGGAACAAGATGAGCACCACACCCCATAGTCGAATTTGACTGGACTGGACCAGGAGTTCCTTACCTTTTACTTTATACACCTGAGCCTTGATGGAGTGCAGAACATTGCACCCCAAGTGTCTCTAGTTGCTTCTCCCACAGCTTCTTGGATCCAGAGCAGAAGCCAGACATGCTCCCTGGTCTCTCCCAGCCAATCTTCTCTTTCCAAAAACTTCCTGCAGAAGTACACTTTTTCCCCTGTGATGACATCAGGCCCCCTGTAACCTTGGCAACCTTCCCATCCCAACTCTTTTGTCTCTCAGACAGTCCGTGCATTGTCAATTGCTCTTAATGACCTGGTACTCTGCTCTCTTTGTTTCTTAATGGCACTTCTATCAGCTGATAGAACAGGAAATCCGGTATAGCCTGTATGTTGGCATCTTCCTTTATACTCCAAATATTAGCTAAATTATAACATTGACTAAACTTAAGAATTTAGGAGGCTCTGCCCCCCAACGAACAACTTCATCTTTCATTCCATTCTGGTTCAGTAAATGGCTGGGAGACAGCATGTGGAGACAAGTTGTGTATAACTGATTGTTTTATCCTCCAGCTAAGGCAATAAAATTTAATTGTTTGGTTGTTTCCAGCGAGAAAGTGGAAAATCCATTTATTTAATAATACAAACGTTCTGCTTATCAAGCTAACAAAATTATAAAGTTGACTGGGCAAGGCTAGCCTGTGAAATGGCTTTGAACTGTTTTCCCCCTTAAGGAAATTGTCATTTCACTGAGCACTAATGAAAGTCCTTGTTATGCAGAGCAGTAATAAGTGGCGTATGATTGAAGCTGCCAAGCTGTATGTGAATTGTAAAGTTATTGTAAATTGCAGCTATTGTAAAAAGATGGCACAAAGACCAGTAACTTGAAGAAGGCACAGTAATCCTAACAAGTGGGGATTAGCAGGAGAATTATGAAGCAGACTCAGAAACTCAAGATGTTTTCATGAGAAAGCAGTATGTTAAATTCAGACTATGCATAAAGCAGTTCATTCCAGATCTTGACATTTATCCCAGATCACCATCTTTTTCAAATGCATTTTGAAAAAGATGGTGATCTGGGATAAATGTCAAGATCTGGAATGAACTGCTTTATGCAAGAGGAGAAATTGAATTAAAACAGACACATCAATGTAGTCTGACATTGCCCCAAGAGAGAGAGATGGTTTGAATCAGCTGTTGAAGTTACAGTGCTGATAAACATGAAGAGGTTCCAGCATCCAACACTGGTCTGCACATTTGCCATACTAAGTGAGGGTTCTGTTCCCTGTTGATTCCTCTCAGACAATTTTGGGGGCCAGGAGACAGAGAGCTGACCTTCCCCACTCATGGCAAAGTGTAGCATGCCCTTCTGTGTATGGATTTGGCAATGTAGAGGATACCCACCCAGGGGTGTAGCAATGGGGGTGGAGGGGGTGCGCTCCACACTGGATGCCATCCTGAAGGGGGGTGACATTTGGCACGCCCCCCTGCGACTCCCCCAAACCCAGCGAGCAGCAAAGCGGTGAACGGCAAAGTAGCTGCTGTGGCTCTTCCTCTTCCCCCAGCTTGCTGTAGGCTTGGGAGTTGCGGGGCGGGGGGGATGTCACCCCACTTCAGCCTGAAGCTCTCCCCAGGGAAGTTATACAACTTTAGGTGCCAGACAAAAATGTTCCTTTTTAACAAAGCCTTTGGTTGATCCAATTTACATCCTATGCCCTTTAAAAATGTGGTTTTGGGGGGGCTATTGGGTTGTTGTTTCCAATTTTATTAGCTATTTTGTAGTTTTATATCTTGATTTTATTCTGTGAACCATCCTGAGATCCATGGGTATAAGGCGGTATATAAATCAAATAAATGAATGAATGTATGTATGTATGTATGTGTAATGGTTGTAAGGGGTTACTTGTGCGTAAGTTGCCTTCAATTTCAGTTAGATTGCCTGGTTCACCATGCCTTGGCTGACAGCCCACACTCCGTGGCCGGTCAGTCGCTTGCAGAATCCGTCAGTGGGCATTTCTTGAACCTCTTCAAGCATAAGAGCTGTTTGACGCCAAGTCTCCTCCTACTTTCCCTGCGCGGAACTCGTCTGCGCAAGTAAGGGGAAGGCAGAGGCGTGTCAGCGCTGTCCCCACTAGTCTCTGGTGAAGGGTCTTGGAGCCCTGTCTCCAAATCCTCCATTTCCTTCTCTTCTCTACTGGTGTTACGCTGAATTCCTTCCCCCCTGCTGGTCCCCTCTCCTGCATCGTTTTGGAGCCTTGCCTCCACCTCTCGCTCTGATGTCAGTTCCCTGACATCCACCTCCCTCCCAGGACCCCCTCCACCCCCGGCCCGACCCGGTGACGTAACCTTGTCTCCCTCTTCAGCCGACGATGCAGGAAACCCCCGGAAGGAGCTGCTGTCGTCCTCCGAGGACTCAAACCCCACTTCCCACCCGCTCCGATTTCTTCGCGCGGGACGGGCTTCCCAGTCCGAATCCTCCTCCCGACGCTTCTCCTCCTTCCTCTTCAGAAGTAGGAAAACCCACAAAATCCTCCTCCTCCTCATTGGTGGTTCCAAATTGCTCCTCCCAGAATGTCTCTATTGGTTTGGGCTTCCTCGGATACCTGCTGTGGAACTCTTCCACCAAATATCCATCATCTACCTTCCCCGCGGGAACCCACGTGTTTTCTGACTCGGGTTCTCCTTCCCAAGCTACCAGGTACTCCACCTGCTGCCCCCGCCATCGCGAATCTAGGATCTCCATCACCTGGTTGCGATGTTCCCTCTCCTCCACTTGTGGTTGTGTGAGGCCTTCTCCTCCTTCCCCCCGGAACCTCTGCCCCCCCCCCCGTACGGTGAGAGCAGCAACCTATGAAACACTGGGTGGATTTTCATGCTGTCTGGCAACTTGAGCCTGAATGCCACTGGGTTCACTTGGTGTGTTACCTCAAAGGGTCCCAGCCGTTTTGGCCGCAGTTTCTTGCACCCTCCCTTAAAGGGTAGCCCTTGGGTGGATAACCACACCCGGTCCCCCACCCTTATAGTCTCCCCTTCCCGGCAACGCTTGTCTGCTTGCCTCTTGTACACTTCCTTGGCCCTTTCCAGGTTCATCTTAAGCTGCTGGTTCAGAGCCTCCATTTCTTCTACAAACTGTTCTGCCGCGAGTACGCTCCACCGTTCCTCCCCCCTCCCGGGAAAGGCCCTGGGGTGACACCCATAATTAGCCATGAACGGGCTCATCCCTGTGGACACATGCTCAGCATTATTATACGCAAACTCAGCCAGTGCTAGCTTCTCTACCCAATCGTTCTGTCTCTCGTTCACGTAGCAGTGCAGATATTGCTGTAAAATACTGTTCGCTCTCTCTGCTTGCCCGTTGGTCTCCGGGTGTCTCGCCGTCGAGAATCCCACCTCCACCTGCAATAAGTTCATGAGCCTCCTCCAGAACTTCGAGGTAAATTGTTTCCCTCGGTCTGAGATAACCCTCGAAGGAGCCCCATGCAACCTGAAGATGTGATCCACAAACAACCTGGCCGTTTCCTCTGCCGTTACTGCATGCGAGCACACTGTAAAATGGCACATTTTGGTTAGCAGATCTACTACTACCATGACTGCTGTCTTCCCTCTGGACTTGGGCAAATCTGTCATAAAAACGATAGACACCACCTCCCAGGGTCTTCCCGGTGTGGGTAAGGGTTCCAGCAACCCTGCCGGGGCAGCCCTCTCTCCCTTAGCCCGTTGGCAGCGGTCACACCCCCGTACATACTCTCGTACATCTTCCCTCACCCTTGGCCACCAGAACTGCCTAGTAACCAGTAACATAGTTTTGTGTTGCCCAAAGTGCCCCGCTGTTGGGTTGTCGTGAAGCTGTTTGAGCACCCTTTCCCGCAAGGCCTCCCCGGGCACATACATTGCTCCCTTGTAGTACAGCAGTCCTTCCCTTTCCTCAAAGCCTCCCTGGTCTCCCCTCGCTTCTCTGAGTTCCCTGATTCTGGTTTGGGCGAATTCATCCTGGCGAATCAGCTCGGTAAGTTCTCGTTTCCCAACCAACGGTCCCCCCCCCACACCCATCGTTCCTCTGGGAACACGTGTCTCACTTCCGACGGTCCTTCTCCTTCCGTGTACTCCGGCTTCCTGGACAGCGCGTCTGCCCTCACGTTCTCTTCTCCCGGCATGTACTTGATCTCAAAGAAGAACTTGGAGAACTCCTGTGCCCATCGAATCTGTCTCTGGTTGAGAACTCGAGCCGTTCTTCAATATTCCAAGTTCTTGTGATCCGTGGACACCTGAATCTTGTGCTGGGCCCCTATTAGTAGATGTCTCCACTGCCGAAAGGCTGCGTAAATTGCCAGCAGTTCGTGGTCATACACCGTGTAGTTTTGTTCCAACTTGCTCAGCTTCCATGAGAAGGCGCACGGTCTCCAGGCGTGTTGACTCCCTCCCGGCTGGAGCAACACCGCTCCCACCGCCCGGTCTGACGCGTCTGTCTCTAGCCTCATCGGCTTCTGCAGATCCACGTGCAGGAGCTGTTCCTCCGACACGAACGCCTTCTTTAGCTTTTCGAAAGATCGTTGGGCACTTTCAGTCCAGACGAATTTCTTTTTGCTACTGAGACAATCCGTGATGGGTGCGGTCAAGTGGGCGAAGTTCTTGATGAACTTCCGGTAGAAGTTGCTGAACCCAAGGAACCTCTGCACATCCTTCCGTGTTTTGGGGGTCTTCCAGTCCAGCACCGCCTGCACCTTGCTGGGGTCCATAGCTAAGCCCCTGTCCGACAACTTGTACCCCAGAAATTCCACTTCCCTGGCGTGAAATTGGCACTTCTCCAGCTTGACCCACAACTGGTGCTTCTGCAGTCTCTTTAGCACTTCCCTGACGTCCTCGACATGCTGTTTCTCATTGTCTGAATAGATCAGAATGTCGTCCAGAAACGCTACACAGTTCTTGTACAGCAGGGAACCCAACACGTGGTACATGAAGGCTTGAAAACAGACGGAGCTTGACTGTAATCCAAATGGCATGACTAAGTACTCAAAGGCCCCTAGGGGGGTGAACATGGTGGTTTTCCATTCGTCCCCCTCCCTCATCCTAATCAAATTGTACGCTCCCCGGAGGTCCAACTTGGTGAAGATCTTTCCCTTCCTCACCCGTGTTAAAATGTCATCAATTCTGGGCATTGGGAAGTTCACGGGTTCTGATACAAGGCTTAACGCCCTATAGTCTACGATCAACCTGGGCTCATTCGTGTTCTTTTTGTCCACAAAGAACACCGGACTGCCCCCCACTGCCTTAGATTCTCTTATGAAACCTCTTTTCAGGTTCTTGTCAACAAAGTTCCGCAACTCCTGCATCTCCCGGTCCGACATGACATACAGCTTGCCCACTGGCAGCTGAGGCCCTGGGAGTAGGTTGATTTGGCAGTCAAAGGGCCTATGTGGTGGCAGCCTGTCCGCCTCCCTCTCGCTGAAGACCTCCTGTAAGTCCGCGTACTGTGGCAGCACCTCCCCTCTCGGCTTCAGTGTCGTTCCTGCCACTCTGGCCAACCTCAACCTGGGCTTTCCCCCCCCTAGACAGTGTTCCAAACAGTGAGCTGACCCAAAGGTGACTGTCCGTTGATGCCAAGCCACCACTGGATCATGTAGCACTAGCCAGCTCATGCCTAATATTATCGAGGGTCCCGCCAGTGTGGCCTCATGAAAGGCAATGGTTTCTGTGTGTCTGGAAACCCTCATTCACATTGGTGGGGTTTTATGTGTCACTTCCCCTCCCAGCAGCTCCCTGCCATCTATCGTGGTGACCTGGAGGGGAAAATCAAGTGGCAGCAGGTGGAGTTGGTGCTCTAGTGTGAACTCCTTGCTAAAAAAATTACAGGAGCTGCCTGAGTCCAGCATTGCCTTCACCTTGACTGGGTGCCCATTTGGGAGTTCTAGCACCACCTCTATCGCTATTGACGCCTTGGGTGGGTCTGGTTGGGGCACTTCCATTAGTTCCTCGCCTGGCTGCTGTGCCCCCCTGTGGGCAGCCAAGCGTTGGCGTTTCCCTGCACCTTGTACTCCGCCACCTCCTCCTCGCTACCAGCGGCTCCCACCATCCCTTGTGGACAAGCCTTTCCTTGTGGACAAGCCCTGGCAAAGTGTCCTGGCCGTTGGCAGAGGAAACACTTCTTGTTGCTTTTGCCAGCCTTCCCCTCCCTTTTGCATCCTTGGTTGGCGCTTGAAACCTCGCGCGCGCACGCTCCATCGATTTCCATTGGCTCAACGGACCCGGAAGGCTGCCTTGGCATCTCAGGAATGCGGTAGTCAGGGCAACGCTCTCCTCTCCCTTCCTGCCTTTCCAAAGCGCGCGCTTCCTGGCGAGCTCCTATCGCAAGCGCAGCTTTGGTCAATTTGTCCATAGATTGCGAGCGGGGCGCACGGGAGAGCTCGTCCTTCACGGCTGGGGACAACCCCTCCTCAAACAGCATCCGTATAGGCGGGTCATCCAGGTCCCATCCGAGCCGGTGTATTAGCATCACAAAACGGGACCAATAGTCTCTAACGGATAGGTCCCCCTGCTTGACCTCATCAGCTCCCGCTGGGTGACACTCTGCCCAATTTGGCTTGAATACATCGCGTCCATCCCCTGGAGGAACTTCCGTACGTCCCTCATGGCAGCATTCTGCATGGCCATTAGGGGCCTCACCCATTCGCGCGCCCCATCCTGAAGGTGCCCCACAATATATGCCACCCTCTCTGCATCGTCAGCAAAGTCATCGTGCTGCAGTTCCAAAGCGTACTCTATTTCCGTTCGGAACACGTTATAGTCCTGGGGCTTCCCCCCAAACTTGTGTACCAGTCCCGGCACTTTCTTTGCCACTGGGGTGGGTCTAACCTGTGCATCCTGAGTTCGCCTTTCATCTAGCCACGCCTTCAGCAGAGCTACATGCTGTTCCAGGTCCCGGTTCCTCTTCACCCAGTCCTGCACACTCGCAGCTTGCTCCGCTGCACCGGCACCTCCAGTCTGGCTCATGGTCCCTTGCCTGTGCACAAGTAACTTCAGTGACTGACAGATTGCTGTAATGGTTGTAAGGGGTTACTTGTGCGTAAGTTGCCTTCAATTTCAGTTAGATTGCCTGGTTCACCATGCCTTGGCTGACAGCCCACACTCCGTGGCCGGTCAGTCGCTTGCAGAATCCATCAGTGGGCGTTTCTTGAACCTCTTCCAGCATAAGAGCTGTTTGACGCCTAGTCTCCTCCTACTTTCCCTGCGCGGAACTCGTCTGCGCAAGTAAGGGGAAGGCAGAGGCGTGTCAGCGCTCTCCCCACTAGTCTCTGGTGAAGGGTCTTGGAGCCCTGTCTCCAAATCCTCCATCTCCTTCTCTTCTCTACTGGTGTTACGCTGAATTCCTTCCCCCCTGCTGGTCCCCTCTCCTGCATCGTTTTGGAGCCTTGCCTCCACCTCTCGCTCTGATGTCAGTTCCCTGACGGTATGTATGTTACCTAGTGGATCCCACAAAAAACATCACCACTGATCCTAAGGCCTGCTGGTCAGACCACAGCCTGGTCTGGCAGGACCCAGCCCAGGAAAGAGGTTCTTGCCCACCAGCCAACATACCAAGTGAGAGGATTTTCTTCTATGGTGGGTGACATAGCAGCTTGGACTCTGAGCTGGTGAGTAGTCTTCCTTCCTGCTGCCGGGATACCCTGCCCTGTCTACTTTTCTACCTGTCTAAAACGCCTGTCTCTTAGCTGCTAACTTGCAGGTGCCTGACTTGCAGCTGCCTGCCTAAGACGCTAGTGCCTGCCTCTTTGCCCTCCTCCAATGTGGTGCCGGCCTAACCAGCAGCAGGAAGCACACACTTCCCTCTGAGCTCTTCTGCAACTATTAGGGTCAGGCTGCAAGGTGAAGGGAGAACAGCATAGAAAACATACAGAGTAAATAAAGAATGTAGGCACCTGGTGGCAGAGGCGCCATCTTGTGCCCAAGATTAAGGGGCCCCTGTGTGCATTGCGTGCTTGTGATGTCATGCACTTACAACATCACATTGCCAGGAAGAGACCAAACGCAGAGCCTGGAGTGGCTTCAATGGCTGGCAGCACCTCCTCTCTTGCACACAGGAGCCCACATTCCCTTGGCTTGGCCTCTTCCACCCCCTCAGGGGGCCTGGTCCCCTACCAACAGATACTGAAGGGTCCAAAGACACTTCAGAGTTGGCAAGCCTGCTCAGTGGCAAAACAGACATGCTCCAATCTCTGGGCACTAGGTTTTGTTCGCTGGCTTGTTTTAATCTAAAGGAGCCTCAGGCAGGGAGTCAGTTTCGATTACAGCAAAGGTACTGCTGGGGTTCCTCATTTCCCCTGTGCCATTTTCACTATTTAAAGCCTGGGCAAAATGCCTAAAGTACATCATGGGACAGAATAAACACTCCCTGTGTGACTCCAATTGTGACTCCCCTGAATCACATCTGTTTTCGAGAAACAGAGACAGAAGTTTTAAATGGAATACATTTCAGAAAGTGAGCCAAGATAGAGCAGAGGGGAATGGGTACAGTGGCGGAGCTAGGTGTTCCGGCACCTGGAGCGGCATACATGCCATGCCCCCGGGGTGATCCGCCCAAGGGGCAGGGCGATCCGTCCACGGGATGATTGGTGCAGCTACACAATCCTTCCTGGGGGTCGGTCTTGGCACAGGGGGGAGCCACTGCAGACAAGACCTGTCCTCATAATGCCACCTTCCGGACCTCTTTAGGAGGAGGTACACAAATAAGGGCTCTCAAAAGATGATCTCAGGATCTGGCTAGGTTCATATGGAAAGAGGCAGTCCTTGAGGTATTGTGGTCCTGAGCCATTTAAGGTTTTCTCAAATTATTTTTTCCCAGCGGGTCTATTTTTAAGTCATTTATTTTCAATGCAGTTACCAGTCCTTTATAAAGTCCTCCAGTAGTTTACTCTTCTAAATTCTGATTTGGTTTGTTTATTTTTGCTCTATCTGGTGTATCTAGCCACGCTTCCCCAGAACACCTTGTGAGATTATTAACAGAGGTTTTCCGCGTGGGGAATACAGCCCCCTTCTCTGTTGTCTGTTCGGTTCTGTAGTTCCCTTCACAAACTGTTTTCTTCCTGCCTCCCCTTTCCTCCACTGAACAGGCAGAGGTTTTTCGATTGTTCTCTTTCAGTTTTATATTACAGGGGAGGCGTTTGCTTTTAACAGTCTCCTTTTTATCACCCACCGTGCCAGGGAGTTGGGGCATTTGTACTAGAGAATGGTTTCGCCTCTTTGCGCAAAGGTCTTCCCAACACCTTTTATGGCAGTTTTCTTTGTTCTATAATATTGGGAAACCTTTTTGCGCTGCCTTTGGCTTCAGCCCTCAGGTTCCGCCCCTGAGGTCGAGGTGACTTACACCTAGTCCCTCGTTTCTCTCTCTCTCTGGTACCAGAGATTGCAGGAGCGCAGATCTCCACCCATCTCTCTGGCGTGCTGCTCCAGAAGTCCCGTTTAAGGCTTTATAGGTCAAAACCAGCACTTTGTTGTTGTTGTTTTTAAAATATTTTTTTTAATTTTCTTTTCTCATAACAATTGTTCAATATCATTTAACATCCATTTTCTAGTCCCCCCCCCCCCCGTTGACTTCCCCCAACTTCCATTTCTGGCTTGTTATACCAAATGTCACATTCTGCTGTTCGTACAATCTGTTATCACTAATTATATTTCTTGTTCTCTGTAAATAAAGTTGTAAATCCTGCCAACAATTTTTTTCATGTCCATGTTTGTTTGTTTTTGTTTCTGCAAGTATATTGTAAAGAGATCCCATTCTTTTCCAAAGTCACTATTGTCCTTTTCACGCAGTTTGTCTGTTAACTTTACCAGTTCTGCATACTTCATCAATTATTCTTGCCATTGTTCTTTAGATGGTATTTCTCCAGTCTTCCAATTTTGTGCAATTAGAATTCTTGCTACCATAGTAGCATAAATGAATAATGTCTGATTTTTCTTCAGCAATTCTTGTCCTTGAATACCTAACAAAAAGTCTTCTGGTTTTTTCACAAAGGTTATTATGAACATTTTTTTTCAATTCTTTATACAGTGGTACCTCTGGTTATGTACTTAATTCGTTCTGGAGTTCTGTTCTTAACCTGAAGCACCACTTTAGCTAATGAGGCCTCCTGCTGCTGCTGCGCTGACGCCGTGCGATTTCTGTTCTCATCCTGAAGCAAAGTTCTTAACCCGAGGTAATATTTCTGAGTTAGCGGAGTCTGTATTTTTAAAAATAATCCTACAATCCCACCACATGTGATAAAATGTACCTTCCCCTTCTTTACATCTCCTTTGTACATTTTGGCCAGTTTTAATGCAATCGTAAATTTATAAGTTCATTTTCCAAAGCCTTATCCAATCCTCAAATTGTATGTTGTGACCTATGTTTTGTGCCCACTTAATCATTACTGCTTTAACTTTCTCATCTTTAGTTTCCCATTCCAACAGAATATTATACGCCTTTAACAATTTAGAATTATCATCTATGATATCCTTTTGGAATTTGGAAACTGTGAAAGGGAATCCTCTCTTATTATCTTCCTTGAAGATTTAATTGCCTATAATGCAACCAACTCTGAAGGTGTTTCTTTATCTCATCATAATCTTTCCATTTCCACTTTCCTTCTTGTTCTACTAATAAATCTCTATATGTTGGCCATATTTCTTTCATTGTTAATGTTTTAAGTGATAATGCTTCAATAGGTGACAAACCAGCACTTTGAATTGGACCTGGAAACTAATTGGTAGCCAGTGCAGTGTAATATGCTCAAACCATCTTGCTCCAGTGAGCAACCTGGCCACCGGATTCTGCACTAGCTGAAGTTTCCAAACTGTCTTCAGAGGAAGCTCTACATATAACATATTAATCTAACCTTGAGCATAGACAACAGTAGTTAGGTTATCCCTGTCCAGATAGGGGCGTAGTTGGGCCACCAGCCGAAGCTGAGGGAAGGCACTCCGGGCCACTGAGGCCACCTGAGCCTCAAGCGACAGCAAAGGATCCAGGAGTATCCCCAAGACTGCTCCTTCGGGGGAAGTGTAACACCATCAAGAGCAGGCGACCTCCCACCCATCTGGTCTAGGGAACCACCCACTAAATAGTGCCTCAGTCTTATCTGGATTGAGCTTCAGTCTGTTGGCTGTCATCCAGTCCATTACTTAGGCAAGACACTGGTCCAGCACTTCCACTGCCTCACCTACAGATGTAAAGGAGAAATAGAGCTGAGTGTCATCAGCATACTGCTGACAACATACTCTGAACTTCCAGATAACCCCACCCAGCAGTTTCATGTAGATGTTAAACAACGTGGGGGATTGGATTGAGCCCTGCCAGACCCCTGCATTCCTGAAATATACTTGGAGTCCTGCAGTGATTTCATGCTCTTTATTGCAGCTTGTAAAACAGTGATTGAATTTCCCCCCAAACCTCAGGCCTTTATATACATTATTTACACAATGAGTCCCGTCTGATTGGCTGATTCTGCTTCCCTCCTGGAGCCTGATTGGTCTTCTCCTGTGGGCTAATCAGTTGTTGCATTCTACAATCCTACCAGCCTTATTAACTTCCTCCTGGAGCTTGATTGGTCTTCTCCTGCAAGCCAATCAGTTGTTCCATTCTAGGATCCTACCTGCCTATTGTTCTAGGATCCAAGCTTAATACATAACAATTCCCCAAGGAAACCCTCTGGGAACAACCATCCAAGTAGGACTGGAACCACTGCAAAATTCAGAGCGTCGCTCCAGAAGGATACCATGGTTGATGATACTGAAAGCAGCAGAGAGGTTGAGAACAATTAATAGGGACACGTTTCCCTTCTCTCTTTTTCAACAGAGGTCATCATACAGGGCGACCAAACCAGGCCTAAACACCAACTGAAATGGATCTAGAAAATCAGTTTCTTCCAAAAGCACCTGGATCTGGTCCACAACCACTTGCTCCAGAACCTTGCCCAGGAAAGGGAGATTAGCAACTGACTGCTAGTTAGTTAGGTTTTCTGAATCCAGAGAAGGTTTCTTAAGGAGTGGTTTTACCACTGCCTCCTTCAAACAGGCAGGGACCACCCCCTCTCGTAAAGAGGCATTGATTACCTCCCTGGCCCAGCCAGCTGTTCCCTCCCTGCTGGTTTTTATCAGCAAAGAGGGGCAAGGGTCCAGAGTGCAAGTGGTCACCCTGACTGATCCAAGCACCTTGTCCACATCCTCGAGCCTTACCAACTGAAACTCATCCCACACAACAGGACTAGACTGTGTGCTCTGCTATAACAACAGAGTCAAGTCTTGGTGGATGCAAGCAATTTTATCCTCAAAATGCTTTGCAAACATGTTGCAGCAAGCTGCCGGTTCTAGCCTGTAAAAGGCCCTGGAAAACCTGGAAAACCTCTGCTGGATGACATGATGAGGATTCAAGGTAGGCAGCAAAGTATGCTTTCTTTGCTGCCTTCCCTGCCACTAGGTAGGCTTGATAATGAGCCCTTGCCAGTGTTTGGCTGCATTCATTTGGATCTTTCCTCCACTTGCGTTCAAGCCATCTCCCATGATCATTCACCAGGGGTCGAGAAACCTTTTCAGCAGGGGGCCAGTCCACTGTCCCTCAGACATTCCTTCAGGGTGAGGGCGGCGGCAGCGCTGGCGCTGGCCAGCCTCTCCTGTCCAGACCCCACCGAGTGGCAGTGGTGGCCTCTGGTGCAGCCAGGACCACCAGGAGGCAGGAAGGAAGAGTGGCCAGGGTGCCTGGCAGGATCTGCCTCTGCGTGTCAGTGGCAGCTCAATGAATGAGGGGCCGCATCGGAGCTTGCTGTGCTGAGGTAGGCTCCGGTGCAGCTTTTCATCCGTTGAGCCACTGCGTGTCGGCGGCCGCTCAGCGAGTGAAGGACCGCATCAGGGCTTGCCTCAGCGCAGAACGGAAACTGATTGGTAAGTCCCCACGCCGTGCTGAGGTGGGCATGACTTTTCATTTGTTGAGCAGCTGTGCAGCTGCCACCCACCCATTAGCCAGGGCCTTGCAGGAGATTGGTCATGACTGGAGTCCGCCTTTGCTCACACTTTAAGTGGGAGGGAGGGAGGAGGCGCCACCGTGGTGCATGAGAGGGAGGGGGAAATGGCGGTGCAGGAAAAAATGGCAGCCGAAAAGAAATAATAATAAAAAAAGACCAGACCCCACAGCCCACACAGATCCTGGAGGCAATTGGGCTGGATCCAGCCCGCAGGCCTTAGTTTGCCGACCCCTGTCTCACACTCTTTGCTGCGCCACCCTGCCCATGAAGCAGGGTGAGGCAGCTGCCTTGGGAAGTGGATCTGGACCCCCTGGGATGGGTGCCTTCTCCTTCTCCTCCTCCACCCCCACCCTCCTTCTCTCCACCCCCAACTAGGCACAGACCTCCATTCCATCATTCTTGTTCAAGCCGGTATGAAAATAAACCCCTCATATAGTATAGGAAGATTTAAGCAAAAGCACAGTGATCTATTTTCTCTGAGTATACCATGCACATACGGATATCCTCTACAAGCATTATTCAGAACATTATTCAGAATATTATTCAGAACACTTTTTTACTCCTCTGCAGGAAGGGAACTCAATGCATGCTTTGGAGCCCGCCCATCCACTCTAATTCCTGGATTGTCCACACTATTTGTTTGGTATATATGTACACATGCATACATTTTTAATTTTGAGCCTTCAAAGATGTTCATTTGTCTTATTTGGCTCTGTGGAATTAATCTGAGGAATTTTGATTACAAAATAAACCAAGCACAAAGTGTACCTGGAAAGACATTAGATGCTTAGTCACAGAGGAAAGCAAAGTGTAGAACAGTTACAGGATGTTCTGTGATTTGGAAAGAATACTGTGGGCTATTCCTTGCGCCCTGCCAGCATTATCTTGATCAGGAATACAGAATGGGATGTGGAAATAATTCTTTTTTGTACAGCAAATAATTTATTGGGCAAAACATAAGTTCAGGTTTGGATTGATAGTGTAATTATGGGGTATAACAGTATTTTAACTCTAGCTTTTTCACATCTTCTGCCTATAGAAGAAATGCAGATTGCATTTCATGTATTCAGATATAAGTGAATGCTCAGGTGTTCAATCTTTAGAGGAAATGCATATTGGTAGCATGCCGTGTGTATACAGTCGTACCTTGATAGCAAGCCGTGTGTATACAGTCATATCTTGGCTCCCAAACACCGCAAAACTGGAAATGAGTGTTCCAGTTTGCAAGCGTTCTTTGGAAACCAAACATCTGACGTGACCTCCACAGCTTCCTGCAGCCAATTGGAAGCTGTGCCTTGGTTTCCAAATGTTTTGGAAGTCAAAGGGACTTCCGGAATGGATTATGTTCAACTTCTGAGCTACGACTGTATATGCAGTCATTTTGCTGAAGTTCAGCAGATCTGGGTCTGCTCAGTTCTTGGATGGGATACTACCTGAGAAACCCATCTAAGCACTTGGGTTCCATCAAGGAAGGAAGGTGGATGGATATAAATTACTAAATAAATATAGTGCTATGAATTTCTGGATGCTAGACACTGTGTTTAGCATGGTAAATTAGAGGCCAAACCAATCTTCCTGTGTCTGGACTAGCCTGAATGGCTTATTTGTTAAGCAAACAAAGACAGGATGATGATCCATCATGGACGCCATCAGCAAGACAAAGACCCTCTGCAGATGCAGCGGGGTGGAGCCTCATCTGGGATGAGACAGAGTTGCAGGAGGGAGGGACAGAATTAGAGTGGGTAATGTAAGACAGGGGTTGGCAAACTAAGCACTGGGGGCTGGATGCGGCCCCCAGGCTCATAAATTCGGCCCGCGGACCCTGCTGCCCGCTCAGTCAGTCCTGCACACTGCGGATGCTTTGCTGTGCAGGGACTGACTTCTGCAATGCTGGCACGGTTTCTGGAAGGGCGGCAACGCTGGTGCTGCTTCGGATTGACTGCAGGATGTTCCTGCAACCAATCTAAAGCCTTGCTGAGGTAAACCCGGTGTGGCCATGGATGGAGAGGTTGGCAGGCGGTGGGTCTGGGCCACGCCATAGGCATTGTGACGGGCGTGTTGCGGGGCTTCAGCTGCAGCCTGGCACCCAGCTCGACACTGCTGCTGATGGCGTGCTTGGCAGCTGCGCTGGAGGGCGAGCTGCACGCCTCATGCCCGGCGCTCTGCGTGTGGCCTGGCCACCGACTGGCTTCAGACGACGGGCCACAGTGTGTGGTGCATGCCACCTGGGAGCTCTGGGGGTATGGGCCGATGGAGCAGCTGCGGGTGGCGCCAAGACACGCTCCTGAGTGCATGCAGAGTGTGTTCCTCCTCCAGGTCTGGAGGCAGCTGTGGGACCGGCTTGCAAGGTATTTATATTTTTCAAAATATAGTCCCCCACAAGGTCTGAGAGACAGTTGACCAGCCCCCTGATCAAAACATTTGCTGACCCCTGATGCAAGCTGAGGGAAAGTTAGGCTTTTTTGCAAGGAGATTTGTGAGCTGGAGAAAGGGGGGTCATGGCACCATGGGGGCTGGCAGCTTGGATCCAGTTTTGCAGCTATGAGTGCAGTGCTTTGAACCCCTCACAGGTTGTATAGTGTGTATGTGTAAATAAACCATATATCATAAAGACAGCACAATCTCTGCTGTACTTAATTTCCAAAGGAAACAAAAACCCTGGGTGAGCACCTGGACTCTCTCACTGTTGTGGAAATTGGAGTGGTGTGTAACAATATAAATAATATGTGAAGTGGGTGGTCTTTCTACAAAAACTTGCAAATTATTCACAAGGGTGTGAATGTCTAGCACAAAGATCAACAACCGGAGGCCCATGCCTTTCTGAAAGATACCACTTAGCACTTTAATTGCCAGTCCAGCCTTAGGCGAGGAAAGTGGAGCGCTCCTCCTCTAAATGGATCTCATATGAAATTAGGTGATGGCTAGGCTCTAGGTTTGGAACTGGAATTCAGCAGGCTTCATGTGGCAGCCCTGTGGCAGTTTTGTTATATTTCCTTACAGAACAATACAGACAAGCAGAAAGCAGCATTAGAATTATTTTGTTTCTCTTCTATTTCTATCTGTCCAAAGTGTTCCGTTTTCAATTAATGGACAACTCCAACAATTTCTGTTCTGACATCCCGTCCCCAGGTTTGGGACGATGGAAGCTTATATTCTTTCACTCTCTCTGCAGGATTAAAAGGTCAAAATTTCTTCCCCCCTTTTCTCCTGCCGTCCAGGGGGGTTTTGATGGTTATTAATGCAGGAAATTTCAATCTTGGAATCAATTTTCCAGGCTATTTAGCTTGCAAGATCTTTGCTTCAGTCTATTTACAAAAAGCGGAAGGCGGACTTCCTGTTTACACCTTCCCGCTTCAGTGCCAAATTCAGGTTTGTTCTTTTGATCAAAGGAGCAATTCCTTTGATCTCCCGATCTTTCAATTATCCTACTCACGGGTTGTTGTTTAAAAGTCGAATTGTCACAGGAAAGAGGACAGCGCTCTCCGGCATCGGCTGTGCAGCTTCACTCCGCAGAAGTAGCGATTGACTCTGAGCACCGCGCCAAATACCCCGTCCCGCTCCGGAGCCCTTTGCAGGGTTCCTTTGCCGATCGGGGGGGCGCAAAATGTGCCCGCCGAGTCCCACGGTCACAGGCTTCACCCGCCTGTGGTTTTCGAAACGGTCCCCGCTTCGCTGTAGCGGTAGGACCCGATTTCTGCGGGGCTTCTCCCTCTAAGTCAGAGGGAAACTGCCATTGCCGGTGGCGGCGCCTCCGGAAGTCGGCAGTTTTGTTATAATACCATGCTTATCATGTTAAGAAGAAGAAAAAGTTTTCAGTTGAGGAAATGTACCGCACAGTTGGTAATATATTACCAAAAATAATATTAAATGTTGCTTAGGTCATAAATAGTTTCTCTCCACCTGGCTTAGGGCGAGGCCTAACAAGCCCTATAAAGGACTACTGCTGCCACCACTGCCGCCCTGCCTTGCCTCTCTCCATCTGGCTGGGGGTGGGGCCTGACAGGCTTCACAAGGACTGTGGCTGCTACTCAGCAGAAAGGGTTCCTCTTTTTAATAGTTTTTAAATTATATTTTATCTGCGACGTTTTAAATGGTGGGCTTTTTGTGCTTTTTCTTGGGGGTGGGATGGGTGTTGGGTTGGGGATTGCTTTAATTTTAGGGATTCAAGTTGAATCCTGACAAAACAGAAGTACTGTTTTTGGGGGACAGGGGGCGGGCGGGTGTGGAGGACTCCCTGGTCCTGAATGGGTGAATGGGTCTTGAAGGACCAGGTGTGCTGCCTGGGAGTAATTTTGGACTCACAGCTATCCATGGAGGCACAGGTCAATTCTGTGTCCAGGGCAGCTGTCTACTAATAATAAAAACAATTTACAACTATACTAAAATTAAAGTGTAGTGGTTAAGAGCAGTGGACTCGTAATCTGGTGAACCGGGTTCAATTCCCCGTTCCTCCACATGCAGCTGCTGGATGACCTTGGGCTAGTCACACTTCTCTGAAGTCTCTCAGCCTCACTCACCTCAGAGTGTTTGTTGTAGGGGAGGAAGGGAAAGGAGATTGTTAGCCACTCTGAGACTCCTTAGGTAAAGGTAAAGGTACCCCTGACCATTAGGTCTAGTTGTGACCGACTCTGGAGTTGTGCGCTCATCTCACTCTATAGGCCAAGGGAGCCGGCGTTTGTCTGCAGACAGCTTCCAGGTCATGTGGCCAGCATGACAAAGCCGCTTCTGGCGAACCAGAGCAGCGCACGGAAACGCCGTTTACCTTCCCGCTGGAGCGGTACCTATTTATCTACTTGCACTTTGATGTGCTTTCAAACTGCTAAGTTGGCAGGACTCCTTAGGGTAGTGATAAAGCAGGATATCAAATTCAAACTCTTCTTCATCTGGTACGCAAGCTGAGGCCCTACCTGCCCGCAGCCTGTCTTGCCAGAGTGGTGTATGCTCTAGTTATCTCCCACTTGGACTAATGCAACACGCTCTACGTGGGGCTACCTGGGAGGTGACCTGGAAACTACAACTAATTCAGAATGCGGCAGCCACTGGGAGTGGCTGTGGAGACCATATAAAAACCAGACCTACATTGGCTGCCAGTACGTTTCCAAGCACGAAAGTGTTGGTACTGACTTTTAAAGCCCTAAACAGCCTCAGTCCAGTATACCTGAAGGAGTGTCTCCAACCCCATTGTTCAGCCTGGACACTGAGCTGCAGCGCTGAGGGCCTTCTGTGGTACCCTCACTGTGAAAAGTGAGGTTACAGGGAACCAGCCACCCACCCTGTGGAACGCCCTCAAGGAAATAAACAACTATCTGACTTTTAGAAGGCAGCCCTGTTTAGGGAAGTTCTTAATTTGTTGGAAGCCGCCCAGAGTGGCTGGGGAAACCCAACCAGATGGGTGGGGTATAAATAATAAATTATTGTTATTGTTTGGTTAGCTTTTCTAAGAAGGCTGTTTCCCTACTTGATACCAGTGTTCCATGTTTATTCCTAACAGGTCAACCCTGTTATGGCTATGATGTTTCTGGCTGCTGAGAGTAGGTGGGTTATAGTGTGAATGGGCATTGTTATCTTGGAAGATGTTCAGTAGGGCCAGTTCTGCGGTGATTTCTAATACCTGTTTAGTTATTTTGCTTATTTCTTGTATGACTGCTGTCCAAAAGAGTTGGGTTGTGGGGCATTCCCGCCACAGGTATGTGCCTGTGGAGGTTCAGCCTCTCCATTTTCAGCACCAGTTTCCGTAGTACCAAGAGTTTAAGTTTACGAGTGAGTTCTTTTCTTTTCACTGATATCAATTTAAAGGGAGGTTTAGACCACATTCTAGTCTATTGGGTGGGGTTAATTTCATAGCCTATATCGGGGGGCCGCTAGGGGCGCCTTGGAATATGGCGGATATTAACATCTATCCAGCTCGCACGAGGTAATTAGAGGCTGATTATGGGGAGTAAATCAGTCTCCCTCATCTCTCCAGGGGGGAAAGATGCAGTTTTCACCCACTGTTGCCATAAATCACCCCTGAGTTCGGAAGAAGGAGGGGGAGAGGCACTGGGTGCACAACCCTCGGCGGGCCTCAGAACTCCTCCGAAGCTGCTTCCAGGTGCGAAACTAGTTGCGTTACTTAAAAGGAAAAAAATTGGTGAAAGATAACACACATGCTTCAAGAGAGGCAGGAGGTTTTTATCTGCTAACAATTTTACCACTGAAATGAAGAAGACTGAGACGGAAGATTATATCAAAGTACTACAGACATGGTATGTGGAATAGAATGCAACGGAACTGAAGGGGGGGGAATGACTTTATTTCTTTTGCTCTATGTGATTAACTAATACCCTCTCTCTTAGAAGATCCATCACAGTAATTAATTGGCAAATGGGACTAAAAATGAGCTGTGTGGGAATAATATGAACTTAAAGGTTTTACTCTGTGAAGGATTTGGAAAGAAGAAGGGCTCTCTCTGTGATGCAGTAAGAATGGAGATGTGATACGAGACCTGTGTTGCAGGAGGTTTGGTCTTGGGGAGGGCGAGCCGAAGATTTATTATTTTCGATGAGATTGCGAACTGGAAGGGGCAGCCCTTCTGGAAAAAGACTAATTTACGATGCAACAGGTCGGGAAAGTTAAAGAGCAAGCTTTTAGACTGTATTTCATCAGAAAGACAAAATGGTGATTGCTTGCTCGAGCGGACATAGCTGGACTATTGGATGAGAGTGATTTATGAGAGAGCAGTACAAAGCCCACACAGAAACACAAATAAGACTTTTTTTTAACCCACTTGCGGAGCAACTCGGAGGTGAATGAAAAGGAAAATGAGTAACGACAAGGATTGAGAAGAGGGACTGGAAATATCATTCTTAATATGAAAGCAGAACAAATATTCAAGGATTGGACTCCTGCCGATCAAGAAGCATGGGTACCCCCCACAAAAAATTATAATTTGGAAAATAATTTGGATTACATGATTTGTATTGTTATAATTTGGATTAATTGGTTTGATGTGTTTAATTTGGTAATATGAAACTTAATAAAAATTATTTTAAAAATAAAAAAATTCATAGCCTATATCTTCCTCCTATTGTTTTTGGATTGTGTCAAGGGGGTTTGTGGGGCTTTGGAGCAGTGTTTTGTATACAGTGGTACGTTGGTTCGCAAATTAATCTGTTCCGGAAGTCTGTTCCAAAACCAAAGTGTTCCAAAACCAAGTTGCACTTTCCCATAGAAAGTAATGCAAAACAGGTTAATCTGTTCCAGGCTTTTAAAAACAACCCTAAAACAGCAATTTAACATGGATTTTTACTATCTAACGAGACCATTGATCCATAAAATGAAAACAATAATCAATGTTCTGTACTATAAAATAAATAATACAGTATTGTAGATGATAAAAATTAAAACAATTTTTTTCTTACCTGTACTGATGATAGTCATTGTTTTATCCATTTCCGCAGTCACTCAATCAATCAATCATATAACGAAAAACAAGCCACAGACACAAAAATGAAAAAGCCACACAAACAAAAACGCAAAAAGATAGCAAAAACAAAACCACCAAATATCACCTCAGAATACCGCAATCAGAAACAGAAGTCTTTAATTACAATGTGGGGGGACTTAAATTTGTTGCTGAAGGGTAAAACGGGAGCAAATAAGCCTTAATTACTATGCGGGGGACTCAAATTTTCTGCGCAACAGTAGAAACGAAAGCTCAAGAGTACGTTCAGCTTCCAGGGCAAAGTTCAAAAACCGGAACACCTACTTCCAGGTTTGCAGCGTTCAGGTTCCAAATTGTTCAGGAACTAAGCTGTTCAAAACTGAGGTACCACTGTATTGCGGATACCATCCCCTTGCTATGTCCCATTATGGTTAGAAGATTTTCTAAGAGGATCAAGGGTCGAGTTGCTGTTGATTTTAGTACTCTGTGTGCCGTTTCCAGGATGTCTACTTCGAGTTTCAGGTTTGAAATCGTGGATTTTAGACAATGAGATCTGCTGCGTTTTTGCCCTCTGCTTTCTTGGGGAAGTTGTGGAAGCATACGTTGCACCTTCTGTTGTGATCTTCAAGGTCTGCTAGTTTGATTCTCACTTCCATGCTTTCTCTTTCTTGATGGCTTTCCATGTCAGCTAATTTATTTTTCATATATGAGTTATGCTCTCGGAGTTGTTCTTTTTCTCTTACTTGAATCTGGTTTTCCTTTTCTAGAATGGAGGTGGTGCCAGTGAGGGTTTCCACTTTGGAGGTCAGGTCACTGATTATTGTCTTCAGGGGAGTCACTGTGTTCTTCAATAGTTCTGCTAGTCTCAGTTCCATTTCCTTCAGGTCCTGTTTTGTTGTTGGGCGGTTGTCATCATGGGTCTTTGCATGTTGCGATCTCTTTGTCGTTCATTGTCTCCCTGGCTGATACCATCTTGATTGTCTTGGTGGTATTGGTTTGGGATGTGCACTGTATTCTTTTATAGTAGGGGATGTTGTGGTTCAGTATTTAGGTTGTGCTGGTTCTTGTGTGTTGTGGAATTATAGGGTTGTATAGGCATTGTTGATTAGTGGCTTTCTTGTCAGGGTTAAGCAGCCATTCCTGTCTTGTCTGGACTGTGATTTAGTGACTTCTCTTGGGTCACCGTGTTTGCCTCAGCCGTGTTGGTGGACTGACAGACAGACAGGTGACACAAAGGACTAACAGGCAAACATGTAAGAGACAGATGGGGCCAAAGGGAGGGGTGATGGGGGCTTGCACACTCACCTGCATACACATTCATACACAGAGATGAGGAGGTGGGGTCAAGTTAAGGGTGGGAGCTGGAATTGGGAGTTCGCAGATACTTAGCTTAACTTAAAAGATAAAAAATTAAAGGCTAACGCAATTATATTTTAAAATCAAAAGTGGTGGTGGTGATTCAAGTTATGGTGTGAGATAAAAGACAAGATGGAAAAGAAAAGGGAAAGAGAAAGAAAAGAAAAGAGAAAAGAGAAAGAAAAGAGTGAGAGATAGACTCCCCTTTGATTGTGGTGGTGGCGGTGATGCCGGCGGGAGGACTAACCAGGCAGCTCAGTTGGTGATGGCAATCCCTAGGAGTTTGGTGCAGCCATGGCGCTCGCCATCTTGCCTTGCCAGAAGTCCCGTTGTTATATCATCCTGCCTTTTTCTCTGACAGGGACTCAAGGCAGCTTAAAATTTTATTTCATTCCATTTATCTGTGGCAGGTGTTGTACACGATCCCATTCCCTCACACATTTTTTCATTACAACAATCCTGTGAGGCAGGTCAGGCTGATAGGTTGTAATTTGCTCCAAGTGGCAGATTTATATGTGACATACACGTGTGTGGCGAGATAAAATGCGGGAGAAGCTTCCTGATGTAGAAGAGAATGTCTCTCTTTTCATCAGATAAATGTCCCACAGCTAAAAGTTGTAGTCACCAGGAATACAGGCTAGAACCATGGTTCCCAATGTGGAGCACATGCCCCACAGGGTGGCAATTTGATTTTTAAGGGGAGGCAATTCAAGAATGAGTTATTAACTGTGAATTCCTTCACATGGGAGGTACTGGGCTAGAGCCTTCTTGGTTAGCAGCACCCCAAGTTAAGGAAATCCTTCTTTGATTATTTTTAGCTGGTCACTTAAATCATGCTTATTCTGTAAGACTTTTAATGTATTTTGATCCAGCCATTGGGATTTAAACCTGTTTTAAAGTGTATTGTATTCAGTTTATTCTTCTTAACCGCATTACGGGCTTTTCAGAGTGGGGTGGTACAAAAATGTTTAAATAAATGAAAGATTTATGTGATCTGAAGAGAAACCAGAGTTTGAAAAAGAGGCATGAATACAGCAATTGGCATTTTCAGTGTAATGGTCCATATGGAAAAATTTGTTATACGAGCTGAACAGGTACTTCAAGACACTCTGTCACTCTTCAAGATACGTCTGTCATGGCAGAATTAAGTGCAGTTATAAACCCCTGAATAAAAGCTTCCATATGTAGAAATCACAATACTGGCAGTCAAAAGCCCACAGTAGGGCAACCAGTACTTTTTATTAGTTGCTAATACTTACCACCAGCTGGATGAGGCTGCACCAGCAGATCCAAAAAATGGTGGGGTGTTGGGGGCGATATGGCAATGGAGACGCATGACATGGTTGGAATCCCTTGCTCCCTCAGACCTCAGTTCCGTCTGGCAATGACATAATGCTATAATAGCAAAAGGAAAGGTGAAGCTTTATTATGTATTTTATTACAATTGCATTCTGCCCTACTTTCATCACAGACACCATGGGAGCAAACTTTTGGCTCCATCCAGCCACCGACCAGACCCAGACCTGCTTAGTTTCAGCAAGGCGGGGGCCTCAAGTGTGGAGAACCCCAAATCACTGCCCCCACATTCTGCTTCACCCAACAGCCATGAAGGAGGATAAATCAGTTAATTCACCAATAAGTTCCACTGTGGGAACAATCTACCAAGCAGCCCTCAGTTCATTTCATCAGGGAAAAGAAAAGATGGTGAAATGAATGGAAAGACAGAAGGCTGGTGGGTTTCTGTGAACTGCTAGGGTTGTGAACAGATGAGGATGCTTTAACATCCTCTTCTCTTAAAAAATAAATAAATATTGTCCATAGGAGAAGAGTTTATATTTTAGGAGAAAAATAAACCCTTAGAGCCAGTCCCCAGATTATATTTCTCCGGTGTACAATCCAATATCTTTAGATACATGTATATCCATCAACATGTAAAGTTTTAGGCAACAAACCTCTTCCCCCCCCCCAAAAAAAATTGGTGCATCATGGTGTGAACACCCAACAGGGAGTCATGATTGGAGATTGCTCTTCCCTGTTTTAGTTACATCCAGTGACACACCAAATTTTGCCTCTGTGTGAGGCATAACATAACATTCATAACATCCTGCGGTTAGGTCAACGGCACATTCTAGGAATATGTTCTGCCCCATGTCACTGCTCACTGCCTTCAGAGCTTGTTTCTGTCATCATGGCTGACATCCTAGGCAGCTGTGCAGCACCAGTGAGTTGTTGGCATTGAACGATGACACCATGTTACCCTTTGGTTTAGAAGAGCATCTTTCTTCATGAGCACTCAGTATGAAAGGATTTGTCTCAGGTGCCAGGATGCAGAAGTAACAAGCATTCTTTGACATTTAGAGGAACTTTTTTTATGTACTCTCTTTTAGTCTGATCTTGTGATAGAATGGCAAGGGACCAAATCAATTATACATGGCATCACTTCACTTTAGAAGCCAGCTGAAGGGTTATGAGTGAAGGTTGCCAATATAAAACAGCATGAAGCCTTGGAAATAGATAGGTAATGCTTATGTGGTTGTGATATGACAGATGGAAAAGACTAAGAAATACAGCACATATGTTTTACATAAGCAATATACCAGATATATGTCGGGGGAAGCAGACGGTGCGAGCACCCACCCTGCACCCACCCCTTCCCCATTGGGGGTAGCAGGCAGTGTCGGAGGGAAGCAGGCAGGGCACGCCCACCCACCCTGCACCCATCACTGCCAGTTTTTATACTGGATCGCCTAAGTCACGTTGGACATGCCAGCCCTAGGACAACGTAAGTAGGTGTCTCCAGAACTTCCATTATGACCTGAAGCACCTTGGGCAGAGAAGCCTTGGTGCAGCGGGGAGGTCGGTACACCAAAAGGAATCCTATTACCCAGCTTCCAGAACATGCACTCAGAAAACTGGGTCTTCCCAATGCCTTACAACTGGTGTAAGCTAATGGTTGCCGCCATTTTGATTCTTAAGAGTTAGAAAAAATGGAGGTAAAAAAATTGAGGGGGGGGAGAGGGAGAAATGTATTAAAAATTAAGGAAAAGGAAATATAACAACAATGATGATTTTAAAAATTAATGAAAATTTTGTTTGTTTTTTAAAATGATATATACATTATATACATTATATATAAGAATTTAAAAAATGGTTTTGGTGGGTCTCTGCACGCTTTCCTCGAGCTGGGCTCCAGAGAGGTTGGGTTTGGCTCTCCCGGTTCACGCCTACCTCTCCTCCCTTATGGCTGCAGCGGTGGCCACCGTGACAGCTGAGTCTGGCGGGTGCTCAGCTGGGGGGGGGGCTCCATTGTGTTGTCCGTTGGGTTCCCTCCAAGCTTCGCTGGATCCCAGTCCCATTGCAGCCGAGGTCATCGGGTGATGGTTTTTTCTCTTTTTTTATTTCTAGGATTTTGCCATGTATCTGGACCAGCAGATGCCCTGGCAGCCCATTGGCCCAGAGGTCTCTCTGCATTTCCTCCATTCCTGTTGTTGGACAGAGTGGAGATGTAGATCAATCAGGATGGAAAGTACTCAAATAGTTTTGGTGGAGCCATACTGGAGAAAGTACGTGTCAGCGAACTGACATCAGAGCGAGAGGCGGAGGCAGGGCACCAGAGCGATGCCGGAGAGGGGACCAGCAGGGGGGAAGGAATTCAGCATAACACCAGTAGAGAAGAGAGGGAGATGGAGGAAGTGGAGACAGCTCTCCAAGACCCTTCACCAGAGACTAGTGGAGAGAGCGCTGACACGCCCCTGCCTTCCCCGTACTTGCGCAGACGAGTTCCGCGCAGGGAAAGTAGGAGGAGACTAGGCGTCAAACAGCTCTTATGCTGGAAGAGGTTCAAGAAACGCCCACTGACGGATTCTGCAAGTGACTGACCGGTCACGGAGTGTGAGCTGTCAGCCAAAGCATGGTTGGCCAGGCAATATAACTAAAAATGAAGGCAACTTACGCACAAGTAACCCCTTACAACCATTACAGTACCCTTGGTTTTCAGAACTGATCCAGCTTGCAAAATCTCCTCCATACCATCTTCCACTTCTATGGAATCTTTTCCATCAGTGTCCATTGACACTTCCAGATCCAGATTGGCTTGGATCCGGACCAGAGCCAGTTGCTAAAGCTTCCTTCTAATGTCCTAGAAGTCATACTAGCAGCATGAAGACCCTCAACCCTTCACCAAGGGACCAGGTCTGTTTTCAGCTGGTGGTGCATAAGCCACAGGTTGAATCAAATGTCAGCCAGGATGCCAGATATGCTGTCCTTTCTACAAAAGGTTTGAATATACCTTTAAAAAGCTGGTCACAGCACTTTCTTTTGTTCTTCAGTTTTCTTCTCCAGAGTCCATTGAGTTTAAAATCAATGATTGTTTTCTCCATGGGGCAACAGCTCTCAGTTCTCCAGGGATCCATCACTTCCCCACCTGCCACCTGCTGCTCTCGCTGCTTGTCCTGCTGCTCTCGCTGCTTGTCAAAGGCCTCCAACTGAACCCCTAAGTTCGGTGTCTCTCTGACTTCTTTCTCTTAAAGTTTTTGGTGATCATCCCTTCTTCACACAGAGTTTCCAAGCCTCTAATACTTGGAAAACTCTCACATCCACAGGTGAGGAAACAGTTAGAATAATAGAATTGTAGATTTGGAAGCTTCCTGGTGAAGTGAGAATCTTGACCTTAGCCATTAAGGGAGATTAAGGTGCTCAGTGCAAGACAGCAAATGGTGGGGCCCACCCCTCAAGAGATAAAGTAGAGAGTTGAGGAGCAATGATGTGACCTAGAAAAAAGCAGCAAGTGAGAGAAGGAGATATGCCAGATCTCTGCTTGAATCCAAGGTTGTAGCAATCGGAGAAAAAAGGACTCTTGGGGGGGGGGCGTTAATGCTCCATCGCAGGCTCAGGTTGTATATATGTGTAAATAAACCATATATCCTAAAGACACTACAGCCTCCACTGTGCCTCATTCCAAAAGGAAACACAAATCCTGGGTAAATGCCTGGAAAACCTGCAATCTTCCACTGCTCAGAGATGGGGGTGGAATGAAAGAATTATATATCAGCCCCACTCTGTATTAAGGATTCCTTGGCAGAAGGATGGAACATAAATGTAATAAATAAATCAAAAGGCTCCTTGCTGCTTTTCCTAATACATGAACCCCTGTGCCTTAAAAAAAAAATCACCTTGGTTAATATTTTTAGGATCACAACACGTTAGTGTTGTTTTTAATAACCTATTGCTTTAATAGTCAGCCAAGACATTTAACTCCCCCACCCGCAATGCTTCTTTGTTGAGACAAATGGTGCTTTTCCTGAGCTATTTGGATTAGGGAAGTGTTTCAATAATTGTTTTCAAATAAAGCCTTTAAAAGCTGTCCTTTGAAAACATTATTTAGCACTATAATTTATTCTTCAAATGTCCCTTAAAATGAGACATGTTCTTTCACATTAACAATGATCAAGGCTTTGACAGAAGGTCAGCTCCAAACACAAGGGTAGCAGGATTAATTAATCTTGCTGCAGTTCTTGACAAATAAATTTGACTGTGTAAAACTAGCATTTGCTGTTAAAGCCAAATATAAATTTGGAACAAATTAACTAGGTTTCTGATATGAGGCAGGATGTTGCTCATTTGTGACATCCAGATTATTCTAATCCTTTTGGCTTTCCTACTTAAAGGAACAGCTTGTCCCCAAGTACCAACAATACATCCCTACTGATCTCCAGAGTTAAGTGATGCTTGTCTCTAAAAAAAAACCCCAGATACACTTTTTCCGTGCAGATAGATTTTTTTAAGTAGATGTGTGTAATCAAGTGCACCTGACGTTGTTGTTGTTGTTTAGTCGTGTCTGACTCTTCGTGACCCCATGGACCAGAGCATGCCAGGCACTCCTGTCTTCCACTGCCTCCCGTAGTTTGGTCAAACTCAAGAAAATTGTTCAACCATCTCGTCCTCTGTCGTCCCCTTCTCCTTATGCCCTCCATCTTTCCCAACATCAGGGTCTTTTCCACCTCTCTTCTCATGAGGTGGCCAAAGTATTGGAGCCTCAGCTTCATGATCTGTCCTTCCAGTGAACACTCAGGGCTGATTTCCTTAAGAATGGATGTGTTTGATCTTCTTGCAGTCCATGGGACTCTCAAGAGTCTCCTCCAACACCTTAATTCAAAAGCAGCAATTCTGGACTTCCGGGTTAGCGCCATCGGCAATGGCGGTGTTCCTCTGACTGAGAGGAACCCACTCCGTGGAATTGGGTCGTGCCGCCGCAGCGAAGGCGGAGACCCTTTAAAAATCCCAGGCGGAGGAAGCCTGGGAACGTGGGATTCGGCTGACACCAGGAGCGCCCCCCCCCACCCGCAGGGAAACCCTTTTGGGGTTCCGAAGTGACGTGGGGTGAGCGGCGTGGTGTTTTGAATTGACCGCTATTTTTTACGGAGTGAAGCCGCATAGCCGTTGCCGGAGAGCGCTGACTTTTTCTTGTGGACAATTGGATTTCAAACAACAACCCGTGAGTAGAACGGAAATTGGACTTTTAAAGTACTTTTAAATTTGTACCGATCGGGGAAGGTCTAAACAGGAAGTCCACCTCCCCTTTCTGTAAATAAACTGAAGCAAAGAACTTGTTAACTAAGGTTGTGGAGAGTCTTACCTAAAGGATTAAAACTCCACTGATTGAAACTACTATCAATACTCTTTTTGGAAGCAGGGAAGCCTGTAGGAGAAGGTCAAAATTGGGGAATTGAAGCACCACTTCCCTAAACCCGGGAGCGGTCTGCGAGAGCCCATGGAGGGTGAAGAGATAAATTTGACAGCTAGCTGTCAAGATACAAAAGAAGGGCTTTGTTGCTATTGTCAGTTTCTGTGTTTCTGTGTTTAAAAAGAAGGAAGGCAATTTTACATTTGGGACTTTTGGGACTGTGCTAGAAGGAGTGTAAATGGAAACTGTGTCCCTCTAGAGGGAGTTTTGGGATAGTGTTGCAAGGATGCAGCTGGGAAATTGATTTTAAAGATAAAGTCTCTGAGAAACTAGCTTTGACCTTGGACATTTCAAGGATGGCGGGTGAGAAGGAAGTCGTGTCTGAACTGAATAGGACATTTTATCTGCTGGGAAAGCTGCAAGAACAGATAAACGTCATGGCTACCAATGTTGAAATTTTGGGAACAAAAGTGGGCATCAGTAAAGAAGTAGACAAGAACCCGGCACAGGAATCTCTTTTAAATAAACAAAATGAAGAACCAGAGAAGGAGAAAGTTGCTGTTGTTAAAGTGATGCATGGGGGAGTCGTAACCCTACAGAGGCAAATGGTGGATTACAACTTTAGGCCTTATACGTATGCAACTAGGAGAAGCCAGTTTTTGGAGATGAAAGCCTGGCTTGGTTTGGAAAATGAAAGATGGAGAGATCACCCTATGTGGGGATCAAATAACTTTTGGGATTTGAATCTGAGTCAGGTGGAGATTGGAGCCTCTGGGGCCTTTGGATTTGGCAGGAGTGTGAAACAAGATTTGGATTATTCTTTGGGCCCTACCTTTAACTATGGAAGTCTGGCAGACTCGCTAAGAAGGAATTTGACTACCGTTGGGTTGGAGCTCCCCCGAGATTTGTTCTTTAACACCAAAGACTATCAAAAAGATCGGCAGAGGGGACATGAAAGAGAGTTAAGAGCCTCGGACTTAAGATCTCCGGGTTGATGGACCTTTGGAGAACTGTTGGCAGGGGCCGAGACCGGGGAGGGGAGATGGTGAAAGAAAAATTGGGAATTTAAAGTGTATATATTGTGATATTTTTAAAAAAAAATCTTTTAATGAGAGATGGGAAAATCGTGGAATGGAATCTTTGTGACCCTAGGGGAAACGTCTTAAGAGAATAATTTCAGATATATAAGTTTTAAGGAGAAATAAAATTAAATAAAGTAAAAGTGGATGGCTAATAGGCGAATGAGAGAATGGAAAATTACAGTATATTAAGATAAGTTATAAAGATAAAAATTAAGATGAAGGATTTGCTGAAATATCTATTTGAATTAGAATACAAAGAGGGGAGGAGTGAGGAGGTCAAGGAGATAAGTTAAGAAAGGGAGTTATATCAAGGTTTAACTTGTTTTTTGTCGTTTTTTGATTTTTTTTTTCTTTTTAGTTTTTTTTTCTTTTTAAATTTTTTTATTTTTTTCTTGGATATGTTTTGTTTTTGTATTCTGTGTTCCTTTTTGTAACCTTTTAAAACTTGAATAAATATTATTTGGGGGAAAAACAAAAAACAAAAGCATCAATTCTTCGGCGATCAGCCTTCTTTATGGTCCACTTTCACTTTCATACATCACTACTGTGAAAACCATAGCTTTTACTATACGGACCTTTGTTGCCAAGGTGATGTCTCTGCTTTTTAAGATGCTGTCTAGGTTTGTCATTGCTTTTCTCCTAAGAAGCAGGCGTCTTTTAATTTTGTGACTGCTGTCACCATCTGAGGTGATCGTGGAGCCCAAGAAAATAAAATCTTTCACTCCCTCCATTTCTTCCCCTTCTATTTGCCAGGAGGTGATGGGCCCAGTAGCCATGATCTTTGTTTTTTTGATGTTGAGCTTCAGACCATATTTTGCGATCTCCTCTTTCAACCTCATTAAAAGGTTCTTTAATTCCTCCTCACTTTCTGCCATCAAGGTTGTGTCATCTGCATATCTGAGGTTGTTGATATTTCTTCCAGCAATCTTAATTCTGGCTTGGGATTCATCCAGCCCAGCCTTTCGCATGATGAATTCTGCATATAAGTTAAATAAGCAGGGAGACAATATACAGCCTTGTCGTACTCCTTTCCCAATTTTGAACCAATCGGTTGATTCGTATCCAGTTCTAACTGTAGCTTCTTGTCCCACATAGAGATTCCTCAGGAGATAGATGAGGTGATCAGGCACTCCCATTTCTTTAAGAACTTGCCATAGTTTGCTGTGGTCGACACAGTCAAAGGCTTTTGTATAGTCAATGAAGCAGAAGTAGATGTCTTTCTGGAACTCTCTAGCTTTCTCCATAATCCAGTGCATGTTTGCAATTTGGTCTCTGGTTCCTCTGCCCTTTCGAAATCCAGCTTGCACTTCTGGGAGTTCTCAGTCCACACACTGCTTGAGCCTGCCTTGTAGAACTTTAAGCATAACCTTGCTAGGGTGTAAAATGAGTGCAATTGTGCGGTAGTTGAAGCATTATTTGGTGCTTTGGAATTGAGATGTAGACTGATCTCCAATTCTCTGGCCACTGCTGGGTTTTCCAAATTTGCTGGCATATTGAATGTAGCACCTTAACAGCATCATCTTCTAAAATTTTAAATAGTTCAGCTAGAATATCATCACTTCCACTGGCCTTGTTATTAGCAGTGCTTTCCAAGGCCCATTTGACTTCACTCTCCAGGATGTCTGGCTCAAGGTCAGCAACCACACTACCTGGGGTGTACGAGACATCCATATCTTTCTCGTATAATTCCTCTGTGTATTCTTGCCACCTCTTCTTGATGTCATCTGCTTCTGTTAGGTCCTTACCACTTTTGTCCTTTATTATGGTAATCTTTGTACGAAATGTTCCTTTCATATCTCCAATTTTCTTGAACAGATCTCTGGTGTCAGGGAGAGGCAAACGGGAAAAGATTCAAGAACAGAAACCAGCACTTATAGAGAGCCTAAAGAGATCATTAGCATCCTGTTGTCTGGCAGCAAGTCTGACACAGGGAGGGAGGAGGATGAGCTGGGAACAAGTCATTCTGTACACAGAGGAAGTCAGGGGAGGGGTTTCCGCAGACTTGCATGCTGGGTAAAGAAAAGGGGGGGGGAGTAGATGCGGAAACTGTGCCCTAAGGGTCGGACGTAAATTGAAACGCTGGAGATGTACTTTTGAACTTTGTCAATAAATCAAATAGATTGGAACTGGCCGTGAGCCCGGAGTTTTGTCTATGCCAGCTTGACAGCATAAAGCCTCTGACAGCTTGCCGCGTCTCTCCTTTTGCTGCAGGAAATTCATAAAGGATTTCGCAAAATTGACGGCATCCATAACGGACTGTCTCAGTGTCAAGAAGAGGTTTCAGTGGATGCAGGCGGCCCAAGAGAGGTTTGAGAAGCTTAAGAGGGCTTTCGCTTCGGAGGAGCAACTGATCCACGTCGACCTTGCTCAACCACTACAGGTGGAAACAGAGGCGTCGGATCGGGCGATTGGGGCGGTGCTGCTGCAGCCAGATCGAAAGGGGGAGTGGCGACCGTGTGCCTTTTTTCGTGGAAACTGAACAAATCAGAGCAGAACTACACCATCTATGATAAGGAATTTCTTTTGATCGTGGCTGCTTTCAAACAATGGAGGCACTTCCTGGTTGGGGCAAAGCACCAAATTTTGGTGTGCACTGACCACAAAAACTTGGAGTACAGTGGTGCCTCGCAAGACGAAAAGAATCCGTTCCGCGAGTCTCTTCGTCTAGCGGTTTTTTCATCTTGCGAAGCAAGCCCATTAGCAGATTAGCGGATTAGCGGCTTTTAGCGGCTTAGTGGCTTAGAAAAAGGGGGGAAAGGGGAAAAAAAGTCGGAAAAACTCGCAAGACATTTTCGTCTTGCGAAGCAAGCCCATAGGGAAATTCGTCTTGCGAAGCGCCTCCAAAATGGGAAACCCTTTCGTCTAGCGGGTTTTTTGTCTTGCGAGGCATTCGTCTTGCGGGGCACCACTGTATTGGCGTACGGCACGGGTGTTGTGCCAGAGACAGATAAGATGGGCAGAGTTCTTTGCCAACTTCAACTTCAAGATCCAATACGTGCCGGGAGAGCAGAATGCAAGGGCGGATGCGCTCTCCCGGAATCCCGAGTAGATTTAGATTTAGGGGAGCTACTCTCAAACGTTTGTTGGGGGAGACCTAAATTTTTTGGGAGGGAGTTATTTGTCCTGTCTTCACACTTTTTATGATGGAGGACCGCTGTAGCCACCCCCAACGATACGTTCTCAAGATGGAGGGTGAGGGAACAGCTGCAGTCGCCTGCGGTTCCTGCGCAATGTTTGCCATCTTGCCAAAGGTTGCAGGCAGCTTTACCTGCAGCAATTGCATGTTGATTGTCCTCTTAGAAGACAGTCCAGCAACTGGAGGAACATGTAGCTACGCTCCAAAGAATTAGAGAGCTGGAGCTCTTCTTGGAAGCAACAGAGCACACCGTCTCCACCAAGGAGGAGACAGGGGACTCCCCTGAGAAGGAGGCTAGTTCACCAACACAGGAGCCAGATATATGGAGAAACGTGACTCAAAGAAGTAGGAGGCCCAGGGTTCGCTCTGATTGTTTAGAAATACACAATCGCTTTGAGGTCCTCTCCCCTAGCATGGAAGACGAAGAGCAGACTCCATTTGAGGATCTCTCCCTCATTACAGTCGATCAGGTATATGAAGACGAGCAGCAAAGTCAGTCCTCAGGGAATGTGCAGGCGACCTTGGAACGGACAGCTCATGGAAGAACCCCGACCAAACTTAAGAGGAGGCGTGTAGTAGTGATAGGGGATTCCCTACTGAGGGGAACAGAAGCAGTGATCTGTGGGCCTGACAAGATGTCTCGGGAAGTGTGCTGTCTCCCCGGGGCTAAGATCCAAGATGTAACTGAACGACTGCAAGGAATCATAAAACCCACTGACAAATACCCCTTCCTCTTGGTTCATGTGGGAACCAATGACACTGCAAGCAATAGCCTCCAGAAGATCAAAAGAGACTACGAGGCTCTGGGCAGGAAATTGAAGCAATTAAATGCACAAATTGTCATCTCATCTGTCCTCCCAGTTGAACGACGTGGCCCCGGGAGAGAGGGAAAAATAGTGGAAGTGAACAGCTGGCTTCGCAAATGGTGTAAACAGGAACGGTTTGGATTCTTAGATCACGGACTGCAGTTTCTTGAAGATGGACTTCTGGCAAGCGATGGGCTGCACCTCACAACAGTTGGGCGGAATGTTTTTGCCAAAAATCTCAGAAACCTCATCAGGAGGGCTTTAAACTGACTAATGTGGGGGAGGGAGACAGTGCTCCTGAAGGTAGGAGTCTATCAATTGATGAAGATGGTCATCCAAATGTCATAGACCGAATGGAGCAAACAGCACGCAGACCTAGTGGTGGGAGGAAAAAATTCTTAAATAAGAGACACGGGGGAATGATTAATGGACTTCAATGTCTGTACACTAATGCACAAAGCATGGGAAATAAACAAGATGAGCTTGAGCTCTTGGTACAGCAAACTAAATATGACATAATAGGCATCACTGAAACCTGGTGGGATAAGTCCCACGACTGGAATGTAATAATGGAGGGATACAATCTATTTCAGAGAAACAGACCAGACAAGAAAGGAGGAGGAGTGGCGTTATATCTCAGGGATGTGTATACCTGTGAAGAGATCCAAGATTTAGAACCTCAAAGCCAAAGTGAGAGCATTTGGGTCAAAATTAAGGGAGAGAAAAATAACAGGGACCTCATTGTGAGAGTTTACTATAGATCCCCAAGCCAAACGGAGGACATAGATGATGCCTTCCTGGAACAGATGGCCAAGCATGCAAAAGGAAGGGACTTCAATTACCCAGATATTTGCTGGATGTCAAACTTGCAGACAACTTCATTGTCCAGAAAGTGGGAGAAGCAACAAGAGGAACAGCCATTTTAGATCTGGTCCTAACCAATGCTGATGACCTGGTTAGTGGGGTAGAAGTGGAAGGATCATTAGGCGCGAGTGATCATGCTCTTCTGAAGTTTACTATACAGCGGAAAGGAGCAGCCGAGCATACTAGGACTCAATTTCTTGACTTTAAGAAAGCCGACTTCATAAAACTTAGGGAAGTGCTGGGTGAGATCCCATGAACAGTAATACTAAAAGGAAAGGGAGTTCATGATGGCTGGGAGTTTGTTAAGAGGGAGATAGTAAAAGCACAACTTCAGGCAATACCAATGAGACGGAAACATGGAAGGTGCCTAAAGAAGCCAGGGTGGCTATCTAAAGAACTTTTAACTGAGTTAAGATTAAAAAAGGATGTGTACAAAAAATGGAAAAGGAGGGAAACCACCAAAGAGGAATTCAAACAAATAGCCAGCACGTGTAGACACAAAGTCAGAAAAGCTAAAGCACAGAATGAACTCAGGCTTGCTAGAGAGGTTAAAAGCAACAAAAAAGGCTTTTATGGGTGTCAGGGGTTCAGGAGCAGAGGCAGAGCAGAGTGAGCAAATGGAAAGTGAGGAGGAGGAGTACGAAGGTGGAGCAGGCAGTGACAGTGGGCAGAGTCAATCCACAAGCCTCTCTAGCGAATCGGAGGACTCACAGAAGGGAGCACCGATGGCCAGGGCGAGGGGGGTTCCAGGGGGGAAGCCCCAGGAGGGAGGGGCCAGCGGGGAGTCCCTGAGCAGCAGTTGGAAATCAGGACCAGCTTCTCCACCAGAGCGCAGTGGGGAGGGGGAGTCCCAGGAGTCGGGACCAGTGTTCTCATCTCCAGCGGGAGGAGAGGAGTCAGGCTTGGCAACGCCCACATCAGGGAGCGGGGAAACGGTAAGAAGGAAAGTTACCGGCTGGGCGCGCGCGCCAAGTTCAAATGTACAGGAGAGCGGCACAGCAGGGAGTCCTGACAGGGAGCCAGGTCCTAAAGCCCGCCGAAAGGAAGGGCGAGACTCAGGGGGGTCAGCGTCAGAGGAATCCAGGAAGGAGGTAAGGTCAGAGGGCAGAAGGACCCAGAGGAGGAAAGAACAGCGTAGGAGGTGGAGCAAGGCTAGAATCTTAAACTGGTGTGGGTTCAGCAGCGAGACAGAGGGAACTTAGCCGGTCTAGCGTCAAGACGTGGGTCTGCGCGCCCAGAGCTTAGAAATGGAAACTAAACTTCAATAAAGACTTTTGTATATAACATCCACTGGGCGTTGGTCCTCTGTGAGCTGGGACCTGGAGGCAGCCCTGACAATGGGTATGTTCGTAGCAAAAGGAAGAACAAAGGAACAGTGGGGTCACTCAGAGGAGAAGATGGTGAAATGCAAACAGGGGACACAGAAAGGGCTGAACTCCTCAATGCCTTCTTTGCCTCAGTCTTCTCCAATAAAGAAAACAATGCCCGACCTGAAGAATTTGGAGCAAATGATTCAGCAGAGGAAACACAGCCCAGAATGACTAAGGAGATAGTACAAGAATACTTGGCTAGTCTAGATGCATTCAAGTCTCCAGGGCCAGATGAACTGCATCCAAGAGTATTAAAAGAACTGGCAGATGTGATCTCAGAACCACTGTCAGTCATCTTTGAGAATTCCTGGAGAACAGGCGAAGTCCCGGCAGACTGGAGGAGGGCAAATGCTGTCCCTATTTTCAAAAAGGGGAAAAGAGAGGACCCAAATAATTACCGCCCAGTCAGTCTGACATCAATACCAGGGAAGATTCTGGAGCAGATCATTAAGCAAACAGTCTGTGAGCACCTAGAAAGGAATGCTGTGATCACCAGTAGTCAGCATGGATTTCTGAAAAATAAGTCATGTCAGACTAACCTGATCTCGTTTTTTGACAGAATTACAAGCCTGGTAGATGAAGGGAACGCAGTGGATGTAGCCTACCTTGATTTCAGCAAGCCATTTGACAAGGTGCCCCATGATATTCTTGTAAAGAAGCTGGTAAAATGCGGACTTGACTATGCTACCACTCAGTGGATTTGTAACTGGCTGACTGACCGAACCCAAAGGGTGCTCATCAATGGTTCCTCTTCATCCTGGAGAAGAGTGACTAGTGGGGTGCCAAAGGGTTCTGTCTTGGGCCCCGTCTTATTCAACATCTTTATCAACGACTTGGATGATGGACTCAAGGGCATCCTGATCAAATTTGCAGATGACACCAAACTGGGAGGGGTGGCTAACACCCCAGAGGACAGGATCACACTTCAAAACGACCTTGACAGACTAGAGAACTGGGCCAAAACAAACAAGATGAATTTTAATAGGGAGAAATGTAAAGTATTGCACTTGGGCAAAAAAAATGAGAGGCAGAAATACAAGATGGGTGACACCTGGCTTGAGAGCAGTACATGTGAAAAGGATCTAGGAGTCTTGGTTGACCACAAACTTGACATGAGCCAACAGTGTGACGCAGCAGCTAAAAAAGCCAATGCAATTCTGGGCTGCATCAATAGGAGTATAGCATCTAGATCAAGGGAAGTAATAGTGCCACTGTATTCTGCTCTGGTCAGACCTCACCTGGAGTACTGTGTCCAGTTCTGGGCACCACAGTTCAAGAAGGACACTGACAAACTGGAACGTGTCCAGAGGAGGGCAACCAAAATGGTCAAAGGCCTGGAAACGATGCCTTATGAGGAACGGCTAAGGGAGCTGGGCATGTTTAGCCTGGAGAAGAGGAGGTTAAGGGGTGATATGATAGCCATGTTCAAATATATAAAAGGATGTCACATAGAGGAGGGAGAAAGGTTGTTTTCTGCTGCTCCAGAGAAGCGGACACGGAGCAATGGTTCCAAACTACAAGAAAAAAGATTCCACCTAAACATTAGGAAGAACTTCCTGACAGTAAGAGCTGTTCGACAGTGGAATTTGCTGCCAAGGAGTGTGGTGGAGTCTCCTTCTTTGGAGGTCTTTAAGCAGAGGCTTGACAACCATATGTCAGGAGTGCTCTGATGGTGTTTCCTGCTTGGCAGGGGGTTGGACTCGATGGCCCTTGTGGTCTCTTCCAACTCTATGATTCTATGATTCTAAAACACTGAAGTTGAACACAACTTACATTTCCACTTGTATAACAAATACTGGGAGAGAGAGAATTATTTTTTTCTGTCACAAGTGAATAAATAAATCAAGTTCAGTAAAAAAAAAAATCAAAAAAAGAAAAGAAAGGAAAACACCGTGGTGGGTCTCACAGTTGAAATGTTAACAGTAAAGAAATTGAACATGGAGGGGAGGTGAGCCACACATGAGGAGATTCTGATGAAAACAGAGAAAGGATGGAAACTGAAGCCTTATAATTGCATTGAGGAGAAATTTACAGGATGGCTGCAATACCATCAAGGGAACGATGTGTTTAAGGATGATAAAAAATTAGGATTCTATGATAAAAAAAAATCAAAATTTCAAATTGATATACTAGAAAGTTGGACCAAATTACTTTTAAAAATGTACAATTTCTTACTAGAATGGAACACAAAAGATGAACTGATAAAAGAGGCAATGATAAAATGGGCAATAGATTTTGGGCACAACATTGAATATGATGCATGGGTGAAACTTTGGACTGAGAATTTAAAATTTACTGCATGCATTACTCTAAAAAGAGAATGTAATGAAAATGATATATCGCTGGTATTTAACCTGTCAAACTAGCAAAAATGTATAGGACGAGTAGTAAAATTTGTTGGAAATGCAAAGAAAAGGATGGTGATTTCTACCACATGTGGTGGACACGTGACAAAATGAAAAAAATTTGGGGACTGATCTATAACAAATTAAAAAAGATACCCGAAGCTTTTTTGCTAGGTTTGATGGGGGAGGATATCAAGAAGGCGGACCAAAGATTCATGTATGCTACGGCTGCTGCCAGTATCTTGATAGCCCAAAAATGGAAAACACAGGAGTTACCAACTGTGAAGGAGTGGCAGACGAAGATGTTCAAATATGCGGAATTAGCAAAAGTGATCCATAGGATCCGCAATCAGGAGGAAACAAAGTACCAAAAAGAATGGAGCAAATTTATGGATTATATAAGTGAGAACTGTTGAAGTTTGAGGACATTAGCAGGACTGAAATAAATCTTATGTCATGGTTCAGATACTACTAAGGAACTGTGGATTAGAGATTGGAATAAGAAAACCTGCGGAAGGGAAGGAGGGAAGTCCATGCTCTACGGAGAGTAAGGAAAGATAGATGTAAATAGATATGAAATAATTGTGTATTTTGTTTGTGTATTTGAAATGAAAATCTAATAAAAAGCGTTTTTTTTAAAAAAAAAAATCTGCTGATGAATCAGACTAGTCACCTGCAGTTTCTGCTATGGCATTCTGCATGTCTCTGTGGTATGCAACACCTAGAGCCCAGCTCATGTAACATGTGGTAACATGACATGCAGGAGGATGGGGATGGGGCAATGGACAGGCGAGCCAAAGATGCATAGGATAAATAATAATGGGAAATTACTTTTTACATGCCTGGTGACGCTAAACACAGAAAAATGACTACTTAACTGAAAAGAGTTAGCAGAGCTGCAATTCTGGGCGCTGCATCTCCCATTTGTCCCTGGCCACTAAGCCTGCTGGCTGAAGCTGATGGGAGTCAAATGTCCAGCGACTTTTGGAGGACCCCAGGTTCCCCACCCCAGCCAGCCAGAGTGAGGTGGTGGGTGCAGGTAGCCTGATTCTGGACTGTGTCACTTCCATATTTTTCGAATGCTCTAACAAAATACCTCCCTATGTAGCATATATGAGATGCGCAGAACCCTATTCACAAGCAGAGTTGCTCTCTCCTGCGAGGGAGAAGGCCGGCCCCACCTTCGTGTTCTGCTGTGGTCGCGCGTGGGGCAGGGGCAGCAAGCTGCAGTTCCTCGCCCACGAGAGGCTCCGTTTGGCTTCCGCAGCCCACCCGCACCATCCCTCCGCCAAGGGGCACGAGAGGGAGGCCACTGGGGGAGGAAGGCAGGTGAGGGCGGGGCAGGGGGCGGGGCTGCCCCCTGGGGAGAGCGGGGTCGAGAGCGAGTGGGCGGGAGAAAGAGAGAGGGCCAGCCTGGCTCGGCACGTCTCTGCTGGCCCAACGTCGCAGCGTCTTCGCCCCTTTCCCCTCCCCTTCCTGTCCTCTTGCCTCTCCTGTGGCACCTCCTTCCGGTACCCCGGCCCTCGCCCAACATGGCGGCAGCACAGCCTCTTCCACCCGGTTCCCTCCCCTTCCTGTCCACTTGCCTCTCCTCCCATGGTACCTCCTTCCGGTAATCCTAACCTCGCCCAACATGGCGTCAGCACAGCATCTTCCGCCCGTTTCCCACCCCTTCCTGTCCTCTTGCCTCTCCTCCCGTGGCACCTCCTTCCGGTACCCCTGCTCTCGTCCAACATGGTGACAGTGCAGCCTCTTCAGCCCTTCCGAGCTAGGAGTGCAGAAAAAGGTGAAACTGCCATGAAAAGGAGGAGTGAGTGTGTGTGTGTGTGTGTGTGAGTGAGTGAGTGAGCGAGAGAGAGACAGGGAGCATCCTAGAATGGTAGAGATGGAAGGGAACCCAAGGGTCATCTAGTCCAACACTCTGTAAAGAAGCTCAGAGCTACAATTCCCAGGTCGTCTTTGGGAATTATATGGGAATTGAGAGTTTCTAAAGTCATGAGCATTCATGAGCATTCGCTCATGTTTTTACCTTTTATTGAAAGCGGCCACAAGTCATTTGGGAAACGCAGCCAGATGGGTGGAGTATAAATAATATAATTATATTGCTCCTGCTGTTGTTCTTCTCTTACTCAAACCCAACCCTATCCCAAACCTTAACCTTAATGCTCACCCTAACTCAAACCTAACACTCACCCTCACCCTAGCACTCACTTAACCCTAACTCCAACCCTAATGTTAACTTAAACCGAACCCTATCCCGAACCTTAACCCTAACCCGAACCTTAACCCTAACCCAAACCTTAACCCAAACTTAAGCCTAAACCTAAGCCTAATTTAACCCTAACCCTAAACCTAACCTTAACCCTAATTCTAATTTAAACCTAACTCTTAACTTAACCCTAACCCTGATTGTAATTGTTACCCTAACCCTGACCCTAACCCTAACTCAAGCCCAACCCTAACCCTGAAGGTGCAAGAAGTATCTGTGGGTTAGGGGGTAAGGGGGTGTCCTACGGTTTAGGAGTTAGGGTCAGGTTGGGGGTAGGGTTTAGGGTTATGGTATAAGGTTAGGGTGGACTGGGACACGGATGGTGCTGTGGTCTAAACCACAGGGCCTAGGGCTTGCCAATCAGAAGGTCCGTGGTTCATATCCCCACGACAGGGTGAGCTCCCGTTACTCGTTCCCTGCCCCTGCCAACCTAGCAGTTTGAAAGCATGTCAAGTGCAAGTAGATAAACAGGTACCGCTCCAGCAGGAAGGTAAATGGCGTTTCCATGTGCTGCTCTGGTTCGCCAGAAGCGGCTTTGTCATGCTGTCCACATGACTCGGAAGCTGTCTGCAGACCAATACTGGCTCCCTCAGCCAGTAAAGCAAGATGAGTGCCGCAACCCCAGAGTCAGGGTCCAGGGCCACAGCAAGGTCCTCCTATATGCTCAATTTGCAAACTAAATCAGGAACTCTGCATCTGCAGTTTGTGAAGGGATGAAGAAAATAAACCTGCACAGAACTATGTAGTTAAGGTCAACTGTTGTCTGGCCCTCAGTTGACTATTGGTACGGGATAGAGCATCCCATTCCGGTCACTGAATGGGCAAAGTGCTTTGATGGGCATATGATGGGCTGCTTTGTGTGGAGGGAATTGGAGCTTAGATTTGTCATGGAACCCTTATCAGGGAAGGTGGATCTGTGCCTTGAACTGGTTTGATTGAGTTTGGGATTTGAGTTTGGGATTTGACCAAATTTGGTATGCAGCTCTACTGCATACTGCTAGCTATATCTATATATTTTCACTTTATTATTATAATAAAGTATTATTATACTTGGAACATTATCCATTTTTAAAACGAAAACATATTTTTATTAAGTTTTACATAACAAATTTAAATTCAGACATTAATCATCATTTAGGATTCCCTGAATCCTTCGACTCCCCTCCACCCTTCCATGGTTACCATTATCAATCTCCCCCCCCCCCAGCTGCTTCCCTTATTTTATCTATTTTTTTAATATAAAAAAAATCTTTCTCCCATTTTTTTTGTACATTACAAGCATTTCTCAAATCCTGCTAAAGTTTTTAGTAGCTTACAGTTACTTAGATACAATATAATTTTTTACTATTATTTCTTAAAATTATTCTCTTCTTGGTTTCTGATTTTCCCAGTCAATTTCCAATTTCGCCATATCAACCATTCATCTCTGCTCAGGACTTTATCTTCTTTGCAATAGTATCCACACTGCTGTCATCGCGTACATAAATAGTCATTTCTGCTCCTTCGGAATTTCTGCACCTAAAATACCTGGTGTTATGTATTGAAGTTCTCACCACCAGGAGTATCGTGTATAGTATATAGTTTTCACACAGGTCCACGTCAGTTACTTTAGGCGGGAAACCCTGGGTTGTTGTTGCTACAATGTTGACAGCCGACTGCCTATAAAAGCAGGCTGGCTGAGCTGTTTGCTATTCAGTTCTGTTCCAGCTTACAAATAAAGAGCTGCTTTGGAGAAATCGCTGCGTTGTCTGCTATGTCTATTTAACACCACTAATTAACACCTAATAAAAGACTGGATTTTTCGCAAACGTTACTTTAAACATTTTTTCTTTTCTTTTTTTTAAATAATTTTTATTAATTTCCACAATAAAAAATATATAACATATCACATTTTCAGCTTTAACAAATTTTCCAATTTTGGACTTTCCTCAGCCTCTCTGACAATCATCCGAATTTGATTTTTAGATACACAGTTCTTAACTTCACTATTGCCTTTCAAAAAACCTTTTAAAAACTGTTTTTCTTTTTTGCAATATCTCTTTGACTTTTACAGAGCTTCTTTAAATGCCACTAACGTTATTTCTCTATCACTTATGTCTTCCCAATAGTCCACTAACTTTCTCCAGTCCTCGATAAACTTTTGATCTCGTAGATATCTGATCTTCCCTGTCAATTTGTCCAGTTCTGCATAGTCCATCAACTTTGTTCTCCACTCCTCTATTGTTGGTACTTGTTCTTGTTTCCAGTTCTGGGCCAGTAATATTCTCGCCGCTGTTACTGCATATTGGAAAAGTTTACAATCCTTTCTATTTATTTCATTTCCTATAATTCCTAAAAGAAAAGCCTCCGGTTTCTTAACAAATGTATATTTCAACATTTTTTTCAGTTCATTATAAACCAACTCCCAGAAGCTCTTCACTTTTTTACATTCCCACCACATATGGTAAAAAGTGCCATCCTTTTCTTTACATTTCCAACATTTTTTACATGTTTTATACATTTTTGCAAGTTTCACCGGTGTAATGTACCATCTATACATCATTTTCATTATATTCTCTTTTAATGCTGTACATGCAGTAAATTTCATATTTTCATTCCATAATTTAATCCAATCATCCATTTGTATATTATATCCAAAATCTTTGGCCCATTTTATCATAACCGATTTAACTTCCTCATCTTTTGTGTACCATTCTAGCAGGATTTTGTACATTTTAGATAATATCTTAAATTCATTGTTTATTATCTCCATTTGAAATTTTGACTCTTTCTCTGCATATCCATATTCCTTAAAATCCTTCTTAAACATTTCATTTGTTTGTAAATAATGCAACCAGTCATATACATGCTCTTTTACCTCTTCATAAGGTTTCATTTTCCATCTCCCCCCTTCTTTAACAATTAACTCTCCATATGTAATCCAATTTTTCCTCATATTAATTTTTTTAACACTCATAACCTCTAATGGGGACCACCAGTGTGGAGTTTTTGGCTCGAGTAGGTTTTTATACCTATCCCACACTTCTTTCAACGATCTTCGGAAAATGTGGTTCTCAAAGCCTATATGACCTTTCTTCTTTCCAGACCATAAATATGCGTGCCACCCAAATCTATTATCAGATCCTTCTAAGTCTAACAACTCTGTATTGTCTAATTTTATCCATTCCTTCAACCAGCAGAGACATGCTGCTTCATAATATAATTTCAGGTCTGGCAGGGCGAAGCCTCCTCTTTCTTTTGCGTCTGTTAGTAATTTAAATTGAATTCTAGGCTTCTTACCCTGCCAAATATACCTTGAAATTGATCTTTGCCATTCCTTAAAAATAGCCGTCCCTCTGATTACTGGAATTGTTTGGAACAAAAACAATAATTTTGGCAGAACGCTCATCTTTATCGTTGAAATCCTTCCCCACATCGATAATTTCATTCGTCCCCACACCTCCAGATCTTTCTTTATTCCGTTCCACACTGGTATATAATTATTCTGATATAAATCAATGTTCTTTGGGGTTAACCATACACCAAGATATTTCACCTTCTTCACTATTTCTATTCCTATTTGCTATTGCATTGTCTCTATCGTTTCTTGGTTCATATTCTTAGCAATTATTTTAGTCTTTCTCTTATTTAGTTTAAAACCTGCTACTTGACCAAATCTCTCCACCTCTTCCAGAATATTTTTAGTGCTCTCTAGAGGTTCTTCCACCGTTAAAACCAGATCATCGGCAAAGGCTTTAACCTTGTACTCATTCCGGCTTAATTCTACCCCTTTTATTTCTTTATTTTCTCTTATAGTATTTAGAAAGACTTCTAGGACCATGATGAATAACAGTGGCGAAAGTGGACACCCCTGCCGCGTACCTTTGCTTATCCCTATTTCTTCCGTAATCACATTGTTTACTATTAACTTAGCTCTTTGTTCGGTATAAATTGCTTTTATTCCATTAAAAAATTCCTTCCCCACCCCCATAAATTCCAGATTTCTTAACATAAAGTCCCATGATATATTGTCAAAGGCCTTTTCTGCGTCCACAAATATTAACATTGCTTGTTTCTCATTCCTGGCAGTCAAATATTCCAAAATGTTAATTATATTCCTTATATTATCTTTCATCTGTCTGCCAGGCAAGAAACCTGCTTGATCTTTATGAATAACTTCTTGTAATATTGTTTTAATTCTCCTCGCCTAAATACTCACAAAGATTTTGTAGTCTGTATTTAACAATGAAATTGGCCTATAGTTTTTAACTTGTGTCAAATCCGAATCTTGTTTTGGAATAAAAGTAATAAACGCTTCCTTCCATGTTTCAGGGATTTCTTTCTTCTTAAGAATATTGTCCATAACTTCTTTCAAAGGTACTGACATGACGTGTTTCATTTCTTTATAATAACGTGCTGTAAATCCATCTGGCCCCGGGGCCTTCCCTCTTTTAAGTTCTTTTATAACTTCTTTTATTTCACTAATTTCTATTGGGGCATTCAGCCTTTCTTTTTTTTCTGTCGAGATCTTCTGCACCTTTTTTTCTTTCAAATACCTTTCTATCTTCCTCATATTGTTCTTTTCTGTTCTTTTATACAGATGTCTGTAGAAATCCGTAAATCCTTTTCTGATGCCTTTTGGGTTGTCTATCTCTTGTCCCTCCATGATGATTTTATTAATAGTATTCTGTTCCTTCCTCTTTTTGATCTGCCATGCCAGCAATTTTCCTGATTTATTAGCCGATTCGAAATTCCTTTGTCTCATTTTTTTTATATTCCATTCCACTTCTCTGTTAATTATCATCGCAAACTGAGCTTGTAAGGCCTTTATATTCTGCTTAACTTTCACATTATTTGGCTTCTTAACTAATTTCTGCTCATTGTCCATTAATTGTCTTAGAATTTCCTTCTTCCCTTTTTCTCTGTTTTTATTCTTAATTGCATTTTGTTGAATAAAAAATCCTCTCATAACCACTTTGCTGGCATCCCAAACTGTACTCATTTTAATACCTGTCAGGGGCTCAGGAGCTGAGGCACAGGGAAGATGGGAGATGGAGAGCGAGGGGGAGGAATCCGAAGGGAGCGTAGGAGGGGACAGTGGTCCGAGGGATTCCATGAGCCTCTCCAGCGAATCGGAAGATTCACAGAAGGGAGCGCCAGTGGCCAGGGGCAGGGGGGTCCCAAGGGGAACGCCCCAGGAGCAAGGGGGCAGCAGGGACTCCCAGAGCAGTAGTTGGAAATCAGGACCAGCTTCCCCACCAGAGCAGAGTGGGGGGGAAGAGTCCCAGGCATCGGGGCCAGTGCTTTCCCCACCAGGGAGAGGAGACGAGGCAGAGTCTACCACGCCTCCCTCGGAGAGTCGGACAACGGAAGGGAGGTCAGATCCGGCCAATATCACGGAAGAGGGAAGCAGTGATAGAAGTAGTGTAACGGTTAGGAGAAAGGTCACTGGGTTGGCGCGAGAAACAAGTTCAAATGTACAGGAGCGCGGGACAGCAGAGAGTGAGGATTGGGAACCGGGTCCTAAAGCACGCCGGAGGCAGGGGAGGAGCTAAGCGACTCAGCGTCGGAAGAGTCCAGAAAGGGCAATGCCCCAGAGGGCAGGAGGACCCAGAGGAGAAGAGAGCAGCGCAGGAGGTGGAGCAGGGCTAGGATCTTAAACTGGTGTGGAAGGGGCGGAGACTCAGACGGGACTTCGCCGATCTAGAGTCTAGACGTAGGGCTGCACGCTCTGGCTTTGAAATGGAAATTAAACTTCAATAAAGACTTTTGTACATAACATCAGCCTGGCGTTGGTCCTCTGTGAGCTGGGACCTAGAGGCAGCTCTGACAATACCTTTATTGGAATTGGTTACAAAATAATCCATCAAATTCTTCTGTGCTTTTTCCACAATTTTTTGATCATCCAGGAGGTAATCATTCATTCTCCATCTAAAAGTTCTTTCTTCATATCCTTGTAACTCAAATTCTATTGGGCTATGGTCTGAAATTGTTCTCGGTTGGATTTCTATTTGTCTGATTCTTGGGGTTAATTCATTTGAGACCCATGTTTGGTCTATTCTCGACATTCATTGGTTCGGGTCCGAATAAAATGTAAATTGTTTTTCGAGTGGGTGTCTCAATCTCCAGATATCAATCAAATTGCAGTTTTTTACCATTGTAAAAAACGTCTTTGGTAGTTTTCCTTCCTTGCTGAGCCCAGCCGCTCTTAGTCTATCCATCTCCATTGACACCACACCGTTGAAGTCCCCCATTATGATAATCTTTTGGTCTGCATAATCGAACAGTTTTTCCTCCAAATTCTTAAAAAAGTCTGCTTTATTTCCATTAGGTGCGTAGATCCCGACAATTATTATTTTTTCCCCTTGCCATTTGATCTGGACTGCAATAATTCTTCCTTCTTCGTCTTTAAAGAGTTGTTGAGCCTCAATTTTGTTCTTTACATATATTACAACCCCTCTCTTCTTAGTTTTGTCGGAAGATATGAATTCATTTCCTAATCTTTTGTTGATCAAAATTTTCCTGTGTTTTCTTGCCACATGTGTTTCTTGCAAACAAATTATATCCAAATTCTTCTTTTTTAAGCATTGTTCAATTTTATTCCTTTTGTTCCTATCATTCATCCCATTAATGTTCCAATTCACAATTTTTAATGCCATTGTAGCTCCAAATAAAATATATATTTTTAAATATTTATTTCTCTTCTTCCTCTTCTTCTTCTTGTTCCTCTTCTTCTTCTTCTTCCGACTTTTCCCCGTTCTCATCACCGGTGTCCTTTGGTTCCGCTCCTCCCATGGCTACTCCTCCGACAGCTCCTCTTTCCTCCTCTTCTTCTATTCTTAGTTCCTTGTATTTCCTCAGGAACTTACTTGTCTCCTCCGGACTTGTCAATCGATGTTTCTTGGTTTTATAAAAGAAAGAAATTCCTTCGGGAAACTCCCATCTAAATTCAATGTTGTTTTTCTCTTAAGAATTTGAGCAAATGATTTATAGGGATCTCTTCGTTTCAATAGTCTTATTGGTATGTCTTTAAAGACAATAATGTAACTCCCATCAATGTTTAATCTTTTTTCTCTGTTCTTCTGTAATATCAAATTCCTCATGTCCCTGTCTCTGAATGTTATTAAACAATCTCCAGGGAATTTTCGTGTTTTGACTGATTTCACTCTCATTCTGAATGCACTTTGAACTGTTTTTGCCACCTCATCTGGTTCCATCTCTAACCATTGCGCCAACTCTTTAATCAATTTCTCCTTGATATTCTCCCCCTGTGTCTCTGGTATAGCTCTCAGCCTCAGGTTGGTTTCCCTCTGTCTCAGTTCATTCATCGCAATTGCATCCAGAACCTCCTCCTGAGTTTTATTCATCTCTAACATTCCTGTTTTCATTTTGTCTTCCTCTTTTCTCATTTCCTTCATTTCATTTTTAGTTTTCTTCCACCCTTCCTCTAGCTTTTGTGTTCTTTTTGATACTTCTTTAATTTGACCTTTAAGTTCATTTACTTTTCATCAATTTTTTTATCCATTTTACCAATTCTACTATCCACCTGTTCTAATTTAGTCTCTAAATTCTTTTCACTTTGCTTAATCTCTGCAAACATTTTCAAAATTTCCGCTTTAAAATCTGACTCTTGTTTTGACCCTTTCCTGTCTGCTGGTGTGCCTTCCCCTGTTTTCTTCATTTTTCAATTTATTTATCTTACACATACAAATGTCTAATATCACAATCAACCATTTAGTAATAACAGATAACAAATAACAAATAACAGAATCCCAGTCCTTCGCACCCCCCCCCCAGTCCAAAAGGGCAGTCCAAAGACGCAAAGTCACCAATCAGCTAGAAGTGGGTAGAGATCTTTTTTAAAAAAATTCTTTTTTTTTTAATATAAATATTTATTAAAATTTTTGGATACAAATGCACAAATAATAAACAACCTTACTTATATCATATCATGGTTTCATCACTTCTTTGGACTCCTTCACGTCTCCCGCTCCCATTTACATCGTTAAAAGGTTTTTCCAAGCAAATTATCAACTTGTTTACGATCTTATATCCACTCATTTAAATATAATCTAGCAATTCTCCAAAAGGTTTATGTTTTCTTTAATCTCACTTATCATCAAATTCAAATCTAATTTAGTGGTGGCCAATTTTTTATAATCTAGCATCCTTCTTAACATTCAACCAAATTACAATGTTTTTGTAAATACATCTTAAATTTCTTCCAGTCTTCCTCAATCCTCTCTTCTCCCAGGTCTCGGATTCTGCCAGTCATCTCGGCCAGTTGCATATAGTCCATCAGCTGCATCTGCCACTCTTCCAGTGTGGGTAGATCTTGAGTTTTCCAGTTTTTTGCGATGAGTATCCTTGCTGCCGTTGTTGCATACATAAAAAATGTTCGGTCCTTCTTTAGCACCTTCTGGCCGACAATACCCAGAAGGAAGGCCTCTGGCTTCTTAGTGAAGGTATACTTAAATACCTTTTTCAACTCATTATATATCATTTCCCAGAAGGCCTTCACCTTAGGGCATGTCCACCAGAGGTGAAAGAATGTTCCTTCATTTTCTTTACATTTCCAACATTTATTATCAGACGAATGGTATATTTTGGCAAGTTTAACTGGGGTCATGTACCATCTATATATCATTTTCATTACATTTTCCTGCAGAGCATTACATGCGGTGAAGTTCAGCCCAGTGGTCCACAACCTTTCCCAGTCCTCAAACATAATGTTATGCCCAATATCCTGTGCCCACTTTATCATAGCCGATTTAACCATTTCGTCTTGTGTATTCCATTTTAACAGCAAGTTATACATTCTAGATAGTACCTTAGTCTTTGGTTCTAACAGTTCTGTTTCTAACTCGATTTCTCCACCTGGAACCCTAACTTTTTGTCATTTTTAAAGACTTCTTTAATCTGAGCGTAATGTAACCAGTCTCGCACTTTATCCTTCATTTTCTCCAAACTCTGCAATTTCCAATTGTCTCCATCTTTTTCTAATATTTCCCAATATTTTGGCCATTTGGCCTCCATATTGGGTCTTTTTCGGGCCTTAGCTTCCAGAGGCGAAAGCCACCTCGGAGTCTTGTTTTCCAATAAGTCTTTGTATTTTGTCCAGACATTAAATACTGCTTTCCTAACAATATGGTTCTTAAAGGCCTTATTGATCTTAACCTTGTCGTACCATAAGTATGCATGCCAACCAAAAGCATTGTTAAAAGCTTCCAAATCCAGTACGTCAGTGTCTTCGAGAAGTAGCCAGCAGAAAGCTGCGGCTTCATAGTACAACTTTAAGTCTGGCAGGGCAAAGCCCCCTCTTTCTTTCGCGTCAGTTAATATCTTAAACTTAATTCTGGGCTTTTTGCCCTGCCAGACAAATTTAGAAATATCTTTCTGCCACTTCCGGAAGCACTCTGTCTTGTCCACAATCTGTAATGTTTGAAACAAAAACAACATTTTTGGCAATACATTCATCTTAATAGCAGCAATTCGGCCTAACAAAGAAAGCTTCAATTTTGTCCAACTGTCCAAGTCTCTCTTAATTTCAGTCCAACATTTTTCATAATTATCCTTAAATAGACTCAGATTTTTTGCTGTTATATTCACCCCTAGGTATTTTACTTTTTTAACCACAGTTAGTTCTGTTTCCCTCTGAAACCGTTCTGACTCTGTATCTGTCATTTTTTTCCCCAGCACCTTGGTTTTCTGTTTATTTAATTTAAATCCCGCTACCCGACCAAAGTCTTGTATCAGTTGCAATACTCTTTTCATACTAGATTCCGGCTCCTGCAATGTCAAAACTAGGTCATCTGCAAAGGCTTTAAGTTTATATTGTTTCGCTCCGACCTGGATCCCTTCCACCAACCGGTCCCCTCTGATCATATTCAAGAGCACCTCCAGAACCGAAATAAATAGCAGAGGGGAAATCGGGCAGCCTTGTCGTGTTCCTTTTTCAATTTTAAACTCTTCCGTAACCACATTGTTAACTATCAATTTAGCCTTTTGTTCTTAATATATTGCATCAATCCCATTCTCAAAGCCCCGTCCCACTCCCATTTCTTTTAGATTTCCCTTCATAAATTTCCAAGAGATATTATCAAAGGCCTTCTCCGCATCTATAAAAATTAACACTGCTTTTGTATTTATGTCTGTTTGCAAAAGTTCCAAAATGTCAATAATGTTCCTTGTATTAGCAAACGTGTCTACCTGGGAGAAAGCCTGCTTGGTCTTTATGGATTACCTCGTTTAAAACTCTTTTAAATCTGCTTGCCAAGACGTCTGCAAATATTTTGTAATCCACATTTAAAAGGGAAATGGGACGATAGTTCTTGAGTTGTGTCTTTTCAGTTTCCAATTTTGGTATCAATGTGATGAAAGCTTCCTTCCACGATTCTGGCGCCCTCTTCCCCTCCATAATTTCGTTGCAGACCTCCATCATTGGTTGGATCAAGTAGTCTTTTAATGTCTTATAATACTTGGAGGTCAGGCCGTCTGGCCCTGGAGATTTGCCCAGTTGCATGTTCTGAATGGCTTGTTCAATCTCTTGTCGTGTTATTTTGTTATTCAGGATTGATCTGTTTTTTTGTGACAACTTTGTTAGTCCATTTCTTTCTAAAAATTGTTTAATCTCAACCTCGTCTTGCGGCCCTTGAGTATATAATTTTTTGAAATATCTCTGGAAACACTTTCTGATTTCCATGGGGTTCTGAATATTTCTTCCTTCGATTTCTAGATTTGTAACTGTATTTAATTTTTGTCTCCTCTTCAACTGCCACGCAAGCAGTTTCCCACATTTATTCGCCGATTCAAAAGTTTTTTGTTTCATTAATTTAATCTTCCACTCTATTTCCTGATTTATCAGTTTAGAATATTGTGCTTGGTGAAGTTTAATTTCTCTCAGAGTCGGCTGTGACTTCGGGTTTGATCTTAACTTCTTCTCCAATTCTTTGATTTTCTGCAGGATCTTGTCTTTCCTTTCATTTTGTGTCCTTTTCTTTACAGCGTTCTGTTGTATCAAGAACCCCCTCAAGCTGTGAAGCTTTGCTTGCGTCCCAGATAGTTCTTTTTTCCACCGTAGTGTTCATATTTATCTCAAAGTAATCCTTCAAAGCTTTTTGGGCCTTCTTAATAATCTCCTGATCTCTAAACAAGTTGTCATTCATCTTCCATCTAAAGGAACCGGTTGGCAGTAGTGTCATGTCCATCTTCAGTGCATTATGGTCGGAGCAGGTCTTTGGGCAGATTTCCACTTTTCTAACCTTGGGTGCCAGACCTCTAGTTATCCATATTTGGTCGATTCTTGTCCAAGTCAGCTGGGCTTCAGAGAAGAATGTTCCCTCTCTTCCCAGGGGGTTCTTGGTTCTCCAAATGTCAATCCAGTCCATATTGTCTGTCATTTCAAAAAAAGTCTTTGGTAGTCTGCCGTCTTTTGTAACATTTTGGCTTTGTGACTTATCCATGTTAGTCGATACGACCCCATTCATATCTCCCATCATAATGATGTTGTTGTAGTCCAGATAATCCAGCATAATCTCATGCAACTTCTTGTAAAATTCCGATTTCCCGTCATTTGGTGCATAAATTCCTAGTATCAAGATCTTTTCTCCTTGATGTTGTATCTCAATTGCTAGAATTCTTCCATGTTCATCTTTAAATAAAAATTTAAGTGACAGGCTCTCTTTTGCATATATCACCACCCCTCGCTTCTTTACTCTGTCCGAAGATATAAATTCTTGACCAAGTCTTTTATTTATTAACACCTTTCTGTGGAGCCTAGTCACATGTGTTTCTTGTAAGCAAATAATGTCCAATTGTTCTTTTTTTAATATATGAAAAATTTTCCTCCTTTTTTCCGGGATGTTACAACCATTAATGTTCCAACTCAAAAGTTGCAGAGACATCCTGAATAAATCTGGTTATTTTTCAGGGGGTGGTACCTTATTCGCTGGATCTTCGGGATCCAAGGGTGCAGGTACCTCTGGTGTTTCAGGCCCTGGAAGTAGATCAATTCCTTTGTGAAGGTCCTCTCCGTATGCGTTCAGAAATTTATCTCTATCTTCCAATGTTCTGATTTTAATCTTCTTCCCTCTAAAAGTGAAAGATAATCCTTGGGGGAATTCCCACCTAAAGATGATTGAGTTGTTCCTTAACAATCTTGTCAGCTCCAAATAGTCAGATCTGAGGTCCAACAGTTGTTTAGGAATGTCCTTGTAAATTTCAATTCTTTTGTCCGAAATGTCCAGTGACTTTCCGTAGTGTAGGCCCAGAATCTTGTCCCTTTCCGCCTTTGACCTCAATATTATCAAACAGTCTCTGGGCTTCTCTTTCTTTATAAGTCTTCCAAGCCTGAAAGCTGATACAATTTTAAAGTCCTTTTCCTCTAATTTCCAGTACTTGGAAAATTCTTTAGTCAGAAACTCAGCCAAGTTGCCTTCTTCCACTTCTGGCACTGACCTTATCCTTAAGTTACTCTCCCTATTCCGCAGTTCTAACATAGAGAGATAGGTCTGATGTTCCCCTACTTGTTTGCAGAGTGGCCTTAGCTCTTGTTCTAATTTCCCAAGTTTTTGGCTGGTATCCTCAGCCAATTTCCGGTTTTCCCCTGTAGCCTCCTTCAATTCTCCAATTGCTTGTGCATTCTGTGCTACTTGTCCAGTTAGTCTATTTAGACATTCTGTGTTGTGGTCAATTTTGTATGTTTGCTCATCAGCCTTTTTGTCCAAAGATTCCACTCTCTTGTCCAAAGATTCCAATTTTTCAAAGATTTTCTCTAAAATAGAGGTACTTGCCCCTGAGGCCATATCTTCCAATTGTAATTCCTCAGTTTCTCCCTCCCCTGCCCGTGGCAGAGAAGCAGCTTCTTCCTCAGAAGGCAGGGTAGGCACAGATGATCTACGTGTCTGTGAGGCTGCGGTTAAAGTTGTTAAAGTTGTTTGTCTAGCTCTTCCTCTCCTTCTTGCGCCACTCATTCCAAAGTTATCTAAAAGTCAAGGTCAAGCTGAGTTGTTCCCATGAGAAAGCAACGGCCCAGATGGTAACAGTCAGACAGAGGGCCGGGAAAAGGAAAGTGAAATAAAAGTCACTGCTGTAAGTCCCAAATCCTCTAGAGGGAGTTTAAAATGTTTTTAGGGAAGAGACCACTTCCAATAAAATTAATAAAGTCAAATTTCAAAGTCCAGGAACCTTCAGTAAAAAGTTTCAGCAGAGTTAGAATTTAGTATTTAAACAGCAACAATGTTTCAAATAGTGCGTACTGGTAATCCAAATGCTTCAAAGTAACAAGTTCAGACTCTCTCAGATTGTTTCAAAGTTCAGATTCATAGTATCCAAGTCTGCAAACTGACAGCTCAGTTACTCAGGCAGCTCCAGCACCTGGGTTTCTTACTTAAAATGTAGCTCCAATAGAAGAAAGGTATCACCATACAGCTAAAAAGCATAAAGTCCAGCACTTAAAGTCCTTATTCCACTTAAAATAAAGTTCAATGGGTGCTCAGATCAGTTAGGTTAAAAGATCTCTCTTTACCTCCACTCCTCCAGCTCTTTGCTTTGATGTTCAATGAGAGCGGAAGACGGACTTCCTGTTTTTCGTCACTCCGCTTTCAGCCAAATTTCAGCCAAATTCAATGCTTTAAAGTCCCAAAATTATACAGGGTCTGTTATTACTCACGGGTTGTTACTTTCCAAATCCAAAATTTTCTCAGGAAGAAAGGTCAGCGCTCACCGGCAGCAGCAGCGCGGCTTCACTCCGATGGTTGTGAAACGACCCACAGCGCCGCTACCCCCTCCCCGTTCCGGAGCCCCTTACGGGGTTCCTTCAGCGATTCGGGGGTTGCTCCTGGCGCCCGCCGGGTCCCGAGGCCACAGGCTTTCGCTGCCTGTGGATTTCCAGTCTGGGTCTCCGCTTCGCCGTAGCGGACGACCCGTTCTCACCGGAGCTCCCTCTCCGCTGTTAGCAGAGGGCAGCCATTGCTGTTCGCGCCGCCTCCGGAAGTCCTTTTTTAAAAAAAAATTAATCCAAATTAAACTCCAACAGGAAATGGCTCCAGAGAGAAGTTATTTCAAAATTGGTCTCCACCAGGGGGTAGCACCAGGGAGAAAGTAAAACAAATTATTTATCTTCTTGCCACCAATTAGGCTAATCCTTAGTCATCTTCTGCCACCAATTAGGCTAATCCTTAGTCATCTTCTGCCACCAATTAGGCTACTCCAGTAACAGAGATTAGCAAAAACCAAGTCTCCAAATAGTTCAGGGCAGGAACATCAAAAATAAAAAGTAAAGAGTAAAAATAATCCTTTTGAAAAACAACTGCAGTCTATGTAATCCAATTGTCCCTAGGAATTCTCACCAGTTTCGGTCCAGAGGTTTTCAAATAAAAATAGGAGCAGAACTTCCACAAAATTTTGGTGAAAAGATTTCAGTCTATAGATCTCACATCAAAAACCACCGCTGATATATCCAAATAGAAAAAACAAAACAATTTGTAGTTCCCCTGTTGACCACAGGGGCTTCAATCCCAAATATACATTTATAGCCGCCAAAATTTTTAAACGTTCTTATCTTAAGGTTTTAAATGTCCCTTTTCCAAATAATAAAAATAATAATAATCTGTTATAGACTGCCTGCTTGCCAACCTTCTTCAAAAGAGAAGAGAACAATAAAAGTAATCCAACCAGAGTTGCGCTCAATATATCACTTTCGATTCTTTCAGTTCCTCCGCAGAAACTTCGGCTAAAAATAGTAACAATGGAGTCTGGAGCTTTGTTGCACAGATACTCCAAAAGTAGAAAAGTACGTTAAGCACAGACTCCCCAACTCTATATTTGTATCTTCGAGGACTTTCCAGTTCAGAATTTCTCCCCCCCCCCCTTTTAACTTTATTGCAACACTGTTTTTAAAGAAGTTTAAAGAGATTCCGCAGGGAGGGAGAGATCAAAGCCGCTAGCGGCAACTTACTTTCCGTTTCCAGCTCTGCTTACAGTTCTGCGTCAAAGCTGATTTCAGAGGACGGCTGACCTCCGTAAATTTTTCTTTTTTACTCCGAATCCTTCCGTGGCCAAATTAGTCCTTTCGATTAATCAATTAAGATCCGAATTTCTTTTGTTTTGAGAATTGAGCACATTCCCTGCAAGCTCGGGGCTTCGCTTTCCGAAGGTAGCAATGGCTTCCCTTCAGCTCGCTTCCCTGCCCGCCATTCTCTTCGCTCCAAAAGGAGTTACCTGACGGCCGGACGGTCAGCGTTTCGGCATCCGCGGGAACCAGAACTCCTGGACATCCACCAGCAAGTATTTTGGGGGGCTACCGCGCCCTGTAGCACCCCCTTTTCCCTTCGGAAAGCTCGGGATTCTCCTGACGAAGAAATCCCCGCTTGTGCTGGGTTCGGGCTCAACCGGAAGTCCCACTTTTCAATTTCGCCATATCAACCATTCATCTCTGCTCAGGACTTTATCTTCTTTGCAATAGTATCCACACTGCTGTCATCGTGTACATAAATAGTCATTTCTGCTCCTTCGGAATTTCTGCACCTAAAATACCTGGTGTTATGTATTGAAGTTCTCACCACCAGGAGTATCGTGTATAGTATATAGTTTTCACACAGGTCCACGTCAGTTACTTTAGGCGGGAAACCCTGGGTTGTTGTTGCTACAATGTTGACAGCCGGCTGCCTATAAAAGCAGGCTGGCTGAGCTGTTTGCTATTCAGTTCTGTTCCAGCTTACAAATAAAGAGCTGCTTTGGAGAAATCGCTGCGTTGTCTGCTATGTCTATTTAACACCACTAATTAACACCTAATAAAAGACTGGATTTTTTGCAAACGTTACTTTAAACATTTTTTCAATTCATTATAAATCATTTCTCAGAATGCTTTTGTCCACCACATTTAGAAGCCACCTCTTTCTTTACTAACTGTTAATAGTTTGTATTTAATCTTTGGTTTCTTCCCCTGCCAGATAAATTTAGATACATCTTTTTGCCATTGTTTGAAGCTCCACTGACCACAGGTATTGTTTGAAATAAAAATAACATTCTTGGCAATACTGTACATTCATTTTCATAACTGAAATTCTTCCCCAAAGTGATAAATTCATCCTTCCCCAGACATCCGTAATTTCTTTATCTCTTTCCACGTTGTTACATACCTATCCTTAAAAATATTTATATTCTTGACTGTTAGCCATACCTTTACCTTTCCCCTCAATTATCAATTGTGTTGCTAGTTGTAGCTCATTTTTATTTTGTTCTGTCATATTTTTCACCAGTACGTTTGTTTTATTTTTATTTAACTTGAATCCTGCCACCTGTCCGACCTCAGATATTGTGTATATTTGGTATACTCGCCAACAAGTTTCCTACAAGGTCATCTGCAAACGATCTCCTTTTATTTGCTGTGCACCCATCTGTTATACCTTTTATTTCTTCATCAGATCTTTTGTTCCTTGCCAGGGTCTCTAATACAAATATACAATAAACAATAAAATAAACAGTAACTAAAATAAACAATAACAGTGACAGGGGGCAACCCTATCTTGTCCCTTTTGTAATTTTACATTATCCTGTGCCTCATTACATCAATGCATCAAGCCCAAATAGGTTCACCACCCAAGCGGGGTGGGGGCGGGAAGTCAATTCTGGCTTTCAGAACGTAGTGATCAGACCATGGCACTTCCACAAGTGAGGACATGATCCTCACCAAAAAACATACTATACCCGCACCAAAAATCAAATCCAGCATGTGGTGAGAGCCCTAATATTGCCATGGAAGACACCAGGTCCAGAGCCTGTGAGGAGAGGGTGGCATCAGCATGGACGTTGAAGTCCCCCAAAACCTCCAAGACCCAGCCTGCCACCACATCCAACAGGCCTGACAGGGTGGCTACTGGTGGTTGGTACACCAGCCAGACAGCCAAGCTCTCCTTTGTGCCCCACACTAGGCCAACACATTCAATGCTGGAGATTGATGGTGATGGCAGAGCCCTGAAAGAGCAATCCTTCTGGATTAACAACGCTAACCCTCCCCCCGGCCCACAGTCCGCGATTGGTGGAGGATGGAGAAACCTGGTGGTGACATCACATAAAAGGTGAATACTTCGCCTTCATGCACCCAGGTCTCTGTCACACAAGCCACGTCAACCCCCAATGAGATAAGTCTCGCAAGGTGGCAGTTTTATTGCCTATGGACCTGGCATTGCACAGCACCAATGACGGAGGTGGATAAGCCCTGCTCATGTCCCTTGGGATGGGGCGTAGCTTGGAAGGGGTTCGAGCATCATCGCATCTCAAAATCCTTCATAGATAATATTTACCCCCACTGCCGTTCCTCCCTTGCCCTTTGACGGTGGCAATCCCAGACCCCACGCTAGCCTCCCCTGTAGAGGAATGATAACATAACATCCCTGGGCCAAGTCTCCCAAATCGAAAAGGTATGATATTGAGATGAAAAATCAGCAGGACAAACATCCCCAATAGGTAAAACCCATCCAGCCACACCCCAGGTAGCGAGGGGAGCCCCACACTGGTCCACTAACTGTAAATCCCTCTCTCCCTCATAAGGTAGCCGGGCTATTAACTCTTTCTGTGCCTTTGGGAGTATTAAAGAGGCATGTGCTGTAAAATGGGGGTCACTAGCCAGCAGAGAGCCGCTTCATGTTCAGAGACTCCGTCCGTCTTATCTCGCCAAAGATGCAATAGAGTCAGTCATTCTTGTAAGTTTTAGGAGTTTTAGGCAAAGGCCCGAGTATAGCCTGGGTGCTTGTTTTCAGCAATCTATCTACGACATGAAGTTCTTTAGAAGTTGTTGCCATGAGAGTGTCAGAGTCGCCAGGTTCATCTTCTCCATCGCTATCGCTTGGGAAGCACCCTGGGAACTAGTTTCTTATGGGGGGAGAGAATATTCTGCACAACCTTTCCCAAGGGAACTCTGGGAGATATAGCTCTGAGAGGGTCTCTTTGGGAAACGGAACAAACTACAGTTCCCACGATGTCCCCCAAAGCACCCTGGGAACTATTGCTTGCTCTGGGTGTAGAGGGTTGCGAATCCCTTGACAGATCTAGTTCCCAAGCCCATTTCTCTTCCTAGGAAACTCTGGGAACTGTAGCTCATAGGAGGAACATCACTTGGTGCCCTGAATTCTGGGAACTGTAGCTTGCTCAGGGCACCTGATTCCTTCTCCTTCTAGGCTACCGGAATGGGCTGGCACCACCAAGTGTCGCCTTGGCCTGCGACTTTGAAGGCACCGCCTGCAGCTGGGAGGACATCAGCATGTCTGGGTACTGGTGGCGCCCAGGGTGGGGCAGAGGCTGGGTGCGTGGCCCTGACTTCCCCTTCAGCCACATGCTGGGCACCGACCAGGGTAAACTTGCTTCATTTGAAAGGCAGAGAAGCATTGCTTAGCAGTTAGAGCACCCCTTTGACCTGGTGCCCCCCAACCAGGCTGGTACATGAGCACCTCGGAGCAGCGAACCAAGCCGCCTGACTTCACTTCCTGACCATGAGTGACGCAGCCACAGCCTGTGAACTCCGCACCTGGTACAGTATGACTGAGAAAGGTAAGCTTGGGGCACTGGTCGGAAAACCAACAGGCGCAGAGCCATGTACTTGGCCTTTTTCCCTGTGTGGAGGAAATGCCACCAGGCACAGTTGTCATAATTCCGTATTGATATCACATATTACATTTCTATGCTGCAGGACATATCGTGGTGATATCATATAATTATTATTTTTTGATTTCCAGACCACTGACCCGCCTGGTAGGGCCAGCATAATGAAATACCATTCTTATCATGAAATTTACTGATGCCCTGCTTCCCGTCCCCCTTTGGGATTCCTGGCAGCTGACCAGTAAAAATGAGAGCGGTTGAGATGAGATGTCATTCTGCAATTCTCGCAGGGGTCAGGCTAGATGACCCCCCCGGGTCCCATCTCCTCTGTTTATATATCTATGGTTCCCACCTGCAGGGGTCAGGCTAGATGACCCCTGGTTCCTCACCCCTCCGCCCTTCCTGTGCAGGACTCAACAGGAGCTTCCCTGTGGAGCTGAGCCACGGCGACCACATTGTCCCCTGTGGCAAAGCCCTGCCTCATCCTCAGGCACCTGGCACCCCCTGCTGGCCTACACCGGAAGAGTCCACAGTGCTATCCAGGTAGGTCTTGGGCTCCTCGCCCTCCCCGGCCGGCTCCTTATCTGGAGCATGTCAAGAGCGCAGGTGACCTTCTCCTCGGTGAGTGTGGCACTGGACAACGTGTAGTTCATGAACTGTGGCCCCCAAAGTAAAGCTTTATTTTCCACCTCCCCAAAACCTGGCCAACCAGATAGATTGCTTGGAGGCAACTCATTAACCGTTCCAACATTTCCAAGTCCCCGGAGCTGCACCCCAGGCAAGCCATGCCTGCCAAGCAGCTGCGTGGCCCTTGCCCACACCGAGGACTGGGGCGACAGTGGAGATGAACGGGGTTGTGGTGACTGGTCAAGGGGGCATTCGAGGCCAGGGGAACATTGGCACCACCGGAAGGGAGGGGGTTACCAGGAAACCTCCCAACCAGGCCAAAGCATTTGAGGAGGGTGCAGAGTATGCTAGCTGAAATGGGGCTTACCCTGGGGGAAATCCTGAGCGCAAGTTGCAAGTTGGTGGCCACCACTGCCTTTTATGGCACAGAGTTCCATAATGTGCGCTTTGTAGAGAAGTACTTCCTTTCTTTGATGTGTCCTGAATCTTCCAGCGTCCAGCTCCGTGTGTTCTACTGTTATGAGAGGGAGAAAAACTTTCCTCTATCTGCTTTCTCCAGGCCATGTCTCATTGGCCTGGAGAAATCACATCTTTGCACAATTTAATGCACAAACAGTCAAAGAACAAATAGGAACAAATAGGAAAACATCCCTCATTTGTGTTGTTGGGATAAATTTATTTAACACTCTGACGAACTCACCTGCCAAAACACAGGACAATATCAACAATCCAGCACAGAAAATTTTACCCATGGTGTTTTGTTTTTCCAGAATCAGCTAAAACAGAAGGAGAGGTCACCCATTACCTGTAACGGAGCAAATATTCCTTTGAGAAGTTTCTCCCGAAATGGAAGGCACACAAGTTTCTGTAATTCTCTTCTTTGGGAAGTGGGTGTCATGCAGGTGGCCTTGGGGAGCTGGATGCAAAGGAGGCACGTCCCAGGCCTTTGAACTGCAACAAGGACAACCTGGGAGCATCTCTCACCTACTGTGCCTGCATCTCCTCACTCTCTCAATCGCTCCGCTCCCAGCCGAGAACAAAGACCAACCTCTCTTGTGGGGTTAATGTTACACATGGTGTTCCCATTATGTAGGGACTGGTGATTCGCTTCATCATTAGGGTCCAGACTTCTTGGAACTTTGAAGTGTCAGGCATAGCTCTAATGGCTTTAGCCCAAACGCAGCAGAGTTTCTGCATACAAAAACAAAGTAAAATAAATCCTTTCTTTCTCTCTCTCTCTCTTAACCATACACAGCACTCCTTCTCCTAACACACCTAACACCAAACTGTGCTAGCATTCCTAGATAACAGAGTTGAGTGCTGGTCGTTAACCAATCAGAGTAAGTAGTTTCTAGGTCAAGCAGACCTTGGCTTTCTGCCAAAAGTAAATTGACACTGCCTTGAGTTAATTGTGTGAAGCCAGAATCTGCAAGTTTTCATGAGAATCAATTAACAGAAACTGAACACCCCCTCACAGATTCTGCTGGACAATTAACATCAAATAACACCTATGTAGGAGATTATTTTTCCAGCAAACCTAAACCCTTGCACATTTGCTTGTTCTTTATCTTTGCCAATGGTTTAGTTAATACATCTGCTACATTTTCTTCACTTGATACATAAGTACATGTGATTATATTGTCTTGTACACAGCAACGTACATTTTGGTATTTTACAGAGATATGTTTGGAACGTGATTTGAAACCCTCTGTTTTACTTAAGGTTATACAAGCCTGATTATCAATGTAAACTCGTACTGGTTCTCCACAATTTACATTTAAATCTGCTAACAAATGCTTGAAATAAATCACCTCGTTGCACAATTCACTCAATACGGCGTACTCGGATTCCGTTGATGACACACTTACAACATCTTGCTTGCGTGACCGCCAGCTGATTAAAGCTCCACCGACCATTATGACTAGTCCTGTGACAGATTTTCTATCTGGCAAATTTCCCCAGTCACTATCACAGTAGCAACTCAACATTTCATCCTCTGAAGAATTTAATTGTAACATATAGCCAATTGTCTGTTTGAGGTATCTCAGAACTTGTTTTACCCCTTTCCAGGCATTTAGTGTGGGTTTTGAGACCAATCTACTCAATATGCCTACTGCGTAACTAATATCAGGTCTGGACCACTGTGCTAGATACAATAAACTTCCAATTACAGAATGATATATATCAGGATGTTCAAATTCAGGACTCTCATCTATATGAAGTGTTTTTATGAAACCTGGATCCATAGGGACCACTGCTCCTTTGCAATCCTGCATCCTGTATGTAGTCAGTAGTTGTTTAACTTTGTTCTGCTGACTAATTAGGCAGCTGCCATCTTGGGCCCAGCACACTTCCAACCCTAGATACGTCCTGACCGGGCCTAAGTCCTTCATTTTGAACTTACTGGACAATTGCTTGGCAAACCTTTTAGTTTGTTTATCTGTTTTGCAAGCATACAATACATCATCTACATAAATCAGACAAAACTCTTGATCACTGCCTGTACCACGTACATAAACACAATTGTCAGCTGTACTCTGCTTGAAACCAAATGACACTAAGGCCTCATGGAAACATTTGTTCCAAGATCTTGCCGCCTGTTTGAGACCATATAGAGCTTTGTTTAATTTCAACACTCTATTGGAACCTGTCTCATAACCAGGCGGTTCGGCTAGATACAGGTCTTCTGATATTGATGCATGTAAATATGCAGTCTGGATATCAAAATGGTTTAACAGGAGTTTTCTCTTTGCTCCAAGCGTTAGAATCAGCCTTACACTGTCCCCTTTAGCAGTAGGGGAAAAAGTCTCGTCATAATCTTTTCCAGGCCTCTGAGAGTATCCTTGAGCCACTAAATGAGCTTTGTATTTGTACTCTCCTGTCACCAGAGGTTTAAGTTTGTACACCCACCTGCAGCCTACAATCTTTGCCCCCTCAGGCGCTGCTACTGGTGTAAAGACCTTGTGCTCATTCAGAGAGGACATCTCTTCTTCCATTGCCTGTTTCCAGAGCTCTGCCTCCTCTTTTGGTAACTTTAACACCTCCTGAAAACTCTTGGGCTCCGCAATTACACTAAACACATTTGCAGTATCTGGAGAAAAACGCACCGGAGGCACTCCTTTGTTTTGTCTTTTAGATCTTCTGGGAGAAAATTTTTCTTCTGACCCACTTTCCTCCTCAGAACTACGACCTCTCTTTTGTTGCTTAGCAACTGGTCTCTGGCTAATTCCACTTTCTTGAGAGCTCTTATCTGAACTTTCCTCCCCCTCAGACTCTGATTCTCTATGTTTACCTTCAGAGTCATGAAGCGCCTGGGAAGGTTCAAACCAAACCTCAGTATTGGCATGTAGTCTCTCCCAGCCACTATGTTCACAAAAATTGGCATTCCTGGAGATCACAATGCCATTTGTCCCATCAGCAAAGCGGAAACCTTTTCCCAGCTCCTGGTAACCCACAAACACTAACTGTTTGGTCTTAGGATCTCCCTTCTTTCTCATTTGTTTTGGAATTAATACCCAGGCTTTTGATCCAAACACATGCAAATGGTCAATTTTGGGTTTTTTCTGAAACAATTTAAAGTATGGGGTTGTACCTATTGTTTGATGAAAAAGCCTATTTTGGAGATAACACGCGGTGAGCATGCTCTCCCCCCAATAAGACATGGGCAAATCAGCATCATCAAGCATGGCAAACATCATATTTTGTAAAGATCTGTGTTTTCGCTCTGCAACGACATTCTCCTCTGGGGAAAAAGCATTCGTTTTTCTATGCCCAATGCCACGCTTTTGTAACCAATCTCTAAAAGCATTTGACATAAATTCGTCACCTCTGTCCGTCTGAATCCTTCTGAGTTTAATGGACAGAAATCTTTCCACAGATGCCACCCAGCCTTTAAACTTAGTGAACACGTCACCCTTATTCTTCATGGGAAAAACCCAAGAGTAACGCGTGGCGTCATCCACAATTGTTAATGAAAAACGCGATCCATCCCTGCTTACAGCAAATGGACCAATTACGTCCATGTGAACCAGCTGTAGCGGTGACTCACTAACTCTGTCACTTCTGGGGTAAGAGACTCTGTGGGTTTTAACAAGTCAAGGTACTTGTTACAACTCTTTAAATTACCCCCATCAGCCAATTCAGACATTTTTAGTATACTTTTCCAGCCAGCATGCCCCATTTTCCTATGCAATAAGTGCACACAGTTGTCATGTATAGCTTTGTTATTCACTGCAGGCTGAGATTTACTGACTACTGCTGCAACTTGAGATCCTGTTTTAAGCCAAAACGAGCCTCCCTCTGACTTAGCAGTGCCTAAAATCTCACCAGCCTTCTTAATAATGCAACTGTCTCCTTCAAAATACACTTTAAACCCAGCTTTTAGCAAACAATCTACAGACATCAGATTGCTCCTTAATGAAGGCACACAAAGTACATTTTGCAGGCATTCACGAAAACAAGGAACAAAAACTGCACCCCCCGAAATCACTTCAGAAGTACTTCCATCTGCTAGGGCCACCTGGCTGCGCTGTGCTGAGTTCTTGGAAACAAACAATTCATCTGAATTTACGATGTGCCGAGACGCTCCCGAATCGACCACCCAGACAGCTTGTTTCTCATCAGCAATCTTGACCTCGGCGGTCACCAGCTGAGCCGACTGTTTTCGTTTGAAGAATTTCTTTTTATGCTGCTGCTGCTGCTGATCTCGTCTCTGCTCTTGCATCGGCCACTGAGACTTGACCAACTCCGGACATTGTCGTTTTAGATGCGCTGAAGACCCACATCGGAAACAACGCCTAACAGCAAACGCTGACTCCTCACTGGTACGCTGCTTTTGCTTCACCTCTGGCACGGCATAAGAACTCCTTCCAAACCACCCGTCTGTAGAAGCCTCTGCAGCAAACGACCTTTCTTGCCTCTTCTGCCATTCTTCAATCAAACGCCCAGTAACGTAACTGACTGATAAATCATGCTCCTGTATGCCTTCTAGAGACAAAACTAAATTATCCCAGCTTTCCGGGAGAGAACTCAAAATAATAGCCACCTTCTCCTGCTGGTCTAACGCACAGTCTCTTTCCTGTAGTGCAGCAAACTTTAACTGTAAACTGTGTAGGTGTTCCTGCATTGTAACCCCAGGCTGTAACATTGCCTTGTACAATGCCCTGCGAATGAACAGCTTGGAAACCGCTGTCTCACGCACATGAAGTTCTTTAAGTGCTTGCCACACACCTCTAGCTGTCTTGATTCCCCTCACATACGGCAACTGGGAATCTTCCAGCCCCAAAACAATTGTGGCCCTTGCTCTTTGGTCCTTATCGAGGTCTTCATCATCAGGCTTCGCAGGAAACTTACTCACCACTTGCCAGAGACGATCCCTCTGCAGCACTGCCTGCATGCGTTCCGACCACAGCAAGTAATTGGAGTCATTCAGACGCTCAAAAGCCATCTGAACTGGTTGAGAGGCCATCTTGAGAGCGATGTCCCTGGAACCCAGAACCAGCTACTCGCAACCACCGAGAGAGAAAACAGGAACCACAGCACCCAGCACTCACACGCTGCAGCTGTTGTCCTTGTGTCCACTGCGTCACCAGCTCACAACAGTCAGGAACCAGCCAGTGTCCATCTGCTGCACCAACAGGAACAACAATTTCCGGAACTACTGGAACCAACACCGTTGATGCTGACACCACCACAACTCAGGCTGGCAGCACAATACCCATAACCTCTTGGAACTTTGAAGTGTCAGGCATAGCTCTAATGGCTTTAGCCCAAACGTAGCAGAGTTTTCCTGCACAGCGAAGAAGCTAGTTGAGGTGGAAATGACTAGTCAGCTAGACTCAGAATAACTATTTACAGGATTTATTAAAAGGAAAAAAAACCAGCAGAGTTTCTGCATACAAAAACAAAGTAAAATAAATCCTTTCTCTCTCTCTCTCTCTCTCTCTCTCTCTCTTAACCATACACAGCACTCCTTCTCCTAACACACCTAACACCAAACTGTGCTAGCATTCCTAGATAACAGAGTTGAGTGCTGGTCGTTAACCAATCAGAGTAAGTAGTTTCTAGGTCAAGCAGACCTTGGCTTTCTGCCAAGAGTAAATTGACACTGCCTTGAGTTAATTGTGTGAAGCCAGAATCTGCAAGTTTTCATGAGAATCAATTAACAGAAACTGAACAAGACTGAGGTTCCCAGGGTGGCATGTGGACTCCGTGGCACCCTCAGACACCCTTTTTAGCACCCACCAAGGCCCCCTGACTCTTTTAAAAAAGTTTCCCCAAAATCTGTTACGTTTTTACAGTGCTACAAGACCATTTGTTTTGGCAGTTGAGGGATTATTTATTTATTTCTTTATTTTGCCCTTTATTTTACACCACTGTAAATTATTAAATAATAAAAAATGGTGTTTGTTATTTAGATCAATCCGTATAGCGCATTGAGCACAAGACTCTTAATCTCAGGGCCATCCTTTGAGCCCCATATTCCCAGAGTTCCCTGGCAAGAAGGGAACCCCACCCCTAACAAAATCCTAACCCTAACCCAGGGGTTGGCAAGGTTTACCGGCCATGGGCCAGATCACTCCCACAGAAATCGCATCTGTGCATGTCTGCGGCGCTGGAAATTGCTTCTGCGCATGCCCAGATACCGAAAATCACTGGGACAGCTCAGTCTGCAGAGCAGGAGACTTTCCATCTTAAAGTCCTGGGTTTGAGGGGGCAAAAAGATTATTCCCTTGCAGAGGGTTGGACTACAAAGGGACCTTTGCTTTCCTGCTCTCTCCCAAACTGGGAAACTCCCATCAGAAAGTGCTCTGACCTTTCTCTTTTTCTTCATAGGGGTTTTCACACCGTACAGTATCTGCTTTCTGACTGGGCTTGGTTTAAAAGCCTCCCAAGTATTCCTTGGATCGAGCAGTGCTAATATTTGCTTGCTAATCTTTCCACCAAAGCTGGCCGGCTTCTGGATTAAACACTGGATGAAATGCAGATTACGTTCTGTATTTAAAACAAATCTCAAATCAATAAAAAAAATTCAAGAGAAACGCTAAAAATATAATTGAGACAAGACAATTTAAGGAAAATTCACCAGAAAGTATTCCTCTTTGTTGCGGTTAGTGGTTGTGGACATGGCATAACATTACAGCACATGACTCCACCCCGCAAGAATTATGGGAACTGTAGTTTGCCCTAAACTATAAGTCTCAGCACAAGACATGACTGGCTTATCATAGAGACCACTGCATGCAAAAACTTGCACCTCATATTTATCCTGGGATCCCAACCACCTTTGCCCAGGACACTGAACTCAGCTCTACGGCTACAAATATGACATTTGAAGTATGTTTAAGGTGTATTATACAAATGTGACACTAGATGGCGATTGTGAGCTTATGGCAAATTCAATATATTCTTCGAAACACTTTTTTTAAAAAAGTGTTTTCATTTTTAGATTCCACCACTCACACAGGGTCAACGGAGTTGCTGTCCATCTGAAGATCATAATGCCTTTTGTGCCTATATCAATCCCTCAGGTGGTAAAATCAAAGAAGTACAAAATATTTTACAACTATATCTATATATATATATGAGGAGCCTTTGCTGGAAAGCTGCGGCGCTATGCACACTTACCTGGGAATCAAACTCACTGAACTCCAAAGAACTTCTGAGTGACTATAAAGGCCTAAAATTTTGACCAAGACTCATCTCAGACTCGTGGGTTTGAGTCACATGTTGCGCGAAAGATTCCTGGATGACCCTTGGGGTCTCTTCCAACTCTACAATTAGCAAAGTATACATAAATAAAAAATAAAAATGTGCTTTTAATGAAAGGGCTTCTGCTGTACTGTTTTTATTGCCATTATTAGTTTGGTTTTACAAGATTTTAATATGTATGCACACACAGTTTTAATTCTATCAGTGTTTAATTGCTTTTTAATTGTAGATCCCCCCCCCCTCCGGTTTTAGCTTGTCTTCTTTTCATCCGTAAACTGCCTTGGGTCCCCATCAGGGAAAAAGGCAGGGTACAAATAATTATAATAATAATTTCAAACTGGGCATTTTTTGTTTCCAATATACAATGCTGGCAAGAGAGAAAGGCCACCCATAACTTAGAGTGCAGAGGTGAAACAAGCATATGATCCCCCAATGAAGGGTGTCATAGAAATTTAATAAAATTAGTTTAATCAGTTGCCTTGACCTGCTTGGCTGAAAAATCTTGCATGGCTTCTGGAAGACCCAGTGGAGGCTGCAGTTGAACTGGGGGGGGGGGACACCTGCAAACACCTAGCCCATTGTCCCAGACCTCCTTGCCACTGACATCATTTCACCCATGATGATGTCATCAATAATGCTGTGACCTCCAGGTACTTGGGGTCCCCTAGAAACACTGGTGAGGGGAGCTTTCATTTTCTTTTCCCACTGAGGATTGGAAAGAGTTGAAAGAGTTGAAATGAAGGTTGCTAACCTTCATTTTGGCAGATTATTATCAAACTGCCCTGGCTTCTTTTTTTGATGTGTGTGGGGGGAGGATCAAAGTGGTTTACATAATAATAATAATAAGAATAAGAATAATAATAAGAATAATAATTGTATACCATACTCTACCCATAAATCTCAGGGCAGTTCACAGCATCAAATATACAAAACAAAAAACACAAAGACAACCTAATAATTTATAGCCAGCCAAAGCTTAGCTTTCATCAGAAAAGCTGAAGACGCTTAGGACATTTAAGCCAGTGCAGAAGTTGGCAGCCAGGTTGCTAACTGGGGCAAGACGGATTGAGCAGCTGACACAGAGCTTACCTTGACAGCACCAGCTGCACCCAATTCCAAGGGCTACTTCTAATGGAGAAAGCCTTCAACAGCTCAGGAGAAGGAAGGGAGGGAGGGAGGGAGGGAGGGAGGGAGGGAGGGAGGGAGGGAGAAGGAAAGAGAGAGAGAGAGTAAGAAAGGGAGGGAAGGAGAAAGAGAGAGAGAAAGGGAGGGAGAAAGAGAGAAAGGGGAAAAGAGAAATAAATGGAAGGAACGAAGGACAGAGAGAGAAGGAAGGACTGAAGGAAGAGGAAAGGGAGGGAGAGAGAGAAAAGGGAGAAGGGAACGAGAGAGTAGGGAGAGGGGGAGAGAGAGAGAGAGAGAGATGAGAAGGCAGAACGAAGGGGAGAGAGATGGAAGGAGGCGAGAGGAGTGAAAGAAAGAAGGAGAGAAAGAGAGATAGAAGGAAGGAAGGAGAGAGAGAGAAAAAGAGAGGAGTGGAAGGATGGAGAGAGAGAAATGGAAGGAAGGGAGAGAGAGAAGGCGATAGGGAGAGAAAGAGATTGAAGGAAGGGAAGAGAGAGAAAGAGAGAGAAGGAAGGAAGGGAGGAAGGACGAAGCAAGGAAGGAAGGACAGAGAGAGAGAAGGGGGAGAGAGGGAGGGAAGGAAGGAAGGAAGGAAGGAAGGAAGGAAGGGGAAGAGAGAGAGAGAAGGGGAAAAGAGAGAGAATGAGAGAGAGACAGACGGGCTGTTTTTTGTTCCATATGCGTAGTAAGAAGACGAATAAGCTTTGTTTGGGCTTATCTTCGTTTCAGTTTTTTTGGGTGTGCACGCATATTCACCCAAACATGGCAAAATGAAGAAGTAAGGCCAAATAAAGCAAAACAGGTTCAGTTTGTTTCAATATGCACACACAAAGGAAAACTGGTTATTTTTTCACCCATATGCATATAAAGAAGAGGAATAAGCTTTATTTGGGTTTATTTAACTTGGTTTCTGATTGTGCACGCATATTCACCCAAAAATCGTAAAACGAAGGGAAAAGTCCAAACAAAGCAAGAGCCATTGTTTTTTGGTCACCTCACCTAGCAAAGAAAAAGACGAATTAGCTTTGATTGGGCATCTTTCACATGGTTTCAGGTTCTCTAGCCTTGCACACACAAACAGCAAAGCAAAGTGAAAGAATCCCTAACTAAGGAAAACTCGTTTTTGTTTCCATATGCATAGTTGAAAGAGGAATAAGCTTTCTTTGGGTATCTTTCCCTTGGTTTCAGGTTCTTTCGCTGTGCACCCAAAAATCGCAAAGCGAAGGGAGAACCCCAAAGGAAACCTGGTTATGTTTTATTCCATCTGCATAGAAATAACAAGCTTTATTCGGGTTTATTTCACAGTTTCTGGTTCTTTAGGTGCATATTCACCCAAAAAACACAAAGGGGTGAAAGAAGCCCAAACGAAGCAAAGGAGGGTTTTAAACAGGGTTCTTTTGTTTCCATAAAGAATCCCATACAAACAAAAACTAATTGATTTTGCTTCTATTTGCATAGAAGAATACGAATAAGCTTTATTTGGGTTGATTTCATTGGTTTCGTGTATTTTGGCTGTGCATGCAGATCCATCGAAAAACCGAAAAGGAAGTGAAATCTCCAAACAAAAAGCCATTGTTTTGGTCACCTTGCAGAGAAACATGACGAGCATGCTATTTCTTCGGGTTTTTTGGGTGTTGGAAAATTAGAAAAACGTGGTTTAAGGCCAAATATGGTAAATATGAGGATGAATAAGGTTTGTTTGGGCTTACGAACTTGGTTTCCTTTTGTTTGGGCTTATGAATTTGGTTTCGGTTTCTTGGGTGCGCAAAATGGCAAAACGAATTCAAGTAAGGCCCAACAAAGCAAAACAGGTTCTTCTTGTTTCAATATGCAGAGAAGGAAGATGAATAATCTTCTTTGGGTTGATTTCACTTGGTGTGCAAGCATATTCACCCCAAAAAACACGAATAGGTTTATTTGGATGATTTCACTTGGTTCTTTATGTCTGCAAGCATATTCACCCAAAAAAACACAATGCGAAGGAAAGAAGCCCAAAGCAAAACTGGGATATATATTTTTTGTTCCATATGCATACAAAGAAGACGAATAAGCCTTGATTGGGCATTTTTGGCTTGGTTTCAGGTTTAGATTTAGTTGTGCACCAAAAAATCTCAAAGCGAAGTGCTCGTTGGTCAATATGTGTAGAATGAAGACGTATAAGCTTTGGACATTTTCACAGTTTCTTTTGGTGTGCACCCAAAAATCGTTGTTTTTGCCTACATTTGCAAAGGACGAATAAGCTTATTTGCGTTGATTTCATAGATGTGCAAGCATATTCACCCAAAAATCGCAAAGCGAAAGAATCTCGAACAAAGCAAAACGGATTTTTTTGTTTCAAAGAAGACGACTAAGCTTAATTTGGGTTGTGCATGCATATTCACCCAAAAAATCGAAAAGCGAGTGAAAGAATCTCAAAGGAAGGAAAATTCGTTGTTTTTGCCTCCATCTTGCAGAGAAGGAAGACGAATAAGCTTATTTGATTTTGCTTAGGTGTGTAAGCATATTCAACGAAAAAACAGAAAGCGAAGTGAAAGAAGCCCAAAGAAAGCAAAACTGGGATTTTTTGTTCCATATGCAAAAAAAGAAGACGAATAAACCTTGATTGCAAAGCGCTCTACGTGGAGCTACCTTTGAAGGTGACCTGGAAACTGCAATTAATTCAGAATGCGGGAGCTAGACTGGTGACTGGGAGTGGCCGCCGGGACCACATAACACCGGTTCTGAGAGATCTGCATTGGCTCCCAGTACGTTTCCGAGCACAATTTAAAGTGTTGGTGCTGACCTTTAAAGCCCTAAACAGCCTCGGTCCTGTATACCTGAAGGAGCGTCTTCACCCCCATCATTCAGCCTGGACACTGAGATCCAGCGCCGAGGGCCTTCTGGCGGTTCCCTCATTGGGAGAAGTAAGGTTACAGGGTACCAGGCTATGGAAGCGAAAAGACGGTCTTTCTTTATTTTGGTCTCATTACATACACTTTGGGATTTCTGGGTAAATGTGCATTAGCACCAAAGAACACGACTTTGAAATAAGCGAAATCCAAGATCCTTCTTTCTATTCTAACACATCAGTGTTTTCAAGAAGCAGCCAGTCTTTCAGCCAGCAAAAAGCTGCTGATTCATAGTACAACCTTAAGTCTTTGACTTTGAAATTAGCGAAATCCAAGATCCTTCGTTCTATGTAGATGGAACACAAAATAACCTGTTTTGCTTTGTTTAGGCTTATGATACTTTGCTTTTCTATTTGTGGGTGAATGAACACCGAAATAGCAATCCAAGCTTATTCGCCCTCTTTCTATTGAGATCGAACCAAAACACCTATGCTTGATTTGGGCTGATAAGAAACATTTCACTCTGCAATTTTTGGTTAAATGTGCATTCTAACCCCAAAAACACCAATTTGAAATGAGCCCAATCAGAGCGTTATCATCTTCTTTTTATGTAGATGGAACCCAAGCAACCTTTTTGATTTGGTTGAGGGTGATTCTGATACACACCCAAAAAACACAATGCGAATTGAAATAAGCCCAATTGAAGCTTATTCATCTTCTTTCTATGCTATGGAAGCGGAAAGATGGTGTTTTATTATTTTGGTCTCATTACATACCACTTGCGAATTCTGGGTAAATGTGCATTAGCACCAAAGAACACGACTTTGAAATAAGTGAAATCCAAGATCCTTCTTTCTATGTAGATGGAACCCAAAACAACCTGTTTTACTTTGTTTACGCTTATGACACTTCGCTTTGCTATTTGTGGGTAAATGAACACCGAAAGAGCAATTTAAGCTTATTCGCCCTGTTTCTATTGAGATCGAACCAAAACACCTATGCTTGATTTGGGCTGATAACCAACATTTCTGTCAGGGGTTCAGGAGCAGAGACACAGGAGAAGGAGCAAATGGAGAGTGAGGAGGAGGAATCAGAGGGGGGTGTAGGCAGTGACAGTGGTCAGAGAGATTCCACGAGTCTCTCCAGCGAATTGGAAGATTCACAGAGAGGAGCGCCGATAGCCAGGGCAATGGGGGTGCCAAGGGGGAAACCCCAGAAGGAAGGGGCCAGCGGGGACTCCCTGAGCAGCAGTTGGAAATCAGGACCAGCTTCCCCACCAGAGCGCAGTGGGGGGGAGGAGTCCCAGGCATCGGGACCAGTGTTCTCACCACCAGAGAGAGGAGATGAGTCAGGATTGACCACGCCTCCATCGGAGAGCGGGGAAACGGTCAAGCGCGCGCCAAGTTCAAATGTACAGGCAAGCGGCACAGCAGGTAGCCCGGATAGGGAGCCAGGTCCTAAAGCCCGCCGGAAGGAAGGGCAAGACTCAGGGGGGTCAGCGTCAGAAGAGTCCAGGAGGGAGGAAACCCCAGGGGGCAGAAGTACCCAGAGGAGGAAGGAACAGCACAGGAGGTGGAACCGGGCTAGGATCTTAAACTGGTGCGGAAGGGGTAGTGACTCAGAGGGGACTTCGCCGATCTAGAGCCAAGACATAGGGCTGCACGCTCTGGGGTTTGAAATGGAAACTAAACTTCAATAAAGACTTTTGTACATTACATCAACCGGGCGATGGTCCTCTGTGAGCTGGGACCTAGCGGCAGCTCTGACAACTGTCCTTTCGCTTCTATAAGCGTTTCTACACGATGAATAAGCTTTGATTGGGCTTCTTTCAATTCGCATGGTGTTGTTGGTTGTTTCAGTGTTCATTTACCCACAAATAGCAAAGCATTGTAATGCCAAAACAAAGCAAAACAGGTTGTTTTCAGCTCCATCTACATAGAAAGAAGAATCTTGGATTTTCTTATTTCAAGTCGTGTTCTTTGGTGTAAATGCATATTGACCCAGAATTCGCAAAGTGTATGTAATGAGAGCAAAATAACAAAACACCGTCCTTTCGCTTCTATATGCGTTTCTACACGATGAATAAGCTTTGATTGGGCTTCTTTCAATTCGCATGGTGTTGTTGGTTGTTTCAGTGTTCATTCACCCACAAATAGCAAAGCAGTGTAATGCCAAAACAAAGCAAAACAGGTTGTTTTCGGTTACATCTATATAGAAAGAAGAATCTTGGATTAGCTTATTTCAAGTTCTTTGGTGTAAATGCATATTGACCCAGAATTTGCAGTGTATGTAATGAGACCAAAATAACAAAACACCGTCTTTTCGCTTCTATAAGCGTTTCTACACGATGAATAAGCTTTGCTTGGGCTTCTTTCAATTCGCATGTGTCAGGGGTTCAGAAGGAGAGACACAGGAGGGGGAGCAAATGGAGAGTGAGGAGGAGGAGTACGAGGGGGGAGCAGGCAGTGACAGTGGAAAGAGTTATTCCACAAGCCTCTCCAGCGAATCGGAGGACTCACAGAAGGGAGCGCCGATGTACCGGGCGAGGGGGGTTCCAGGGGGGAAGCCCCAGGAGGAAGGGGCCAGCGGGGAGTCCCTGAGCAGCTGTTGGAAATCAGGACCAGCTTCCCCACCAGAGCGCAGTGGGGAGGGGGAGTCCCAGGAATCGGGACCAGTGCTCTCACCACCAGCGGGAGGAGAGGAGTCAGGTTTGGTCACGCCCACATCAGGAAGCGGGGAAACGGTCAGGAGGAAGGTTACCGGCTGGGCGCGCGCGCCAAGTTCAAATGTACAGGCGAGCGGCACAGCAGGGAGCCCGGGTAGGGAGCCAGGTCCTAAAGCCCGCCGGAAGGAAGGGGAAGACCAAGGGGGGTCAGCGTCAGAAGAGTCCAGGAAGGAGGAGACCCCAGAGGGCAGAAAGACCCAGCGAAGGAAAGAACAGCGTAGGAGGTGGAGCCGGGCGAGGATCTTAAACTGGTGTGGGAGGAGCAGTGAGTCAGAGGGGACTTAGCCGGTCTAGCGTCGAGACGTGGGTCTGCGCGCCCAGAGCCTTGAAATGGAAACTAAACTTCAATAAAGACTTTGTATATTATATCCACCGGGCGTTGGTCCTCTGTGAGCTGGGAACTAGAGGCAGACCTGACAGTAAGTCCCCTCCCCATCTTTCACCAAGAACCTCGCAGCGAGGGGCGAAGATTGGTGCTTAACGAGCTCACAAAACAAAATAAAAAAATTCCTTCCAGTAGCACCTTAAAGACCAACTGAGTTAGTTCTAGGTATGAGCTTTCGTGTGCATGCACACAAGTGTGCATGCACACGAAAGCTCATACCTAGAACTAACTCAGTTGGTCTTTAAGGTGCTACTGGAAGGAATTTTTTTATTTTGTTTTGACCATGGCAGACCAACACGGCTACCTATCTGTAACTGGAGCTCACAAAAGCAAGGCAAGATGACTACCGAACAGCAAATGGCAGCCCTGCAAAATGCTGTGACGCGATTCAACGAGGAGATACTCGCTTCTAGGAGGAGGGAAGACGAAGCAGCTGCTGCCTGCAAGGATCTACAAGCCAGGTTGGAAGCGCTTACAAAGCAGGGGCACCCCCCCCAAAGCCAGAGGGGATTGGGCTGGGGAAGAGAGGGGGCAGCCTTGTGTCTCATTTCGATGGAAATTTGCAGCAGTACCCTAACTTCCGAGCAGACGTGCTGTTTGCGCTGCAATTGCTGGATAGAGACTTTAGAGATGAGCAGGAGAGGGTGGGATTTATATTATCTCATTTGCATGGAGAAGCAAAAGCGTGGCTGCGCAATCTGTGGAGAGATAAGGATCCGGCGCTCCGAAGTGCGGATGCCTTCATTAAAGCCATGGATTCGTGTTTTTTATCAACAATTGTCAGAGGTTCAGGAGCAGAGGCAAAGCAGAGTGAGCAAATGGACAGTGAGGAGGAGGAGTACGAAGGGGGAGCAGGCAGTGACAGTGGGCAGAGTCAATCCACAAGCCTCTCTAGCGAATCGGAGGACTCACAGAAGGGAGCACCGATGGCCAGAGCAAGGGGGGTTCCAGGGGGGAAGCCCCAGGAGGGAGGGGCCAGCGGGGAGTCCCTGAGCAGCAGTAGGAAATCAGGACCAGCTTCTCCACCAGAGCGCAGTGGGGAGGGGGAGTCCCAGGAGTCGGGACCAGTGTTCTCATATCCAGCGGGAGGAGAGGAGTCAGGCTTGGCAACGCCCACATCAGGGAGTGGGGAAACGGTCAGAAGGAAAGTTACCGGCTGGGCGAGCGCGCCAAGTTCAAATGTACAGGAGAGCGGCACAGCAGGGAGTCCTGACAGGGAGCCAGGTCCTAAAGCCCGCCGAAAGGAAGGGCGAGACTCAGGGGGGTCAGCGTCAGAGGAATCCAGGAAGGAGGTAAGCTCAGAGGGCAGAAGGACCCAGAGGAGGAAAGAACAGCGTAGGAGGTGGAGCAAGGCTAGAATCTTAAACTGGTGTGGGTTCAGCAGCGAGTCAGAGGGAACTTAGCCGGTCTAGCGTCAAGACGTGGGTCTGCGCGCCCAGAGCTTAGAAATGGAAACTAAACTTCAATAAAGACTTTTGTATATAACATCCACTGGGCGTTGGTCCTCTGTGAGCTGGGACCTAGAGGCAGCCTAGACAGTAAGTTCCCTCTCTGCCTTTTTCCACCAATTTTACAACCTCGTGGCGTGTGGGAAAGCAGCGGGGGGTGAAGATTGGTGCTTCGGGAGCTCACGAAAAACAGGGATATGACTACCGAAGAGAAGATAGCGAGTCTGCAAAACGCAGTGACACAGCTGACCGCAGAAATTGCAGCGTCCAGAAAGAAGGAACAGGAAGCAGCTGCTGCCTACCAGGATCTGCAAACCAGGTTTGAAACGCTCACTACACAGAGGCTACCGGCCACCAGACCAGAAAGGATTGGGCTGGGGAATAGAGGAGGGAGCCTTGTGTCCCATTTCAATGGGGACCTGCAGGAGTATCCTAACTTCAGAGCAGATGTAATATATGCCCTGCAGCTGCTCGACCAGGACTTCAAAAATGAGGAGGAGAGAGTGGGATTTATTGTTTCGCATTTGCGGGGAGAGGCGAAATCGTGGCTGCGCAATCTCTGGAGAGATAAGGATCCAGCCCTCCATGATGCAGTTGCCTTCGTTAAAGCGATGGATGCGTGTTTTTTGTCTGAGATTGATGTTGACATCGCCAGGAGACAGATTCATGGGCTAAAACAAGGAAGAGCCACTGTCCGGCAGTATCATTCACGCTTTTTCGCATTGATTAATTCACTGGGGTGGGAGAAAGAATCAGCTGCCGTCAAAGACCTGTTCTGGGAGGGGCTGAATGGAGCTGTGAAGGACGAGATTGCAAGGGGGGAGAGACCCCAAACCACCAAAGAGGTTGTGCAGAGGGCTCTTACGATTGGAGTGAGGCTGGAAGGACGCCCTTGGGAAAAAGAGGAAGGGCATTGGGGACGCACACCAACGAAAGCACCACCCCCCTTTCCCAAGGAAGCGGCGCGGGCTAGATCCCTGCCTCCAATGGGAGGGGGAGAAGAGCCGATGGAGATATTTTTTTTTTAAATAATTTTTATTGATTTTCATAAAACAAAAAGCACAAAATTAAACAAACAAACAAACAATACATGACTTCCCCATGCCTCCCCTTCACTGCACCCCTGTATCCAAAATTTTTAGCAATCCTTCATTCCTTTTCAAAATTTGATTTCCTTCATAATTTTCTTAACTTAAATATTTCCAACTATAATTCTCTATTTCTTAACCCTTGACATTTTATCAGTCCAAAATTTTGCAACAGTTCTTAAGATATAATTTAAATTTTTTCCAGTCTTCTTCCACTGTCTCCTTCCTCTGATCACGGATTCTGCCGGTCATCTCTGCCAGTCCCATAAATTCAGTCACCTTCGTCTGCCATTCTTCCAGAGTAGGTAATTCTTGCATCTTCCAATACTTTGCTAGAAGTATTCTTGCTGCTGTAGTTGCATACATAAAAAAGATCTTATCTTTTTTTGGTACCAATTGGCCGACCATGCCCAAGAGAAAAGCCTCCGGTTTTTTTACAAATGTCCACTTAAGGACTTTCTTAATTTCATTATAGATCATTTCCCAGTAGGCTTTAACCCTTGGGCAGGTCCACCAAAGATGATAGAAAGTTCCTTCACATTCATTACATTTCCAGCATTTGTTACTGGGCAAATGATATATCTTTGCAAGCTTGACTGGAGTCATGTACCATCTATAGATCATTTTCATTATGTTTTCTTTCAAGGCACTACATGCCGTAAATTTAAGGCCTGTGGTCCATAACTGTTCCCAGTCAGCAAACATAATATCATGACCTAAGTCTTGTGCCCATTTAATCATAGCTGATTTAACTGTTTCATCCTGTGTATTCCATTTCAGCAACAAGTTATACATTTTAGACAAATTCTTAGTATTGGTCTCTAACAGTTCTGTTTCCAATTTTGACCTCTCTTTCTGAAATCCTAGTTTCTTGTCCTGCTTAAAAGTCTCATTTATCTGATAGTAATGTAACCAGTCTCGAACTTTGGATTTTAATTTCTCGAAGCTCTGTAATTTAACTTTTTCACCGTCATATTCTATAATTTCACTATATTTTGGCCAATTAGAATCCATGTTAAGTTTTTTTACAGCTCTAGCTTCCATTGGTGACAACCATCTGGGTGTTTTATTTTCCAACAAATCCTTATATCGATTCCAAACATTATATAAAGCTTTCCTGACAATATGATTTTTAAAGCCTTTGTAGATCTTTACCTTGTCATACCATAAATATGCATGCCAGCCAAAATTGTTATCATACCCTTCCAAGTCTAGAATATCTGTGTCTTCAAGAAGTAGCCATTGCTTCAACCAGCAAAAAGCTGCTGCTTCATAATAAAGTCTTAAGTCCGGCAGCGCAAAACCCCCCCCTTTCTTTTGCATCAGTTAAAATCTTAAATTTTATTCTGGGTTTTTTGCCCTGCCAGACAAATTTAGATATATCTTTCTGCCACTTCTTGAAACAATCCATCTTGTCTATAATTTGCAATGTCTGAAACAGAAACAGCAATCTCGGCAATACATTCATCTTAATAACAGCAATTCGGCCTAACAAGGATAATCTCAATCTAGACCATGTGTCAAGATCTTTCTTCACTTCTAACCAGCATTTCTCATAATTGTCTTTAAACAGATTCATATTTTTGGATGTTAGATTCACCCCCAGATATTTCACCTTTTTTGTTATCTCCAAACCAGTTTCCCTTTGAAAACTATCTTTTTCCCCCATCGTTAGATTTTTTTCCAGTACCTTTGTCTTTTGTTTATTTAGTTTAAAGCCAGCCACTTGGCCAAATATTTCAATTAATTCTAAAACTCTTTTTGTACTGACTTCTGGCTGTTGTAATGTCAAAACTAGGTCATCTGCAAATGCTCTTAACTTATATTGTTTAGCTCCGAGGTGTATTCCTTCAACCAGCTGATCCCTTCTAATCATATTCAACAACACCTCCAGGACCGATATAAATAATAGAGGGGATATTGGGCAACCCTGTCGTGTCCCTTTTTCTATTGGGATTTCATCCATAACTACACCATTCACAATTAATTTAGCTTTTTGCTCTGAATATATTGCACCTATACCGTTTTCAAAGTTTTGGCCTACCCCCATCCCATGGAGATTCCTCTTCATAAAACTCCAAGAAATATTGTCAAAGGCTTTCTCCGCGTCCACAAAAATCAGTACTGCTTTTCTATTTATATCAGTCTCCAATAGTTCCAAAATGTCTATGATATTCCTTACATTATCTGACATATGTCTCCCTGGGAGAAAGCCTGTTTGATCTTTCTGAATCTCCTCTACCAACACTTTTTTAAATCTTTTTGCTAAAATGTCTGCAAAAATTTTGTAATCCACATTTAAGAGTGATATAGGGCGGTAGTTCTTAACTTGATGTTTCTCAGTTTCTGTCTTCGGTATAAGTGAGATGAATGCTTCTTTCCACGATTCGGGAGCCTTTTTCCCCTCCAAAATTTGGTTACACACTTCTTTCAATGGTTGTATTAACCATTCCTTCATTGCTTTGTAGTATCTCGCCGTCAGTCCATCTGGCCCTGGTGATTTTCCCAATTGCATATTCTGGATGGCACCCTCAATTTCCTGGTTCGTAATTTTTTCATTTAAAGTCCTTTTATTTTTTTCCGAGATCTTTGATAGTCCATATTTTTTAATAAATTCTTCTATCTCTTGTTCATCTTTCGGCCCTTGTGCGTATAATTTCTTAAAGAAACTTTGGAAGCAATTACTGATTTCATTTGGTTTGTTTATAAATTTCCCAGTAACAGAAGCAGTGCAGCAAAGAGAAGTGCAGCAAAGAGCAGTGCAGCAAAGAGAATCGCAGCAGGAAAACTCCACTGTCTGGCTGGAAATGGAGCCTCTGGGGGCCAGCCAGGCAAATCAGTGAAGCAATCCCCAGGGACATTGCAGCCCACGGACCCCCTCCCACCCAAACCAGTGGTGCAGCTCACCGCATCCCTTCAACTTCCCAATGGGCTCACTGTGGAAATTCCCATTACCATTGATTCTGGGAGCAATGCAGATTTTATAGGCATGGAGTTCGTCCAGCAACATGGCATAGCCCTTCTGCCAGCGACGGTACCTCTGAACGTCGTCACGGTGGACGGCAGGGAGCTACTGGGAGGGCAAGTGCTGCAGCAGACGCCGCCTATGGTGATGCGTATTGGTAATCACCGCGAAGTCATCAGCTTCAACGTCACCAGACTGTCGGACACGCCCATAGTGTTGGGCATGAGTTGGCTGGATAGGCACAGCCCGGCGTTAGCTTGGTACCAGCGTCAACTAACCTTCGGCTCCTCCTACTGCGCAGAACACTGCATCCTGGCTGACTTGGAAGGTGAGGGGCATGAGGATGGACCACAGCTGAACTTCGGCATGTTGCAAGCAGTACCCAACAAGTACAAAGAGTTTTTGGAGGTCTTCTGCGAGAAGGAGGCGGACAAGCTGCCGCCCCACAGACCCTACGACTGCAAGATTGACCTCCTGCCGGGGGCGACGCTGCCGACGGGGAAACTGTACTCCATGTCTGAAGATGAATTGCAAGAACTCAGAGAGTTCATAGAGCACAACTTGAAGCGGGGATTCATCAGGGAGTCCAAGGCGGCAGGGGGCAGTCCCGTGTTCTTTGTAAAGAAGCGGGACACGCCCCAGAAGAGGCTGATCGTGGACTTTCGCGTCTTGAACCAGAAAACCAAGCCCTCAGCCTTCCCTATGCCCAAGATCGATGACCTGCTGGCGACGGTGAGGAAGGGTCGCATCTTTACCAAATTGGATCTGCGCGGAGCGTACAATCTCATTCGCGTGAGGGAAGGCGACGAGTGGAAAACGACCATGTTTACGCCGCTGGGAACTTATGAATATAGAGTTATGCCTTTTGGATTACAAAATGGTTCCCACTGTTTTCAAGCCTTCATGCATCATGTCTTGGCGGGTCTTCTCTACAAGAAGTGCGTATGCTTCCTGGACGACATCCTGATCTTCTCAGAGTCGCAAGAGGCTCACGAGAGAGATGTCAGGGAAGTTCTGCAGAGGCTGCGGGAGCACAGGCTGTACGCCAAGCTGGAGAAGTGCCAGTTCGACAAGACGGAGGTGGATTTCCTAGGCTACAAACTGTCCGACAAGGGACTGGCCATGGACGGTGCCAAGGTACGAGCAGTGCTGGACTGGAAGAGCCCACGCAATCGGAAGGAAGTCCAGAGGTTTGTCGGCTTTGCCAACTTTTATTGCAAATTCATCAAAGGTTTCGCCATGCAGACAGCGGCCATCACCGACACCCTCAGTTCCAAGAAGAAGAAGTTCATCTGGACGGAGCAGGCGGAGCAGTCCTTTCAGAAGCTCAAGCAGCTCTTCGATTCCGAGGAAAACCTGCTACACGTAAATCCCAGCAGGCCCATGAGAGTGGAGACGGACGCCTCAGACAGGGCCGTGGGGGCCGTCCTGTTGCAGCAAGACCACCAGGGGGACTGGAGGCCGTGCGCTTTCTACTCCAGAAAACTCAGCAAGTCGGAGCAGAACTACACCATCTGGGACAGGGAGTTACTGGCCATACATGCAGCCTTCAAGGCGTGGCGGCACTTCCTCGTCGGAGCCAAACACACGGTGCAGGTCCGTACAGACCATAAAAACTTGGAGTACTGGCACACGGCGAGGTTCCTGAACCAGAGACACATCCGCTGGGCGGAGTTCTTTGCAGATTTCGACTTCAGAATAGAATACATCCCTGGAAACAACAACATCATGGCGGACGCGCTGTCCAGGAAACCACAGTATCTCGAGGAAGAGGCACCGGCGGCGGCCAAGCACATTTTCGCACCGAAGGCGTGGGCATGCGCGTCAGCCACGGTGGACCTGGACGCAGTGCGGCGCGCGCTGCAGAAGGACTCCTTCGCGTGAGCCAAGATGGAGGAGGTCCGTAGCGGCACGGCGAGGGACGACGACTTCCAAATACGCTACGGCCTGCTCATCCGCAAAGGAGCCCTCTACGTACCGGGAGACAACCTCCGAGCGAAAGTCCTACAACAGATGCACGACGCGCCCAGCGTGGGACACTTCGGCAAGGAGAAGACGGTGGACTTAGTAGCCAGAGACTTTTGGTGGCCCAAGATGAGAGGGGATGTCGCGGAATACGTCAATAGGTGCGACACCTGCCAAAGGGCCAAGCCAGTACACCAGCCGCCGGCAGGCCTGTTGGAACCGCTACAGACACCGTTCGAACTGTGGGAGAGGGTGGCCCTGGACTTTGTCACAGATCTGCCCAGCTCGAGGGGCAAGACGGCAGTACTTGTGGTAGTAGACTTGTTCACCAAGATGGCCCACTTCATTCCTTGCGCGAAGGTGGCTACAGCCGAGCAGACCGCCAAGCTGTTTATAGACCACGTGTTCAAGGTACACGGCCTGCCACGATCCATCCTGTCCGACAGGGGGCGCCAGTTCATATCCAACTTCTGGCAAAAGCTGATGGGTTTCCTGAACGTCAAGGTCAGCCTGGCGTCGGCGCGACACCCGCAGACCAACGGGCAGGCGGAGAGAGTCAACGCCATTATGCAGCAGTACCTGAGATGCTACGCAAACCAGCAGCCCTCGACCTGGGTGGACTATCTACCGTTGGCCGAGTTTGCCTACAACAACACGAAGCACGCGTCCACGGGGGTGACGCCGTTTTTCGCCAACAATGGGCGGCATCCCAGAACCTTCCCGGGTTTGGAGACGGTGAAGGCAGGGGAGCCGCAGGGAGCAGAGGCCGTTGCAGCGGAATTGCAGGAGATCCACGAGCAGCTCAGGAGGCAGTTAGAGGTGGCAAAACAGGCTTACAAAGTGCAGGCAGACCGACACAGGAGAGTGGGGGAAGACATCAGGGTAGGAGACTGGGTGTGGTTAGCGGCCCAGGCAGTTCCAGCCAGATCGCTGGCCAAGAAGAAGCTGGGGCACAAGCAGCTAGGGCCGTACCAAGTAGAGGCGCAGATCAACCCAGTGGCCTTCCGGTTGACACTCCCGGAGGGGTCCAGAATGCACCCGGTCTTTCATAGATCAGTGCTCACACCCTACAGAGAGCCCCACAGGTTTCAGGCACCAGGGACGGCGCCAGACCAGCTCAGGGAAGCGCCCAAAAAGGGGGGGTCGCCGAGAGGGGAGCCACTCAATGAAGCCACAGAGATTTTAGACTCAAGGTGGGGGGAGGACGGGATCGAATATCTTCTCGCCACAGAGGACACCCCGGCCAGCGCCAACAGGTGGGTGCAGGATTACGCATTGGAGGAGCAGTGGCTCAAGGAAGAATTCCATACACTTTTCCCGCACAAGCCCATGCCGGCGGGCCTTTTTGACGACTGTCTGTTCACACCCACACACTCAGCCAGCACTTTCCAGGGTTTCTCTTCAGCTGAGGAATCGACTCCGGGAGGCAGTTCCCCAGAGGGATCACTCTCAGGGTTTGGCACGGGGGGATCTTATTGGTGGGAGGACCAACCCGAAGTGGGCTGGCGCAGAGACATGCCGAAGGGACCCTGGGAAGTGGAGTCACCTCAGGCGACAGAGGGAGAGGGGTCTTGGGTGATTTGGGGGCGGCTTCAGATTTCGAACACACCGCCCAGGAGATGGAAGCGGAGGAAATCGCCGTCGACGAGCCCATGGAGGACTTCCCGGACTTATCACGCTGGATGCACGCCTCGGGGGACGAACTGTATCCTGAAATTACCCCCACAACACTGGAGCACCCGGAACCCGCACCTGAAGAGGGGGAGGGGGGAAGGGGGGGCTTCGAGGGGGGATGGATGTCAGGGGTTCAGAAGGAGAGACACAGGAGGGGGAGCAAATGGAGAGTGAGGAGGAGGAGTACGAGGGGGGAGCAGGCAGTGACAGTGGAAAGAGTTATTCCACAAGCCTCTCCAGCGAATCGGAGGACTCACAGAAGGGAGCGCCGATGGCCAGGGCGAGGGGGGTTCCAGGGGGGAAGCCCCAGGAGGAAGGGGCCAGCGGGGAGTCCCTGAGCAGCAGTTGGAAATCAGGACCAGCTTCCCCACCAGAGCGCAGTGGGGAGGGGGAGTCCCAGGAATCGGGACCAGTGCTCTCACCACCAGCGGGAGGAGAGGAGTCAGGTTTGGTCACGCCCACATCAGGAAGCGGGGAAACGGTCAGGAGGAAGGTTACCGGCTGGGCGCGCGCGCCAAGTTCAAATGTACAGGCGAGCGGCACAGCAGGGAGCCCGGGTAGGGAGCCAGGTCCTAAAGCCCGCCGGAAGGAAGGGGAAGACCAAGAGGGGTCAGCGTCAGAAGAGTCCAGGAAGGAGGAGACCCCAGAGGGCAGAAAGACCCAGCGAAGGAAAGAACAGCGTAGGAGGTGGAGCCGGGCGAGGATCTTAAACTGGTGTGGGAGGAGCAGTGAGTCAGAGGGGACTTAGCCGGTCTAGCGTCGAGAAGTGGGTCTGCGCGCCCAGAGCCTTGAAATGGAAACTAAACTTCAATAAAGACTTTGTATATTATATCCACCGGGCGTTGGTCCTCTGTGAGCTGGGATCTAGAGGCAGACCTGACAGCATGTTTTTGGGTGTGCACCAGAATCACCCCCAACCAAAGCAAAAAGGCTTTTTGGGTTCCGTCTGCATAAAAAGAGCTCTGATGTGGCTTATTTCCAATTGTTGTTTTTCGGGTTAGAATGTACATTCACCCAGAAATCGCAGAGTGACATGTTTGGTATCAGCCCAATTCAAGCAAAGGTGTTTTGGTTCCATCTCAATAGAGGATGAATAAGCTTTGATTTTTCTTTTTTTTTTTATAAATTTTTATTGGGTTTTCAAATTTTTTAACAACAAACAACACATATGACTTCCCCCCACCCCCCCACATACATCCCACTTCCCCCATTTAATTCAGCAAGTTCTTATTCCTCTCTCTAAACTTAATCTCATTATTCTCCAACTTAGTTCATCTTATTAAACCCCATATTATTACCCTATCTTCTTATATGCAATAAATCCTTTTTTCTAAGATCAATCAAAATTTATATACCAATCTCCCCTTTTTTATATTAAAGTATAAATCAAATTTACAATATCCAAAAATCATAAAGTTTTTCAAAAATCTGTTTTCCCCCTCCCTCCCTGCCCGGGTATCTGTCCCTTCCCAGGTAGTTATCCTCCCATAAAATTCCTAGCCAGGATTCCTCACATCTCCAGCCCTCAAGTCTATTTCAGTCTCTCTCCGGTTTTTCTGTTGATATTCCTTTTTGCTGGTTTCCAGGTCTCGAAGGGTGTCTGTTACAGTTACTTCCTCTTCTCCCAGTTCAAACCTAATTGAGAAAACTTGTTGCCAGGGTTCTACCAAAAGTCCTCCAGGTTGCAGATAATAAAGGCCAGAAAAGAGGAGGAAGTCCCAGTTATATTTCTTTACTCCTTTAATTTTCATAATTCCACAGTTTCCAAGGGCTTCCTCCTTCACTTTTCTCCTCAGTCTCATGTCTTCATACTTTGTAATCCAAAAGGTTTCTTTGTTCTCTGGCAACATAGGTTTCCACACTTTCTCTTCTCCGACTTCCTCCTTCACCCCCTCCAAAGATGTCATATTTGGTTGAGCTACAGAGTCTCTCAAGAACAAGTCTCTAGTTCCATCAGCAAGGTTGTTTGTTTTAAAAATCAAGGTCATGTATTGTTCTTGTAAGATTCCCACGAGAAAAGAGGCTCTCTCAATTTGTGCTAGTAATTTTCCTTCTGCAGCCATTGTAGTGTCACTGGTTTCCCCTAGGGGGATTGCCATTGTTCAAAGTTCTACGCCAGCAATCCTTTACCCTATTGTTTATTACTTTGTTTCAAATCACGTCTGTTTATATGTAACACCTTTAAACCAAAGAGATATATAGTAATACAGTTTTGTCCTTTGTTCAGCTGTTTGACAGCTCAGTTGACAGCTGTCAAACTCCGATTCCTTGAAGCTAGATTGGTGCAGGACGCTCCCAGGTCCAAGGGGGGGGGTCACAAAAGTTTCCAAAGTTCGTCTCTTCCCTCCAGCACAACTTGACAAAATAAAACTTGTTCTTAAAAGTTATTAAAGTCTCTTACCAGTTTCCGTAGACATAAAATCTTTTTTCCGATCTTAGATTTTCGCTCCTTGCTTCCAATTGTCTGTATGAAAGGGGGGTGCGGACTTCCCTTTAGCACATCCCCCCGTTTGCCCGATTTACAAATAACGATTTTTTTAAAGTCCAAGTTTTCTTCTACTCACGGGGTGTTTGTATCCAATCGAATTTTCAGGTAGAAAGTTGACGCTCTCCGGTGAATGGCTTGCGGCTTCACTCCACTGAGGTAGCGGTTTTACTCTCAGCACCACGCCACCCCCCGTACCTTCTCCGCAGCCTTTAAAAAGGCTCTTCGACTGTCAGGGGGGGCGCTTAAGGTGCCCACCGAGTCACCAGGTCCACAGGTATCCGCACCTGTGGTTTCTAAGGGTCCCCGCGTCGCCGGCGCGGCAAGACCCGTCCTCAGAGGAGCCGATTCCCTCCGGAGCTCGGAGGGAATCCGCCATTACACCGATCGCGTCAACCCGGAAGCAAGCTTTGATTTTTCTTTCATTGTTCATTCACCCACAAATAGCAAAGGGAAATGTAATAAGCCAAAACAGGTTGTTTTGGGTTCCAACTACATAGAAAGAAGAATCTTGGCTTTCTCTTATTTCAAATCGTGTTCTTTGGTGAAAATGCACATTGACCCAGAAATCGCAAAGTTTATGTAATTAGACCAAAATAACAAAACAGCGTCTTTTTGCTTCCATATGCGTATAAAGAAGACGAATAAGCTTTGATTGGGCTTCTTTCAATTCGCATGGTGTTGTTGGCTGTTTCAGTGTTCATTCACCCACAAATAGCAAAGCAAAGTGTAATGCCAAAACAAAGCAAAACAGGTTGTTTTCGGTTCCACCTACATAGAAAGAAGAATCTTGGATTTCGCTTATTTCAAGTTCTTTGGTGTAAATGCATATTGACCCAGAATTTGCAAAGTGTATGTAATGAGACCAAAATAACAAAACACCTTCTTTTCGCTTCTATATGCGTTTCTACACGATGAATAAGCTTTGATTGGGCCTCTTTCAATTCGCATGGTGTTGTTGGTTGTTTCAGTGTTCATTCACCCACAAATAGCAAAGCAGTGTAATGCCAAAACAAAGCAAAACAGGTTGTTTTCGGCTCCATCTACATAGAAAGAAGCTTGGATTTCGCTTATTTCAAGTCGTGTTCTTTGGTGAAAATGCACATTGACCCAGAAATCGCAAAGTTTATGTAATTAGACCAAAATAACAAAACAGCGTCCTTTTGCTGACATATGAGTATAAAGAAGACGAATAAGCTTTGATTCGGCTTCTTTCAATTCGCATGGTGTTGTTGGCTGTTTCAGTGTTCATTTACCCACAAATAGCAAAGCAAAGTGTAATGCCAAAACAAAGCAAAACAGGTTGTTTTCGGTTCCACCTACATAGAAAGAAGAATGTTGGATTCGCTTATTTCAAGTTCTTTGGTGTAAATGCATATGGACCCAGAATTCGCAAAGTGTATGTAATGAGACCAAAATAACAAAACACCTTCTTTTCGCTTCTATATGCATTTCTACACGATGAATAAGCTTTGATTGGGCTTCTTTCAATTCGCATGGTGTTGTTGGCTGCTTCAGTGTTCATTCACCCACAAACAGCAAAGCAAAGTGTAATGCCAAAACAAAGCAAAACAGGTTGTTTTCGGTTACATCTATATACAAAGAAGAAACTTGGATTCGCTTATTTCAAGTTCTTTGGTGTAAATGCATATTGACCCAGAATTCGCAAAGTGTATGTAATGAGACCAAAATAAAAAAACACCGTCTTTTCGCTTCTATAAGCGTTTCTACACGATGAATAAGCTTTGCTTGGGCTTCTTTCAATTCGCATGTTTTTGGGTGTGCACCAGAATCACCCCCAACCAAAGCAAAAAGGCTTTTTGGGTTCCGTCTGCATAAAAAGAGCTCTGATGTGGCTTATTTCCAATTGTTGTTTTTCGGGTTAGAATGTACATTCACCCAGAAATCGCAGTGACATGTTTGGTATCAGCCCAATTCAAGCAAAGGTGTTTTGGTTCCATCTCAATAGAGGACGAATAAGCTTTGATTTTTCTTTCATTGTTCATTCACCCACAAATAGCAAAGGGAAATGTAATAATCCAAAACAGGTTGTTTTGGGTTCCAACTACATAGAAAGAAGAATCTTGGCTTTCTCTTATTTCAAATCGTGTTCTTTGGTGAAAATGCACATTGACCCAGAAATCGCAAAGTTTATGTAATTAGACCAAAATAACAAAACAGCGTCTTTTTGATTCCATATGCGTATAAAGAAGACGAATAAGCTTTGATTGGGCTTCTTTCAATTCGCATGGTGTTGTTGGCTGCTTCAGTGTTCATTCACACCACAAATAGCAAAGCAAAGTGTAATGCCAAAACAAAGCAAAACAGGTTGTTTTCGGTTACATCTATATAGAAAGAAGAATCTTGGATTCGCTTATTTCAAGTTCTTTGGTGTAAATGCATATTGACCCAGAATTCGCAAAGTGTATGTAATGAGACCAAAATAACAAAACACCGTCTTTTCGCTTCTATAAGCGTTTCTACACGATGAATAAGCTTTGCTTGGGCTTCTTTCAATTCGCATGTTTTTGGGTGTGCACCAGAATCACCCCCAACCAAAGCAAAAAGGCTTTTTGCGTTCCGTCTGCATAAAAAGAGCTCTGATGTGGCTTATTTCCAATTGTTGTTTTTCGGGTTAGAATGTACATTCACCCAGAAATCGCAGTGACATGTTTGGTATCAGCCCAATTCAAGCAAAGGTGTTTTGGTTCCATCTCAATAGAGGACGAATAAGCTTTGATTTTTCTTTCATTGTTCATTCACCCACAAATAGCAAAGGGAAATGTAATAAGCCAAAACAGGTTGTTTTGGGTTCCAACTACATAGAAAGAAGAATCTTGGCTTTCTCTTATTTCAAATCGTGTTCTTTGGTGAAAATGCACATTGACCCAGAAATCGCAAAGTTTATGTAATTAGACCAAAATAACAAAACAGCGTCTTTTTGCTTCCATATGCGTATAAAGAAGACAAATAAGCTTTGATTGGGCTTCTTTCAATTCGCATGGCGTTGTTGGCTGTTTCAGTGTTAATTCACCCACAAATAGCAAAGCAGTGTAATGCCAAAACAAAGCAAAACAGGTTGTTTTCGGCTCCATCTACATAGAAAGAAGCTTGGATTTCGCTTATTTTAAGTCGTGTTCTTTGGTGTAAATGCATATTGACCCAGAATTTGCAAAGTGTATGTAATGAGACCAAAATAACAAAACACCTTCTTTTCGCTTCTATATGCGTTTCTACACGATGAATAAGCTTTGATTCGGCTTCTTTCAATTCGCATGGTGTTGTTGGTTGTTTCAGTGTTCATTCACCCACAAATAGCAAAGCAGTGTAATGCCAAAACAAAGCAAAACAGGTTGTTTTCGGCTCCACCTACATAGAAAGAAGAATCTTGGATTCGCTTATTTCAAGTTCTTTGGTGTAAATGCATATGGACCCAGAATTCGCAAAGTGTATGTAATGAGACCAAAATAACAAAACACCTTCTTTCGCTTCTATATGCGTTTCTACACGATGAATAAGCTTTGATTGGGCTTCTTTCAATTCGCATGGTGTTGTTGGCTGCTTCAGTGTTCATTCACCCACAAACAGCAAAGCAAAGTGTAATGCCAAAACAAAGCAAAACAGGTTGTTTTCGGTTCCACCTACATAGAAAGAAGAATCTTGGATTCGCTTATTTCAAGTTCTTTGGTGTAAATGCATATTGACCCAGAATTCGCAAAGTGTATGTAATGAGACCAAAATAAAAAAACATCGTCTTTTCGCTTCTATAAGCGTTTCTACACGATGAATAAGCTTTGCTTGGGCTTCTTTCAATTCGCATGTTTTTGGGTGTGCACCAGAATCACCCCCAACCAAAGCAAAAAAGCTTTTTGGGTTCCGTCTGCATAAAAAGAGCTCTGATGTGGCTTATTTCCAATTGTTGTTTTTCGGGTTAGAATGTACATTCACCCAGAAATCGCAGTGACATGTTTGGTATCAGCCCAATTCAAGCAAAGGTGTTTGGGTTCCATCTCAATAGAGGACGAATAAGCTTTGATTTTTCTTTCATTGTTCATTCACCCACAAATAGCAAAGGGAAATGTAATAAGCCAAAACAGGTTGTTTTGGGTTCCAACTACATAGAAAGAAGAATCTTGGCTTTCTCTTATTTCAAATCGTGTTCTTTGGTGAAAATGCACATTGACCCAGAAATCGCAAAGTTTATGTAATTAGACCAAAATAACAAAACAGCGTCTTTTTGCTTCCATATGCGTATAAAGAAGACGAATAAGCCTTGATTGGGCTTCTTTCAATTCGCATGGTGTTGTTGGCTGTTTCAGTGTTCATTCACCCACAAATAGCAAAGCAAAGTGTAATGCCAAAACAAAGCAAAACAGGTTGTTTTCGGTTCCACCTACATAGAAAGAAGAATCTTGGATTTCGCTTATTTCAAGTTCTTTGGTGTAAATGCATATTGACCCAGAATTTGCAAAGTGTATGTAATGAGACCAAAATAACAAAACACCTTCTTTTCGCTTCTATATGCGTTTCTACACGATGAATAAGCTTTGATTGGGCCTCTTTCAATTCGCATGGTGTTGTTGGTTGTTTCAGTGTTCATTCACCCACAAATAGCAAAGCAGTGTAATGCCAAAACAAAGCAAAACAGGTTGTTTTCGGCTCCATCTACATAGAAAGAAGCTTGGATTTCGCTTATTTTAAGTCGTGTTCTTTGGTGTAAATGCATATTGACCCAGAATTCACAAGGTGTATGTAATGAGACCAAAATAACAAAACACCGTCCTTTCGCTTCTCTATGCGTTTCTACATGATGAATAAGCTTTGATTGGGCTTCTTTCAATTCGCATGGTGTTGTTGGTTGTTTCAGTGTTCATTCACCCACAAATAGCAAAGCAGTGTAATGCCAAAACAAAGCAAAACAGGTTGTTTTCGGCTCCATCTACATAGAAAGAAGCTTGGATTTCGCTTTCAAGTCGTGTTCTTTGGTGAAAATGCACATTGACCCAGAAATCGCAAAGTTTATGTAATTAGACCAAAATAACAAAACAGCGTCCTTTTGCTTCCATATGCGTATAAAGAAGACGAATAAGCTTTGATTGGGCTTCTTTCAATTCGCATGGTGTTGTTGGCTGTTTCAGTGTTCATTCACCCACAAATAGCAAAGCAAAGTGTAATGCCAAAACAAAGCAAAACAGGTTGTTTTCGGTTACATCTATATACAAAGAAGAATCTTGGATTCGCTTATTTCAAGTTCTTTGGTGTAAATGCATATTGACCCAGAATTCGCAAAGTGTATGTAATGAGACCAAAATAACAAAACACCGTCTTTTCGCTTCTATAAGCGTTTCTACACGCTGAATAAGCTTTGATTCGGCTTCTTTCAATTCGCATGGTGTTGTTGGTTGTTTCAGTGTTCATTCACCCACAAATAGCAAAGCAGTGTAATGCCAAAACAAAGCAAAACAGGTTGTTTTCGGCTCCATCTACATAGAAAGAAGCTTGGATTTCGCTTATTTTAAGTCGTGTTCTTTTGTGTAAATGCATATTGACCCAGAATTCACAAGGTGTATGTAATGAGACCAAAAAAACAAAACACCTTCTTTTCTCCTCTATATGCTTTTCTACACGCTGAATAAGCTTTGATTCGGCTTCTTTCAATTCGCATGGTGTTGTTGGTTGTTTCAGTGTTCATTCACCCACAAATAGCAAAGCAGTGTAATGCCAAAACAAAGCAAAACAGGTTGTTTTCGGCTCCATCTACATAGAAAGAAGCTTGGATTTCGCTTTCAAGTCGTGTTCTTTGGTGAAAATGCACATTGACCCAGAAATCGCAAAGTTTATGTAATTAGACCAAAATAACAAAACAGCGTCCTTTTGCTTCCATATGCGTATAAAGAAGACGAATAAGCTTTGATTGGGCTTCTTTCAATTCGCATGGTGTTGTTGGCTGTTTCAGTGTTCATTCACCCACAAATAGCAAAGCAAAGTGTAATGCCAAAACAAAGCAAAACAGGTTGTTTTCGGTTACATCTATATAGAAAGAAGAATCTTGGATTGGCTTATTTCAAGTTCTTTCGTGTAAATGCATATTGACCCAGAATTCGCAAAGTGTATGTAATGAGATCAAAATAACAAAACACCTTCTTTTCGCTTCTATATGCGTTTCTACACGATGAATAAGCTTTGCTTGGGCTTCTTTCAATTCGCATGTTTTTGGGTGTGCACCAGAATCACCCCCAACCAAAGCAAAAAGGCTTTTTGGGTTCCGTCTGCATAAAAAGAGGATGATTAAGCTCTGATGTGGCTTATTTCCAATTGTTGTTTTTCGGGTTAGAATGCACATTCACCCAGAAATCGCAGCGTGACATGTTTGGTATCAGCCCAATTCAAGCAAAGGTGTTTGGGTTCCATCTCAATAGAGGACGAATAAGCTTTGATTTTTCTTTCATTGTTCATTCACCCACAAATAGCAAAGGGAAATGTAATAAGCCAAAACAGGTTGTTCTGGGTTCCAACTACATAGAAAGAAGAATCTTGGCTTTCTCTTATTTCAAATCGTGTTCTTTGGTGAAAATGCACATTGACCCAGAAATCGCAAAGTTTATGTAATTAGACCAAAATAACAAAACAGCGTCTTTTTGCTTCCATATGCGTATAAAGAAGACGAATAAGCTTTGATTGGGCTTCTTTCAATTCGCATGGTGTTGTTGGCTGTTTCAGTGTTCATTCACCCACAAATAGCAAAGCAAAGTGTAATGCCAAAACAAAGCAAAACAGGTTGTTTTCGGTTCCACCTACATAGAAAGAAGAATCTTGGATTTCGATTATTTCAAGTTCTTTGGTGTAAATGCATATTGACCCAGAATTTGCAAAGTGTATGTAATGAGACCAAAATAACAAAACACCTTCTTTTCGCTTCTATATGCGTTTCTACACGCTGAATAAGCTTTGATTGGGCTTCTTTCAGTTCGCATGATGGTGTTGGTTGTTTCAGTGTTCATTCACCCACAAATAGCAAAGCAGTGTAATGCCAAAACAAAGCAAAACAGGTTGTTTTCGGCTCCATCTACATAGAAAGAAGCTTGGATTTCGCTTATTTTAAGTCGTGTTCTTTGGTGTAAATGCATATTGACCCAGAATTCACAAGGTGTATGTAATGAGATCAAAAAAACAAAACACCTTCTTTTCGCTTCTATATGCGTTTCTACACGCTGAATAAGCTTTGATTGGGCTTCTTTCAATTTGCATGGTTTTGTTGGTTGTTTCGGTGTTCATTCACCCACAAATAGCAAAGCAGTGTAATGCCAAAACAAAGCAAAACAGGTTGTTTTCGGCTCCATCTACATAGAAAGAAGCTTGGATTTCACTTATTTTGTGTTCTTTGGTGAAAATGCACATTGACCCAGAAATCGCAAAGTTTATGTAATTAGACCAAAATAACAAAACAGCGTCCTTTTGCTTCCATATGCGTATAAAGAAGACGAATAAGCTTTGATTGGGCTTCTTTCAATTCGCATGGTGTTGTTGGCTGTTTCAGTGTTCATTCACCCACAAATAGCAAAGCAAAGTGTAATGCCAAAACAAAGCAAAACAGGTTGTTTTCGGTTACATCTATATAGAAAGAAGAATCTTGGATTGGCTTATTTCAAGTTCTTTGGTGTAAATGCATATTGACCCAGAATTCGCAAAGTGTATGTAATGAGATCAAAATAACAAAACACCTTCTTTTCGCTTCTATATGCGTTTCTACACAATGAATAAGCTTTGCTTGGGCTTCTTTCAATTCGCATGTTTTTGGGTGTGCACCAGAATCACCCCCAACCAAAGCAAAAAGGCTTTTTGGGTTCCGTCTGCATAAAAAGAGGATGATTAAGCTCTGATGTGGCTTATTTCCAATTGTTGTTTTTCGGGTTAGAATGCACATTCACCCAGAAATCGCAGCGTGACATGTTTGGTATCAGCCCAATTCAAGCAAAGGTGTTTGGGTTCCATCTCAATAGAGGACGAATAAGCTTTGATTTTTCTTTCATTGTTCATTCACCCACAAATAGCAAAGGGAAATGTAATAAGCCAAAACAGGTTGCTTTGGGTTCCAACTACATAGAAAGAAGAATCTTGGCTTTCTCTTATTTCAAATCGTGTTCTTTGGTGAAAATGCACATTGACCCAGAAATCGCAAAGTTTATGTAATTAGACCAAAATAACAAAACAGCGTCTTTTTGCTTCCATATGCGTATAAAGAAGACGAATAAGCTTTGATTGGGCTTCTTTCAATTCGCATGGTGTTGTTGGCTGTTTCAGTGTTCATTCACCCACAAACAGCAAAGCAAAGTGTAATGCCAAAACAAAGCAAAACATGTTGTTTTCGGTTACATCTATATAGAAAGAAGAATCTTGGATTCGCTTATTTCAAGTTCTTTGGTGTAAATGCATATTGACCCAGAATTCGCAAAGTGTATGTAATGAGACCAAAATAACAAAACACCTTCTTTTCGCTTCTATATGCGTTTCTACACGATGAATAAGCTTTGATTGGGCTTCTTTCAATTCGCAGGGTGTTGTTGGCTGCTTCAGTGTTCATTCACCCACAAATAGCAAAGCAAAGTGTAATGCCAAAACAAAGCAAAACAGGTTGTTTTCGGTTCCACCTACATAGAAAGAAGAATCTTGGATTCGCTTATTTCAAGTTTTTTGGTGTAAATGCATATTGACCCAGAATTTGCAAAGTGTATGTAATGAGACCAAAATAACAAAACACCTTCTTTTCGCTTCTATATGCTTTTCTGCACGCTGAATAAGCTTTGATTCGGCTTCTTTCAATTCGCATGGTGTTGTTGGTTGTTTCAATGTTCATTCACCCACAAATAGCAAAGCAGTGTAATGCCAAAACAAAGCAAAACAGGTTGTTTTCGGCTCCATCTACATAGAAAGAAGCTTGGATTTCTCTTATTTTAAGTCGTGTTCTTTGGTGTAAATGCATATTGACCCAGAATTCACAAGGTGTATGTAATGAGACCAAAAAAACAAAACACCTTCTTTTCGCTTCTATATGCGTTTCTACACGATGAATAAGCTTTGATTCGGCTTCTTTTCAATTCGCATGGTGTTGTTGGTTGTTTCAGTGTTCATTCACCCACAAATAGCAAAGCAGTGTAATGCCAAAACCAAGCAAAACAGGTTGTTTTCGGCTCCATCTACATAGAAAGAAGCTTGGATTTCACTTATTTTAAGTCGTGTTCTTTGGTGTAAATGCAATTGACCCAGAATTCACAAGGTGTATGTTATGAGACCAAAAAAACAAAACACCGTCCTTTCGCTTCTCTATGCGTTTCTACATGATGAATAAGCTTTGATTGGGCTTCTTTCAATTCGCATGGTGTTGTTGGTTGTTTCAGTGTTCATTTACCCACAAATAGCAAAGCAAAGTGTAATGCCAAAACAAAGCAAAACAGGTTGTTTTCGGTTCCACCTACATAGAAAGAAGAATGTTGGATTCGCTTATTTCAAGTTCTTTGGTGTAAATGCATATGGACCCAGAATTCGCAAAGTGTATGTAATGAGACCAAAATAACAAAACACCTTCTTTTCGCTTCTATATGCATTTCTACACGATGAATAAGCTTTGATTGGGCTTCTTTCAATTCGCATGGTGTTGTTGGCTGCTTCAGTGTTCATTCACCCACAAACAGCAAAGCAAAGTGTAATGCCAAAACAAAGCAAAACAGGTTGTTTTCGGTTACATCTATATACAAAGAAGAAACTTGGATTCGCTTATTTCAAGTTCTTTGGTGTAAATGCATATTGACCCAGAATTCGCAAAGTGTATGTAATGAGACCAAAATAAAAAAACACCGTCTTTTCGCTTCTATAAGCGTTTCTACACGATGAATAAGCTTTGCTTGGGCTTCTTTCAATTCGCATGTTTTTGGGTGTGCACCAGAATCACCCCCAACCAAAGCAAAAAGGCTTTTTGGGTTCCGTCTGCATAAAAAGAGCTCTGATGTGGCTTATTTCCAATTGTTGTTTTTCGGGTTAGAATGTACATTCACCCAGAAATCGCAGTGACATGTTTGGTATCAGCCCAATTCAAGCAAAGGTGTTTTGGTTCCATCTCAATAGAGGACGAATAAGCTTTGATTTTTCTTTCATTGTTCATTCACCCACAAATAGCAAAGGGAAATGTAATAATCCAAAACAGGTTGTTTTGGGTTCCAACTACATAGAAAGAAGAATCTTGGCTTTCTCTTATTTCAAATCGTGTTCTTTGGTGAAAATGCACATTGACCCAGAAATCGCAAAGTTTATGTAATTAGACCAAAATAACAAAACAGCGTCTTTTTGATTCCATATGCGTATAAAGAAGACGAATAAGCTTTGATTGGGCTTCTTTCAATTCGCATGGTGTTGTTGGCTGCTTCAGTGTTCATTCACACCACAAATAGCAAAGCAAAGTGTAATGCCAAAACAAAGCAAAACAGGTTGTTTTCGGTTACATCTATATAGAAAGAAGAATCTTGGATTCGCTTATTTCAAGTTCTTTGGTGTAAATGCATATTGACCCAGAATTCGCAAAGTGTATGTAATGAGACCAAAATAACAAAACACCGTCTTTTCGCTTCTATAAGCGTTTCTACACGATGAATAAGCTTTGCTTGGGCTTCTTTCAATTCGCATGTTTTTGGGTGTGCACCAGAATCACCCCCAACCAAAGCAAAAAGGCTTTTTGCGTTCCGTCTGCATAAAAAGAGCTCTGATGTGGCTTATTTCCAATTGTTGTTTTTCGGGTTAGAATGTACATTCACCCAGAAATCGCAGTGACATGTTTGGTATCAGCCCAATTCAAGCAAAGGTGTTTTGGTTCCATCTCAATAGAGGACGAATAAGCTTTGATTTTTCTTTCATTGTTCATTCAACCACAAATAGCAAAGGGAAATGTAATAAGCCAAAACAGGTTGTTTTGGGTTCCAACTACATAGAAAGAAGAATCTTGGCTTTCTCTTATTTCAAATCGTGTTCTTTGGTGAAAATGCACATTGACCCAGAAATCGCAAAGTTTATGTAATTAGACCAAAATAACAAAACAGCGTCTTTTTGCTTCCATATGCGTATAAAGAAGACAAATAAGCTTTGATTGGGCTTCTTTCAATTCGCATGGCGTTGTTGGCTGTTTCAGTGTTAATTCACCCACAAATAGCAAAGCAGTGTAATGCCAAAACAAAGCAAAACAGGTTGTTTTCGGCTCCATCTACATAGAAAGAAGCTTGGATTTCGCTTATTTTAAGTCGTGTTCTTTGGTGTAAATGCATATTGACCCAGAATTTGCAAAGTGTATGTAATGAGACCAAAATAACAAAACACCTTCTTTTCGCTTCTATATGCGTTTCTACACGATGAATAAGCTTTGATTCGGCTTCCTTCAATTCGCATGGTGTTGTTGGTTGTTTCAGTGTTCATTCACCCACAAATAGCAAAGCAGTGTAATGCCAAAACAAAGCAAAACAGGTTGTTTTCGGCTCCACCTACATAGAAAGAAGAATCTTGGATTCGCTTATTTCAAGTTCTTTGGTGTAAATGCATATGGACCCAGAATTCGCAAAGTGTATGTAATGAGACCAAAATAACAAAACACCTTCTTTTCGCTTCTATATGCGTTTCTACACGATGAATAAGCTTTGATTGGGCTTCTTTCAATTCGCATGGTGTTGTTGGCTGCTTCAGTGTTCATTCACCCACAAACAGCAAAGCAAAGTGTAATGCCAAAACAAAGCAAAACAGGTTGTTTTCGGTTCCACCTACATAGAAAGAAGAATCTTGGATTCGCTTATTTCAAGTTCTTTGGTGTAAATGCATATTGACCCAGAATTCGCAAAGTGTATGTAATGAGACCAAAATAAAAAAACATCGTCTTTTCGCTTCTATAAGCGTTTCTACACGATGAATAAGCTTTGCTTGGGCTTCTTTCAATTCGCATGTTTTTGGGTGTGCACCAGAATCACCCCCAACCAAAGCAAAAAAGCTTTTTGGGTTCCGTCTGCATAAAAAGAGCTCTGATGTGGCTTATTTCCAATTGTTGTTTTTCGGGTTAGAATGTACATTCACCCAGAAATCGCAGTGACATGTTTGGTATCAGCCCAATTCAAGCAAAGGTGTTTGGGTTCCATCTCAATAGAGGACGAATAAGCTTTGATTTTTCTTTCATTGTTCATTCACCCACAAATAGCAAAGGGAAATGTAATAAGCCAAAACAGGTTGTTTTGGGTTCCAACTACATAGAAAGAAGAATCTTGGCTTTCTCTTATTTCAAATCGTGTTCTTTGGTGAAAATGCACATTGACCCAGAAATCGCAAAGTTTATGTAATTAGACCAAAATAACAAAACAGCGTCTTTTTGCTTCCATATGCGTATAAAGAAGACGAATAAGCCTTGATTGGGCTTCTTTCAATTCGCATGGTGTTGTTGGCTGTTTCAGTGTTCATTCACCCACAAATAGCAAAGCAAAGTGTAATGCCAAAACAAAGCAAAACAGGTTGTTTTCGGTTCCACCTACATAGAAAGAAGAATCTTGGATTTCGCTTATTTCAAGTTCTTTGGTGTAAATGCATATTGACCCAGAATTTGCAAAGTGTATGTAATGAGACCAAAATAACAAAACACCTTCTTTTCGCTTCTATATGCGTTTCTACACGATGAATAAGCTTTGATTGGGCCTCTTTCAATTCGCATGGTGTTGTTGGTTGTTTCAGTGTTCATTCACCCACAAATAGCAAAGCAGTGTAATGCCAAAACAAAGCAAAACAGGTTGTTTTCGGCTCCATCTACATAGAAAGAAGCTTGGATTTCGCTTATTTTAAGTCGTGTTCTTTGGTGTAAATGCATATTGACCCAGAATTCACAAGGTGTATGTAATGAGACCAAAATAACAAAACACCGTCCTTTCGCTTCTCTATGCGTTTCTACATGATGAATAAGCTTTGATTGGGCTTCTTTCAATTCGCATGGTGTTGTTGGTTGTTTCAGTGTTCATTCACCCACAAATAGCAAAGCAGTGTAATGCCAAAACAAAGCAAAACAGGTTGTTTTCGGCTCCATCTACATAGAAAGAAGCTTGGATTTCGCTTTCAAGTCGTGTTCTTTGGTGAAAATGCACATTGACCCAGAAATCGCAAAGTTTATGTAATTAGACCAAAATAACAAAACAGCGTCCTTTTGCTTCCATATGCGTATAAAGAAGACGAATAAGCTTTGATTGGGCTTCTTTCAATTCGCATGGTGTTGTTGGCTGTTTCAGTGTTCATTCACCCACAAATAGCAAAGCAAAGTGTAATGCCAAAACAAAGCAAAACAGGTTGTTTTCGGTTACATCTATATACAAAGAAGAATCTTGGATTCGCTTATTTCAAGTTCTTTGGTGTAAATGCATATTGACCCAGAATTCGCAAAGTGTATGTAATGAGACCAAAATAACAAAACACCGTCTTTTCGCTTCTATAAGCGTTTCTACACGCTGAATAAGCTTTGATTCGGCTTCTTTCAATTCGCATGGTGTTGTTGGTTGTTTCAGTGTTCATTCACCCACAAATAGCAAAGCAGTGTAATGCCAAAACAAAGCAAAACAGGTTGTTTTCGGCTCCATCTACATAGAAAGAAGCTTGGATTTCGCTTATTTTAAGTCGTGTTCTTTTGTGTAAATGCATATTGACCCAGAATTCACAAGGTGTATGTAATGAGACCAAAAAAACAAAACACCTTCTTTTCTCCTCTATATGCTTTTCTACACGCTGAATAAGCTTTGATTCGGCTTCTTTCAATTCGCATGGTGTTGTTGGTTGTTTCAGTGTTCATTCACCCACAAATAGCAAAGCAGTGTAATGCCAAAACAAAGCAAAACAGGTTGTTTTCGGCTCCATCTACATAGAAAGAAGCTTGGATTTCACTTATTTTGTGTTCTTTGGTGAAAATGCACATTGACCCAGAAATCGCAAAGTTTATGTAATTAGACCAAAATAACAAAACAGCGTCCTTTTGCTTCCATATGCGTATAAAGAAGACGAATAAGCTTTGATTGGGCTTCTTTCAATTCGCATGGTGTTGTTGGCTGTTTCAGTGTTCATTCACCCACAAATAGCAAAGCAAAGTGTAATGCCAAAACAAAGCAAAACAGGTTGTTTTCGGTTACATCTATATAGAAAGAAGAATCTTGGATTGGCTTATTTCAAGTTCTTTGGTGTAAATGCATATTGACCCAGAATTCGCAAAGTGTATGTAATGAGATCAAAATAACAAAACACCTTCTTTTCGCTTCTATATGCGTTTCTACACGATGAATAAGCTTTGCTTGGGCTTCTTTCAATTCGCATGTTTTTGGGTGTGCACCAGAATCACCCCCAACCAAAGCAAAAAGGCTTTTTGGGTTCCGTCTGCATAAAAAGAGGATGATTAAGCTCTGATGTGGCTTATTTCCAATTGTTGTTTTTCGGGTTAGAATGCACATTCACCCAGAAATCGCAGCGTGACATGTTTGGTATCAGCCCAATTCAAGCAAAGGTGTTTGGGTTCCATCTCAATAGAGGACGAATAAGCTTTGATTTTTCTTTCATTGTTCATTCACCCACAAATAGCAAAGGGAAATGTAATAAGCCAAAACAGGTTGCTTTGGGTTCCAACTACATAGAAAGAAGAATCTTGGCTTTCTCTTATTTCAAATCGTGTTCTTTGGTGAAAATGCACATTGACCCAGAAATCGCAAAGTTTATGTAATTAGACCAAAATAACAAAACAGCGTCTTTTTGCTTCCATATGCGTATAAAGAAGACGAATAAGCTTTGATTGGGCTTCTTTCAATTCGCATGGTGTTGTTGGCTGCTTCAGTGTTCATTCACCCACAAACAGCAACTGAACTGAACTGAGTTTATTACGGTCATAGACCAGAGAAACATAAAACAACAATAGTTTACAAAGGGAATAATGGTGTCAATTTAAAAAATTGTAAAATTATACATAAAAAGCAACACATATGCACACACACACATATATACACATTTATGCACTGCAATATATGTATAGGCTTAAAAGATAAGGGGGCTTGTCCAGGGGTCAAGTCTTTTACTTTTTTACAGCTAATGCCCTCCGCTTGATCGCAGCCGCAGAAAATTTGGCCACTTTCAGTGTTACTTCTGGGTTTTTATCTCCTAGTAGAATTTTCAGCCGCTGAAGTTCAGATCGACCTGGAAATTTCTGAACGATGGGGGAGATAAACAGTGACCTAATATCCCCGTAAAGGTCGCAGTGTAGCAACACATGTGAAGCCGTTTCCACCTCTTTCAGACCACATGGGCAAACTCGTTCAACATAGGGTTTGCCCTCGTATCTGCCCTTTAGTAAGGCAGATGGCAGTACATCAAATCTGGTAAGGGTAAACGCCCGCCTGTATTTTGCGATTTGTAGATCCAGCAAATATGGTGTTAGATTAAACCCTTTTCCATAATCTTGGATAGCTGGATATTTATCTATCTTGCTCATATGATCCTGAAGCTCTACATCTCCTATTCGCTGGCTCACCATCCTTTTAGCCTTTTCAAAACCTGAGGCTATAAGTTCTTGTGAGGAAAGCCCCAGGCCCTTCAATTTTTCATAAAGCGACAATCTCCATTTAGACTGGAACGGGTCTAATAGAGTCAATGGAGCCACTCCCACTGGGAAAAATATGAGTTTTAGCCAGAGGTGAATCTTCAAGATCCATATCCTGGCATTAATAGAGAGTTGACCTACCTCCAGCCTAATGGCTGCGTTGGAAACGCAGGTAGGTAACCCTAGTAGGGAGCGGTAAAATTTAGTTTGTACAGATTCCAGGGACTTAAGTTTTTGACAATTAAATATCTGGGTGCCATACATCAGTTGTGGAAGTATTTTTGCGACAAAGACCTGGGAGGCAGCAGGAACATATTGACCTCCTTTTCTGTAGAAGAATCTTACGATAGCTCTAGAAGATCTTTGCGCATTTGCAATGGAATTCTTAATCTGATGGCACCAAGATCCCTTCTCGTCAAAGATTATTCCAAGGTATCTAAAAGATGTTACTTGCTCAATAGGTTGGTTATTAATTTTCCATTTATGTCGGAGTTTTCTCTTGGAGAACACCATAATTTTTGATTTAGTGTAATTTATTATTAGGTCTTCAGCTTCGCATTACTCTGTAAGAGCTCGTAAAAGTTTTCTTAGGCCCACACAAGAGAAGGAAATAAGTGCCGCATCATCTGCGTACAAAAGGACTGGAATTGGTATATTATTTAGGTTTGGGGGGTGAGTACTTGCTTCCTCCATCTTTCCGACTAAGGAGTTTATATAGAAATTAAATAGAATAGGGGCAAGAACACAGCCTTGCTTGACACCATGGAAACTTTGGATTTCCTTTGATAGGTTCCCATAACGGTCGCATCTAACACGGATCCGAGTATTTTCATGTAATCTACGGATAAGAAGCAAAAGACGTCTGTCGATGTTTGTGGCATTTAATTTTTCCCAAAGTCTGTGCCGGGGTATCAAATCGAAAGCTGATTTGAAGTCTATAAAGGCTACATAGAGGGAGCCTCCTTTCTTTGAGGTGTATTTCTCCACTAGATGTTGCAATACCAGTCCTTGGTCTAGAGTTGATCTATGTGCCCTGAAACCAGCCTGGGCTTCCTTAAGGATGTGCTCCCGTTCCAGCCAGTCCGCAAACTTTTCACGTAAGTGAGTTGCATAGAGTTTGCTGATGATGCTTAAGAGACTGATTGGTCTGTAATTGGCTGGATCAAGTTTACAGCCTTTCTTGAATATGGGAACGATGATTGCCAATCCCCAGTCCTCTGGTATTATTGCTGTTTGATCTATGCTGGTGAATAGGCTGGCAAGGACTGGGGCCCACCAGTCAATATTGGCTTTAAGAAGCTCAGGAGAGATATTATCTGCTCCCGGGGCCCACAAACAGCAAAGCAAAGTGTAATGCCAAAACAAAGCAAAACATGTTGTTTTCGGTTACATCTATATAGAAAGAAGAATCTTGGATTCGCTTATTTCAAGTTCTTTGGTGTAAATGCATATTGACCCAGAATTCGCAAAGTGTATGTAATGAGACCAAAATAACAAAATAACAAAACACCTTCTTTTCGCTTCTATATGCGTTTCTACACGATGAATAAGCTTTGATTGGGCTTCTTTCAATTCGCAGGGTGTTGTTGGCTGCTTCAGTGTTCATTCACCCACAAATAGCAAAGCAAAGTGTAATGCCAAAACAAAGCAAAACAGGTTGTTTTCGGTTCCACCTACATAGAAAGAAGAATCTTGGATTCGCTTATTTCAAGTTTTTTGGTGTAAATGCATATTGACCCAGAATTTGCAAAGTGTATGTAATGAGACCAAAATAACAAAACACCTTCTTTTCGCTTCTATATGCGTTTCTGCACGCTGAATAAGCTTTGATTCGGCTTCTTTCAATTCGCATGGTGTTGTTGGTTGTTTCAATGTTCATTCACCCACAAATAGCAAAGCAGTGTAATGCCAAAACAAAGCAAAACAGGTTGTTTTCGGCTCCATCTACATAGAAAGAAGCTTGGATTTCTCTTATTTTAAGTCGTGTTCTTTGGTGTAAATGCATATTGACCCAGAATTCACAAGGTGTATGTAATGAGACCAAAAAAACAAAACACCTTCTTTTCGCTTCTATATGCGTTTCTACACGCTGAATAAGCTTTGATTCGGCTTCTTTTCAATTCGCATGGTGTTGTTGGTTGTTTCAGTGTTCATTCACCCACAAATAGCAAAGCAGTGTAATGCCAAAACCAAGCAAAACAGGTTGTTTTCGGCTCCATCTACATAGAAAGAAGCTTGGATTTCACTTATTTTAAGTCGTGTTCTTTGGTGTAAATGCAATTGACCCAGAATTCACAAGGTGTATGTTATGAGACCAAAAAAACAAAACACCGTCCTTTCGCTTCTCTATGCGTTTCTACATGATGAATAAGCTTTGATTGGGCTTCTTTCAATTCGCATGGTGTTGTTGGTTGTTTCAGTGTTCATTCACCCACAAATAGCAAAGCAGTGTAATGCCAAAACAATGCAAAACAGGTTGTTTTCGGCTCCATCTACATAGAAAGAAGCTTGGATTTCGCTTATTTCGTGTTCTTTGGTGAAAATGCACATTGACCCAGAAATCGCAAAGTTTATGTAATTAGACCAAAATAACAAAACAGCGTCCTTTTGCTTCCATATGCATATAAAGAAGACGAATAAGCTTTGATTGGGCTTCTTTCAATTCGCATGGTGTTGTTGGCTGTTTCAGTGTTCATTCACCCACAAATAGCAAAGCAAAGTGTAATGCCAAAACAAAGCAAAACAGGTTGTTTTCGGTTCCACCTACATAGAAAGAAGAATCTTGGATTCGCTTATTTCAAGTTCTTTGGTGTAAATGCATATGGACCCAGAATTCGCAAAGTGTATGTAATGAGACCAAAATAACAAAACACCTTCTTTTCGCTTCTATATGCATTTCTACACGATGAATAAGCTTTGATTGGGCTTCTTTCAATTCGCATGGTGTTGTTGGCTGCTTCAGTGTTCATTCACCCACAAACAGCAAAGCAAAGTGTAATGCCAAAACAACGCAAAACAGGTTGTTTTCGGTTACATCTATATAGAAAGAAGAATCTTGGATTCGCTTATTTCAAGTTCTTTGGTGTAAATGCATATTGACCCAGAATTCGCAAAGTGTATGTAATGAGACCAAAATAACAAAACACCGTCTTTTCGCTTCTATAAGCGTTTCTACACGATGAATAAGCTTTGCTTGGGCTTCTTTCAATTCGCATGTTTTTGGGTGTGCACCAGAATCACCCCCAACCAAAGCAAAAAGGCTTTTTGGGTTCCGTCTGCATAAAAAGAGGATGATTAAGCTCTGATGTGGCTTATTTCCAATTGTTGTTTTTCGGGTTAGAATGCACATTCACCCAGAAATCGCAGCGTGACATGTTTGGTATCAGCCCAATTCAAGCAAAGGTGTTTTGGTTCCATCTCAATAGAGGACGAATAAGCTTTGATTTTTCTTTCATTGTTCATTCACCCACAGCAAAGGGAAATGTAATAATCCAAAACAGGTTGTTTTGGGTTCCAACTACATAGAAAGAAGAATCTTGGCTTTCTCTTATTTCAAATCGTGTTCTTTGGTGAAAATGCACATTGACCCAGAAATCGCAAAGTTTATGTAATTAGACCAAAATAACAAAACAGCGTCTTTTTGCTTCCATATGCGTATAAAGAAGATGAATAAGCTTTGATTGGGCTTCTTTCAATTCGCATGGTGTTGTTGGCTGCTTCAGTGTTCATTCACCCACAAATAGCAAAGCAAAGTGTAATGCCAAAACAAAGCAAAACAGGTTGTTTTCGGTTACATCTATATACAAAGAAGAATCTTGGATTCGCTTATTTCAAGTTCTTTGGTGTAAATGCATATTGACCCAGAATTTGCAGTGTATGTAATGAGACCAAAATAACAAAACACCGTCTTTTCGCTTCTATAAGCGTTTCTACACGATGAATAAGCTTTGATTCGGCTTCTTTCAATTAGCATGGTGTTGTTGGTTGTTTCAGTGTTCATTCACCCACAAATAGCAAAGCAGTGTAATTCCAAAACAAAGCAAAACAGGTTGTTTTCGGCTCCATCTACATAGAAAGAAGCTTGGATTTCGCTTATTTTAAATCGTGTTCTTTGGTGTAAATGCATATTGACCCAGAATTCACAAGGTGTATGTAATGAGACCAAAAAAACAAAACACCGTCCTTTCGCTTCTCTATGCGTTTCTACATGATGAATAAGCTTTGATTGGGCTTCTTTCAATTCGCATGGTGTTGTTGGTTGTTTCAGTGTTCATTCACCCACAAATAGCAAAGCAGTGTAATGCCAAAACAAAGCAAAACAGGTTGTTTTCGGCTCCATCTACATAGAAAGAAGCTTGGATTTCGCTTATTTCGTGTTCTTTGGTGAAAATGCACATTGACCCAGAAATCGCAAAGTTTATGTAATTAGACCAAAATAACAAAACAGCGTCCTTTTGCTTCCATATGCGTATAAAGAAGACGAATAAGCTTTGATTGGGCTTCTTTCAATTCGCATGGTGTTGTTGGCTGTTTCAGTGTTCATTCACCCACAAATAGCAAAGCAAAGTGTAATGCCAAAACAAAGCAAAACAGGTTGTTTTCGGTTACATCTATATAGAAAGAAGAATCTTGGATTCGCTTATTTCAAGTTCTTTGGTGTAAATGCATATGGACCCAGAATTTGCAGTGTATGTAATGAGACCAAAATAACAAAACACCGTCTTTTCGCTTCTATAAGCGTTTCTACACGATGAATAAGCTTTGCTTGGGCTTCTTTCAATTCGCATGTTTTTGGGTGTGCACCAGAATCACCCCCAACCAAAGCAAAAAGGCTTTTTGGGTTCCGTCTGCATAAAAAGAGCTCTGATGTGGCTTATTTCCAATTGTTGTTTTTCGGGTTAGAATGCACATTCACCCAGAAATCGCAGCGTGACATGTTTGGTGTCAGCCCAATTCAAACAAAGGTGTTTGGGTTCCATCTCAATAGAGGACGAATAAGCTTTGATTTTTCTTTCATTGTTCATTCACCCACAAATAGCAAAGGGAAATGTAATAAGCCAAAACAGGTTGTTCTGGGTTCCAACTACATAGAAAGAAGAATCTTGGCTTTCTCTTATTTCAAATCGTGTTCTTTGGTGAAAATGCACATTGACCCAGAAATCGCAAAGTTTATGTAATTAGACCAAAATAACAAAACAGCGTCTTTTTGCTTCCATATGCGTATAAAGAAGACGAATAAGCTTTGATTGGGCTTCTTTCAATTCGCATGGTGTTGTTGGCTGCTTCAGTGTTCATTCACCCACAAATAGCAAAGCAAAGTGTAATGCCAAAACAAAGCAAAACAGGTTGTTTTCGGTTACATCTATATAGAAAGAAGAATCTTGGATTCGCTTATTTCAAGTTCTTTGGTGTAAATGCATATGGACCCAGAATTTGCAGTGTATGTAATGAGACCAAAATAACAAAACACCGTCTTTTCGCTTCTATAAGCGTTTCTACACGATGAATAAGCTTTGCTTGGGCTTCTTTCAATTCGCATGTTTTTGGGTGTGCACCAGAATCACCCCCAACCAAAGCAAAAAGGCTTTTTGGGTTCCGTCTGCATAAAAAGAGCTCTGATGTGGCTTATTTCCAATTGTTGTTTTTCGAGTTAGAATGCACATTCACCCAGAAATCGCAGCGTGACATGTTTGGTGTCAGCCCAATTCAAACAAAGGTGTTTGGGTTCCATCTCAATAGAGGACGAATAAGCTTTGATTTTTCTTTCATTGTTCATTCACCCACAAATAGCAAAGGGAAATGTAATAAGCCAAAACAGGTTGTTCTGGGTTCCAACTACATAGAAAGAAGAATCTTGGCTTTCTCTTATTTCAAATCGTGTTCTTTGGTGAAAATGCACATTGACCCAGAAATCGCAAAGTTTATGTAATTAGACCAAAATAACAAAACAGCGTCTTTTTGCTTCCATATGCGTATAAAGAAGACGAATAAGCTTTGATTGGGCTTCTTTCAATTTGCATGGTGTTGTTGGCTGCTTCAGTGTTCATTCACCCACAAATAGCAAAGCAAAGTGTAATGCCAAAACAAAGCAAAACAGGTTGTTTTCGGTTACATCTATATAGAAAGAAGAATCTTGGATTCGCTTATTTCAAGTTCTTTGGTGTAAATGCATATGGACCCAGAATTTGCAGTGTATGTAATGAGACCAAAATAACAAAACACCGTCTTTTCGCTTCTATAAGCGTTTCTACACGATGAATAAGCTTTGCTTGGGCTTCTTTCAATTCGCATGTTTTTGGGTGTGCACCAGAATCAACCGCAACCAAAGCAAAAAGGCTTTTTGGGTTCCGTCTGCATAAAAAGAGGATGATTAAGCTCTGATGTGGCTTATTTCCAATTGTTGTTTTTCGGGTTAAAATGCACATTCACCCAGAAATCGCAGCGTGACATGTTTACCCAGAATTTGCAGTGTATGTAATGAGACCAAAATAACAAAACACCGTCTTTTCGCTTCTATAAGCGTTTCTACACGATGAATAAGCTTTGCTTGGGCTTCTTTCAATTCGCATGTTTTTGGGAGTGCACCAGAATCACCCCCAACCAAAGCAAAAAGGCTTTTTGGGTTCCGCTGCTTCTATAAGCGTTTCTACACGATGAATAAGCTTTGCTTGGGCTTCTTTCAATTCGCATGTTTTTGGGTGTGCACCAGAATCACCCCCAACCAAAGCAAAAAGGCTTTTTGGTTCCGTCTGCATAAAAAGAGGATGATTAAGCTCTGATGTGGCTTATTTCCAATTGTTGTTTTTCGGGTTAGAATGCACATTCACCCAGAAATCGCAGCGTGACATGTTTGGTATCAGCCCAATTCAAGCAAAGGTGTTTGGGTTCCATCTCAATAGAGGACGAATAAGCTTTGATTTTTCTTTCATTGTTCATTCACCCACAAATAGCAAAGGGAAATGTAATAAGCCAAAACAGGTTGTTTTGGGTTCCAACTACATAGAAAGAAGAATCTTGGCTTTCTCTTATTTCAAATCGTGTTCTTTGGTGAAAATGCACATTGACCCAGAAATCGCAAAGTTTATGTAATTAGACCAACATAACAAAACAGCGTCTTTTTGCTTCCATATGCGTATAAAGAAGACGAATAAGCTTTGATTGGGCTTCTTTCAATTCGCATGGTGTTGTTGGCTGCTTCAGTGTTCATTCACCCACAAATAGCAAAGCAAAGTGTAATGCCAAAACAAAGCAAAACAGGTTGTTTTCGGTTACATCCATATAGAAAGAAGAATCTTAGATTCGCTTATTTCAAGTTCTTTGGTGTAAATGCATATGGACCCAGAATTTGCAGTGTATGTAATGAGACCAAAATAACAAAACACCGTCTTTTCGCTTCTATAAGCGTTTCTACACGATGAATAAGCTTTGCTTGGGCTTCTTTCAATTCGCATGTTATTGGGTGTGCACCAGAATCACCCCCAACCAAAGCAAAAAGGCTTTTTGGGTTCCGTCTGCATAAAAAGAGCTCTGATGTGGCTTATTTCCAATTGTTGTTTTTCGGGTTAGAATGCACATTCACCCAGAAATCGCAGCGTGACATCAGCCCAATTCAAGCAAAGGTTTTTTGGTTCCATCTCAATAGAGGACGAATAAGCTTTGATTTTTCTTTCATTGTTCATTCACCCACAAATAGCAAAGGGAAATGTAATAAGCCAAAACAGGTTGTATATCTATATAGAAAGAAGAATCTTGGATTCGCTTATTTCAAGTTCTTTGGTGTAAATGCATGTTTACCCAGAATTTGCAGTGTATGTAATGAGACCAAAATAACAAAACACCGTCTTTTCGCTTCTATAAGCGTTTCTACACGATGAATAAGCTTTGCTTGGGCTTCTTTCAATTCGCATGTTTTTGGGTGTGCACCAGAATCACCCCCAACCAAAGCAAAAGGGCTTTTTGGGTTCCGTCTGCATAAAAAGAGGATGATTAAGCTCTGATGTGGCTTATTTCCAATTATTGTTTTTCGGGTTAGAATGCACATTCTCCCAGAAATCGCAGCGTGACATGTTTGGTGTCAGCCCAATTCAAGCAAAGGTGTTTGGGTTCCATCTCAATAGAGGACGAATAAGCTTTGATTTTTCTTTCATTGTTCATTCACCCACAAATAGCAAAGCAAAGTGTAATGCCAAAACAAAGCAAAACAGGTTGTTTTCGGTTACATCTATATAGAAAGAAGAATCTTGGATTCGCTTATTTCAAGTTCTTTGGTGTAAATGCATATGGACCCAGAATTTGCAGTGTATGTAATGAGACCAAAATAACAAAACACCGTCTTTTCGCTTCTATAAGCGTTTCTACACGATGAATAAGCTTTGCTTGGGCTTCTTTCAATTCGCATGTTTTTGGGTGTGCACCAGAATCACCCCCAACCAAAGCAAAAAGGCTTTTTGGGTTCCGTCTGCATAAAAAGAGGATGATTAAGCTCTGATGTGGCTTATTTCCAATTATTGTTTTTCGGGTTAGAATGCACATTATCCCAGAAATCGCAGCGTGATATGTTTGGTGTCAGCCCAATTCAAGCAAAGGTGTTTGGGTTCCATCTCAATAGAGGACGAATAAGCTTTGATTTTTCTTTCATTGTTCATTCACCCACAAATAGCAAAGCAAAGTGTAATGCCAAAACAAAGCAAAACAGGTTGTTTTCGGTTACATCTATATAGAGAGAAGAATCTTGGATTCGCTTATTTCAAGTTCTTTGGTGTAAATGCATATGGACCCAGAATTTGCAGTGTATGTAATGAGACCAAAATAACAAAACACCGTCTTTTCGCTTCTATAAGCGTTTCTACACGATGAATAAGCTTTGCTTGGGCTTCTTTCAATTCGCATGTTTTTGGGTGTGCACCAGAATCACCCCCAACCAAAGCAAAAAGGCTTTTTGGGTTCCGCTGCTTCTATAAGCGTTTCTACACGATGAATAAGCTTTGCTTGGGCTTCTTTCAATTCGCATGTTTTTGGGTGTGCACCAGAATCACCCCCAACCAAAGCAAAAAGGCTTTTTGGTTCCGTCTGCATAAAAAGAGGATGATTAAGCTCTGATGTGGCTTATTTCCAATTGTTGTTTTTCGGGTTAGAATGCACATTCACCCAGAAATCGCAGCGTGACATGTTTGGTATCAGCCCAATTCAAGCAAAGGTGTTTGGGTTCCATCTCAATAGAGGACGAATAAGCTTTGATTTTTCTTTCATTGTTCATTCACCCACAAATAGCAAAGGGAAATGTAATAAGCCAAAACAGGTTGTTTTGGGTTCCAACTACATAGAAAGAAGAATCTTGGCTTTCTCTTATTTCAAATCGTGTTCTTTGGTGAAAATGCACATTGACCCAGAAATCGCAAAGTTTATGTAATTAGACCAAAATAACAAAACAGCGTCTTTTTGCTTCCATATGCGTATAAAGAAGACGAATAAGCTTTGATTGGGCTTCTTTCAATTCGCATGGTGTTGTTGGCTGCTCCAGTGTTCATTCACCCACAAATAGCAAAGCAAAGTGTAATGCCAAAACAAAGCAAAACAGGTTGTTTTCGGTTACATCTATATAGAAAGAAGAATCTTGGATTCGCTTATTTCAAGTTCTTTGGTGTAAATGCATATTGACCCAGAATTCGCAAAGTGTATGTAATGAGACCAAAATAACAAAACATATTTACCCAGAATTTGCAGTGTATGTAATGAGACCAAAATAACAAAACACCGTCTTTTCGCTTCTATAAGCGTTTCTACACGATGAATAAGCTTTGCTTGGGCTTCTTTCAATTCGCATGTTTTTGGGTGTGCACCAGAATCACCCCCAACCAAAGCAAAAAGGCTTTTTGGGTTCCGCTGCTTCTATAAGCGTTTCTACACGATGAATAAGCTTTGCTTGGGCTTCTTTCAATTCGCATGTTTTTGGGTGTGCACCAGAATCACCCCCAACCAAAGCAAAAAGGCTTTTTGGTTCCGTCTGCATAAAAAGAGGATGATTAAGCTCTGATGTGGCTTATTTCCAATTGTTGTTTTTCGGGTTAGAATGCACATTCACCCAGAAATCGCAGCGTGACATGTTTGGTATCAGCCCAATTCAAGCAAAGGTGTTTGGGTTCCATCTCAATAGAGGACGAATAAGCTTTGATTTTTCTTTCATTGTTCATTCACCCACAAATAGCAAAGGGAAATGTAATAAGCCAAAACAGGTTGTTTTGGGTTCCAACTACATAGAAAGAAGAATCTTGGCTTTCTCTTATTTCAAATTGTGTTCTTTGGTGAAAATGCACATTGACCCAGAAATCGCAAAGTTTATGTAATTAGACCAAAATAACAAAACAGCGTCTTTTTGCTTCCATATGAGTATAAAGAAGACGAATAAGCTTTGATTGGGCTTCTTTCAATTCGCATGCTGTTGTTGGCTGCTTCAGTGTTCATTCACCCACAAATAGCAAAGCAAAGTGTAAAGCCAAAACAAAGCAAAACAGGTTGTTTTCGGTTACATCTATATAGAAAGAAGAATCTTGGATTCGCTTATTTCAAGTTCTTTGGTGTAAATGCATATGGACCCAGAATTTGCAGTGTATGTAATGAGACCAAAATAACAAAACACCGTCTTTTCGCTTCTATAAGCGTTTCTACACGATGAATAAGCTTTGCTTGGGCTTCTTTCAATTCGCATGTTATTGGGTGTGCACCAGAATCACCCCCAACCAAAGCAAAAAGGCTTTTTGGGTTCCGTCTGCATAAAAAGAGCTCTGATGTGGCTTATTTCCAATTGTTGTTTTTCGGGTTAGAATGCACATTCACCCAGAAATCGCAGCGTGACATGTTTGGTATCAGCCCAATTCAAGCAAAGGTTTTTTGGTTCCATCTCAATAGAGGACGAATAAGCTTTGATTTTTCTTTCATTGTTCATTCACCCACAAATAGCAAAGGGAAATGTAATAAGCCAAAACAGGTTGTATATCTATATAGAAAGAAGAATCTTGGATTCGCTTATTTCAAGTTCTTTGGTGTAAATGCATGTTTACCCAGAATTTGCAGTGTATGTAATGAGACCAAAATAACAAAACACCGTCTTTTCGCTTCTATAAGCGTTTCTACACGATGAATAAGCTTTGCTTGGGCTTCTTTCAATTCGCATGTTTTTGGGTGTGCACCAGAATCACCCCCAACCAAAGCAAAAAGGCTTTTTGGTTCCGTCTGCATAAAAAGAGGATGATTAAGCTCTGATGTGGCTTATTTCCAATTGTTGTTTTTCGGGTTAGAATGCACATTCACCCAGAAATCGCAGCGTGACATGTTTGGTGTCAGCCCAATTCAAGCAAAGGTGTTTGGGTTCCATCTCAATAGAGGACGAATAAGCTTTGATTTTTCTTTCATTGTTCATTCACCCACAAATAGCAAAGGGAAATGTAATAAGCCAAAACAGGTTGTTGTTTGTTTTTTTTAATATATTTTATTAAGGGTTTTCTTGTTTTACAGTGTAAGTGTAATGCCTCGTGTATTTTTTTTTTTCCCGTATAACATTTTTACAAATCCATTTCATTTGTTGAGGCATTAGGGGGAGAAGAAAAAAGAAAAAGAAAAAAAAAGAAGAAGAAGAAAGGAGGGTGGAAGGAGGGGAGATGGATGGGGGTGGGGTGGGGTAGCGGTGTTTCTATTATGCTTAATGTATGTAGTTTGGTGTCAGCGTTGCTTGTGTTGTTCACTTTTGTTCCTTTGGTGGTGAGAGAGGTTGGGGTTGGCCTAGGATGTGATTGTTTGTTTGTGATTGGCTGTGGTGATCTTTGTTTTCGTGTGTGAGTGAGGTGGGTGGGTGTTTTGGATCAAGTTAGCCATATTGATTTGTATGCTGTTGGTGGATTATTGTCATTGTCCTGTTGGGCTGTGTATGTGATAAAGGGGAGCCATACCGGGGTGAAGGTGTCTTCTTCTGTTTGTCCCCGTGTCAGTTTCAGTTTGTTAGTTAATTTTTCTAGTAGGGCTGTTTCCCATACTATTTGGTACCATTGGTCCATGCTTACTCCTGACAGGTCTCTCCAGTGTCTGGTTATGGTGTTTCTGGCTGCTGAAAGTAGGTGGGTTATGAGTTCTTTGTGGAGTAAATGGGCATTGTTGTCTTGGAAGATGTTTAGTAGGGCCAATTCTGGGGTGAAGTCTAATACTTGCTTTGTTATTTTACATATTTCTTGTATGGCTGTTGTCCAGAATAGTTGGATTTTGGGACACTCCCACCACATGTGGAGGTATGTGCCTGTGGAGGTGCACCCTCTCCAGCATTTTGGTGAGGTTCCTGGGTGTATTAGCGCTAGTTTCCTTGGTGTTAGGTACCACCTGTAGGTGAGTTTCAGTGTGAGTTCTTTTCTTTTCGTTGATATGGATTTAAAGGGGGGTTTAGACCACATTCTGGTCCATTGAGTGGGGTTAATCTCATAGCCTATGTCATTCTCCCATTGTTTTTTGATTGCGTCTAGGGGATTTGCGGGATTTTGGAGTAGTATTTTGTATATTGCGGATACCGTCCCTTTACCATTTCCCTTTGTTGTTAGGAGGAGGTTTTCAAAGGTTGTCAGGGGCCTAGTTGCTGCTGATTTTACTGTTGGGTTGTTTAAGAGGGCATGTAGTTGGTGTTGTGTTAACCAGGGCATTTGGGTGTCTTCTAGTTTGTCTTGTATTTCTTGTGTTGACATGGGTTTGTTATTTTTATAAAAGTCTATTAGGCGATATAAGCCTTTGGTTCGCCAGGCTTTTATCTGGAGGTTTTGTGCTGCATGGTGGAATAATGGGTGGTACGCCAGGGGGATTAGTGGGGATGGGGTTGGGGATAGTTTGCCTATTTGTGTTTTCCATGCTTTGAGCATGGTCTGTGTGTACCTGTTAAGTGTTGTGGGAATTTTCTTTAGTTTGTTTGGGAGGAGTGGGTATGTTGTGGTGCAGGTATTTTCAATTGTGTCCCTCTCTAGGTGTACCCATTGTTTTGTCTCATCTTCTAGTATGTATGGAATTACATGACGTATTTGGTTGGCAATGTAATATGCTTCTATGTTGGGGATTCCCCATCCTCCTTCTGAGGTGGGGAGGTGCAGGTATTTGGGGCTTATTCTTGGTTTTTTATGTGAGAAGATGAAAGAGTGTAGTTTTCTCTGCCAACTGCGGAGTTGGGTTGAGGGGATCCAGATTGGGAGGGTTTGGAATAGGTAGGTTAGTTTTGGGAGTGTGATCATTTTGATCATGGCTATTTTGTCTGAGAGAGTGAAATTCGTGTTATTCCATCTCTTTAGGTCTTTGTTAATTTGCCGCCACAGGGGCTTGTAGTTGTGGAGGTACAATTTGTTGAGGTTTTTGGTTATTTGTACCCCTAGGTATCTGAACTTGGTGTGGCAGAGTTTTATTTTGGTGACCTTCGTGAGCTCTTTTTGGGTGTGAGGAGGGGTGTTGAAGCACATAGCTTCTGACTTTGTAAAATTTACCTGTAAGCCTGACACCATTGCAAATTTGTTGAGTTCTCTGATTAGGGAGGTTGCTGTGCTTATGGGGTCTGGTGTTGTCACCATTAGGTCATCTGCAAAGAGCCCTAATTTATAGGTTCTGCCTTTTATTTCCACTCCCTTGATGTCTGTGGCTGCTCGGATGCGGATTGCTAAGGGTTCCAGAGCCAGGATAAATAAGAAGGGAGACAGTGGGCATCCTTGTTTCGTGCCTCTTTGGATAGCTATAGTATTAGAATCCATATTGTTAATTCTGCATTTTGCTGAGGCTTGGGAGTATATTTGTTTGAGGATTTGTAGGAAGTTGGGGCCAAATTTCATGTTAGTTAGTACTGCTAATATGTATTTCCACTCTAAGCAATCAAAGGCTTTGAGGATGTCTAGGGACATAATTGTCAATGGGAGTTTTGTTGCCTTGCTGTGTTCGATCAGGTTCAGTAGTTTCCTGATGGGGTCTGTTATATTGCGGCCAGGGACAAAGCCAGTCTGGTCTGGGGCTATTAACTTGTGTAGGAAGATTTTTAGGCGGTTGGCCAAGATTGATGTGAATATCTTGTAGTCTTGGTTTATTAATGAGATTGGGCGGTATGATTCTACTTTGAGGCTGTCTTTTAGTGGTTTTGGGATGGAGACTATTTTGGAGTGGGTCCAGGTTTTGGGGATGGGGCCCCCTTTTATGATGTCGTTGAATAGGCGGGTCATGTAGGGCATCAAGGGTTCTTTGAATTTCCTATAGAATTCTGCTGTGAAGCCGTCTGGGCCTGGGGCTTTGTGTGGTTTCAGGTTTTTGAGGACCACATCTATTTCCTCTGGGGTGATAGGGCTGTCCATGAATTCCTGTTCCTCATCAGTTAGGGTAGGCATGGTCAGTCCTGCTAGAAATGTTCTGATTTCCTTCTCTGGTGGGTTATGGGAGGTGTATAGGTTGGAGTAGAATTCTGCAAATTCTGAGGTTATTTCTTCAGGGGAGGATGTTATGCTGCCGTCTTTTTTGGTGATGCAGTGTATTCTTGTTTTGAGTGCTTTTTTCCTACATCTATTTGCTAGTAATCTGGAGTTTTTCCCTCCATATTCATAGAAACGTTGTTTAGAATATAGAATGCTGATCATTGTTTTGTTAATTTCTAGGGAGTCTAGTTCTCTCCTTTTTTGTTCTATAAGTTTGAGGAGTTTTTTAGATCCTGTTTGTTTGTAGCGTGTTGAGAGGGCTGTGATGTCTTGTTCTATTTTGCTAATTTTTGAGGAGGTTTGTTTTTTAAGGAATGTTTTCTCTTTTATGCAAGCTCCTCTGGTGACTGCTTTCATTGTGTCCCATAGGAGGGGGGTTGTTATATTGTCTACATCGTTTTCCTTGAAGTAGTTTTGGAGGGTTTTTGTGAGACTCTCTCTAATTTGTTTGTTTGTAGTTAGGATGGGACTGAAGGACCATGATGGGGTGGTTTGTGTTCCTTCTCCTATTTTAACGATGACTTCTACTGGGGCGTGATCTGTGATTTTAATGTTACCGATGTTTGTTGATTCCACTGAGGGGATCAGACCCTGTGTGAGTAGAATGCTGTCCAGTCTGGACACTGTATCATGACGTCCCGATTGGAATGTATGGCTGATGTCTCCCGGGTTTTGCTCACTCCAAATGTCGTAGAGACCCCTGTTTTTTAGCATTTTTAGTAACTTGTAAGAGTTCCTAGTTGTTGGGGGTTTCCTTCGGAGGAAGGTTGCCCATGGGGTTGTAGGGTGGATATCTTTCAGGGATATACCTTTCATATTTAGATTGAGGTCCCCTCCTAGGATTGCTTCCCCTTCAGAGAAGGAGAGGAATTTGTTTAGTGTCTTCTGGAAGAATTCTAATTGTTTCGCGTTTGGGGCATATATGGAGCCAATTGTCAGTTTGATTTTACCATCTAGTGTCCCTTTAGCGAAAATGAATCTGCCTTTTTTGTCCCTGAGGACTGTTGTGGCAGTGAAGTTCAGGTCTCTACTGAGTATTATGGCTACACCGCGAGCTTTCCCTGAGCCTCGTGCGACCCACTGCTGACTGAAGCGGGGGTCGCTCAGGAGTTTGCTGCCTTTGGGTGGGTTGTGTATTTCTTGTAGGAAGGTGATGTGTGGTTTCATGGTGTTTATGTATGAGGTGATGCGTTTTCTTTTGATGGGGTTTCCCAGCCCCCTCACGTTTAATGTAATTGCTTTTAGGTTAGCCATCTTGCTTATCTATTATGTGGGGCGATTCCCTGCCAACCCGTTCGGGTTGTCTTGTGTCTCTCTCTTCGTGTTGTTTAAAGAACCAGTGGGGTTGCGCTGACCTAGGGTGTGGTGGGTGGGGGGCTAATGGGATTAGAGTAAGATTTGGGTTAAAGAGTAGGGGGTAAGTTGTAGAGAGTTTCCTATATGTAGTCATATAGGTGTTTGTTTGGGGTATTTTGGGCCATCTGGCATTTAGCCGGTTGGTCCTAGGTCTCAGCTGGTGTGGAAGGCCGTGTTCAAGGACAGGCCGTCCCCCCTGTTGTTTGCGAGAGGGGGAGATCAGTGAGACAGTGTGAAGTGACTTTGTAACGTCGCTGTCAAGTATAAGGTTCATGAGCAATGTTGCCAATGTTATGAGCAACATTGTTGGTGTGTTGGGGTGTGGGTGTGGGTGCTGGTACGCTCTGGTGCCACCATAGTGCTGGTTGGGTATCAGATTTTAGCCTGATTGTGGGTTGTGTTATTGAGGTTGGAGGAGTTGTTTTTCCCTTAGTATGGAGTATGGGAATGTTGAAGGTGTGGGTGGTGGGGAATGTGGTTGAGGTCGTCTGGACTGGTGTTGGGGTGGGGATTTCTGTGGGGGTGTGGGGCTGGGGGGGATGTTGATGGTGTTAACTAAATCTATGTTTGGGGGGGGAGAGGGGGAACGGGGGGGGGGAATCACCAGTCCTTCAGTTTGTGGCTTCATTCAGCTGCGGTTGTTGTTGTTGTAGGGTTGTCCATCTGCGATGAATTGGTTTGGTTAATCTTGGTCTGGTTTCTTGTGTCGTATGGCCGGCGGGGTGGTTCTGAGCATGATGCTTGTCTGTATTGGTTTGCGTTGTTGTGCTGCTTCTGTTGTTTCCTTTTCTTCTTCTCTACCGTCGTCCAGTTGTTTGCTGTTGTTTCCTCGTGGTTGGGGCTGTCACTTGGTGGGTTTGTCGGTTGCCATTCCGGTGGGAGGTCGAGTTCAAGGTTCTTTAGTAGTTGTAGGGCCTCAGATATGTTGGTGGCCGTGTGTTGTGTTGTATTAGTTGTTACAATTAGGCGGAAGGGGAAGCCCCATCGGTATTTGATCCCGGCTTGTTGGAGACGCTGGGTGAATGGGCGCAGGCTTTTCCTCCGGTTTAGGGTATCCTGGGATAGGTCCTGTAGGGCCAGAATGGGGGTTTCTCCATATCGAAGGTTGGTTGAGTTTCTGAGGTTGTTCCATACCTCTTCCTTCTTTTTGTAGCGCGTGAAGCATACAATGATGTCTCTTGGGGGGGCGCTGGGTTTTGGCATGGGTTTTAGGGCTCTGTGAGCCCTCTCCAAGTCATCTGCCTCAAGTTTCAGGCCTGGGATTGTGTTTTTCAGCCAGCGTATAATTAGGTCTGCTGGGCTTTTCTCCTCTGTTTTTTCAGGAAAGTTGCGGAAGCGGATGTTACAGCGTCTATTGCGATCTTCAAGGTCGGCTTGCTTAATTTTCATCTCTCTGTGTTCTGCTTCCAATTGGTTTACCAGTTCGTCCAGTTTCTTGTTCACACGTGCGTTCTCCTCCCGGTATTGCTCTATTATTCTTTCTTGCATTTGGTTCTTGTTCTCTAGAGCTTCCACTTTGGAGGTTAGATTGTTGATTAGTGCCTGCATGGGAGCCATTGTGGCCTTCAGTGTTTCTTCTAATCGTGCTTCTAATCTTGCTTCCATTTCCCTCAGATCTCGTTTCGTTACTGGGTGGTCGTCATCTTGAAGGGGAGTTATGGTATTGGCATTGTTTGCCATCTCCCTGGTTGGTGTCATCTCAGTCTCCCTAATGGTTTTGGTTTGAGGTTGGCTTGGCATCCTCTTGGAGTAGGGCATGTGGTGGTTAGGAGTTGTGGCAGTGGTGATTCCTGGGTATTGTTGGGTTGCTGGGCTGATCAGGCGCTGCCGGTGGCTTTTACAGAGCGTTTGGATTAGGTGGTCATTTGTGTCACTTCTAGCCTGTGTTTTAAGAACTTGTCTAGAGCTTCTGTGGTTGCCTCAGTGTTGCCGCCAAAGCGGGGGGGGGGGGCAGGTAAGTAGAGATGTGTAGACTAACGGACAGACAGTTCATATAAGGGGGAGGGGTTAGCAGGTAGAGATGCAAGAGATTAGAGGGGTGGGGCCAGGGAAAATATGTGTTTAGGAGGGGGTTGTATATACCCAAAAAGGGTATTGGGGTCCGGTTAAGGTGGAGGTTGGGGTTGGGGGTGCGCTCAGAAACAGAGACAGACAAATAGGCTATATGTAAAGGGTGGAGGGAGAAAAAGGAAGAAGAAAGAAAGAAAGAAGAGGGGGGAGACGGGGGGGGAGAGGGGAGATTGGAGTAAAAGAGAAGAGAGAGAGAGAAAAAGAGAGTTGAAAGAGGAGAGATAGTACAGTAATATCGGCGGTATTAGATTGCCGCAGTAGTTTTAGCTATAGTATGAGGGGGGCAAAGTAGGATATGGTGATATGAATGTGTGTATGTGTTTCCTTTAGGGGAAGGGGGGGGATGGAGAGAGGGAGGAGGAAGAGAAAAGGAGAGGGGGAGGGGGAAGGGTGGGAAAAGGAGGGAGAAGAAAAGAGAGGAGGAGAGAAGGGAGGGGGAGGGAGGGTGAGCTGTGGCAATGGTATGGGGGGGAAAGTCTTATTTTAAAAGAGGGGGTGGGGGGAAAGGGCTCCCCCCTCAAAAACAAGCTGACGAGCAGGCTAAAAAGGGGGAGTTGATTTTAAAAGATAAAGGGGATAGAGAACAAAATTGGGGATGGAGAAAGGTGGGATAAAAGGAAAAAATAAGATAAAGGGGGTGAAGGGAGAGAGGGGAGAGAAAAAAGGGAGAGAAAAATAAACGGGGGGGGGAGTATCAATAGCAATAGCAGTGGTATGGAGGAATTTTTTGTTTAAAAAGAGAGTGGTGGTCGTGGATGGGGGTGAAAGATCCCCCCCTCAAGAACAAGCTAACAAATAGAATAGAAATAGAAATAGAATAGAGAGGGGGGGGTTGTGTCTTTTTAAAAAAATATATATAAAAAAAGAAACCTATTTCCCCCTAATTATTATTATTATTTTCTGTTTGAAAAAAGTAAGGGTGGCTGCTGCAGCAGTGCCCCCTCTTTTAAAAAGAGAAATGATCAAAGTAGGTATATGGGGGGGGGGGAAATAAAAAAAAGGACTTTTTTTTAAAAAAAAAAGGGAGAGGGGAGGAAGGGGTTAAAAAGGGATATATATATATATATATATATATATATATATATATATATATATATAAAAGGGGGGGAGGGTAGTTTCTTCCTTTCTGCGATCTCCTTTGTCATGCGGTTTTCCTCTGTTTTCCGGAGGGGTAGGCTCCCGTCGGCTCAGCCACGTGTTTTTTCGGAGCCTGTTTTTTCGGAGCCGTGCTCACCTACCTCTCCTCTTCTTTCCCGTCGGCAGAGATGGGGGGCAGCAGCGGTAAAGTTGGGGCTCTTTTTTCTTTCTTTCCTTTTCTCCTTCTTTCCCCCTTTTCTCTTCTTTTTCTCCCTCTCTGCGTTGGCTGCACTGTCCTCCTGGTTTTGGAGCTCCTCTTAGCTGTTGGGGGGGGTGGTCGGGTGCCTTTCCGGGTGCCTTTCCGGCTCAATCTCAGTCCTGGGGGGGGGTGTTTTGGCTCCTTTGATAGACCCGTGGGCACCCCCAATTCCTCTCTGCTGGCAGTGCTGGCGGCAGCAGTCCTGGGAGTCCGGGAGTCGGCCAGACAGAGCCTTTTACTCTGGCTGGCTTCAGGAGCTATTTTCTGCTGTTGCAGCCGCCATGCTGCCTCCGGAAGTCTCTTTTTCTTTCATTGTTCATTCACCCACAAATAGCAAAGGGAAATGTAATAAGCCAAAACAGGTTGTTTTGGGTTCCAACTACATAGAAAGAAGAATCTTGGCTTTCTCTTATTTCAAATCGTGTTCTTTGGTGAAAATGCACATTGACCAAGAAATCGCAAAGTTTATGTAATTAGACCAAAATAACAAAACAGCGTCCTTTTGCTTCCATATGCGTATAAAGAAGACGAATAAGCTTTGATTGGGCTTCTTTCAATTCGCATGGTGTTGTTGGCTGTTTCAGTGTTCATTCACCCACAAATAGCAAAGCAAAGTGTAATGCCAAAACAAAGCAAAACAGGTTGTTTTCGGTTACATCTATATAGAAAGAAGAATCTTGGATTCGCTTATTTCAAGTTCTTTGGTGTAAATGCATATTGACCCAGAATTCGCAAAGTGTATGTAATGAGACCAAAATAACAAAACACCGTCCTTTCGCTTCTCTATGCGTTTCTACATGATGAATAAGCTTTGATTGGGCCTCTTTCAATTAGCATGGTGTTGTTGGTTGTTTCAGTGTTCATTCACCCACAAATAGCAAAGCAGTGTAATGCCAAAACAAAGCAAAACAGGTTGTTTTCGGTTCCACCTACCTAGAAAGAAGAATCTTGGATTCGCTTATTTCAAGTTCTTTGGTGTAAATGCATATGGACCCAGAATTCGCAAAGTGTATGTAATGAGACCAAAATAACAAAACACCTTCTTTTCGCTTCTATATGCGTTTCTACACGATGAATAAGCTTTGATTGGGCTTCTTTCAATTCGCATGGTGTTGTTGGCTGCTTCAGTGTTCATTCACCCACAAATAGCAAAGCAAAGTGTAATGCCAAAACAAAGCAAAACAGGTTGTTTTCGGTTCCACCTACATAGAAAGAAGAATCTTGGATTCGCTTATTTCAAGTTCTTTGGTGTAAATGCATATTGACCCAGAATTCGCAAAGTGTATGTAATGAGACCAAAATAACAAAACACCTTCTTTTCGCTTCTATATGCGTTTCTACACGATGAATAAGCTTTGATTCGGCTTCTTTCAATTCGCATGGTGTTGTTGGTTGTTTCAGTGTTCATTCACCCACAAATAGCAAAGCAGTGTAATGCCAAAACAAAGCAAAACAGGTTGTTTTCGGCTCCATCTACATAGAAAGAAGCTTGGATTTCGCTTATTTCGTGTTCTTTGGTGAAAATGCACATTGACCCAGAAATCGCAAAGTTTATGTAATTAGACCAAAATAACAAAACAGCGTCCTTTTGCTTCCATATGCGTATAAAGAAGACGAATAAGCTTTGATTGGGCTTCTTTCAATTCGCATGGTGTTGTTGGCTGTTTCAGTGTTCATTCACCCACAAATAGCAAAGCAAAGTGTAATGCCAAAACAAAGCAAAACAGGTTGTTTTCGGTTCCACCTACATAGAAAGAAGAATCTTGGATTCGCTTATTTCAAGTTCTTTGGTGTAAATGCATATTGACCCAGAATTCGCAAAGTGTATGTAATGAGACCAAAATAACAAAACACCTTCTTTTCGCTTCTATATGCGTTTCTACACGATGAATAAGCTTTGATTGGGCTTCTTTCAATTCGCATGGTGTTGTTGGCTGCTTCAGTGTTCATTCACCCACAAACAGCAAAGCAAAGTGTAATGCCAAAACAAAGCAAAACAGGTTGTTTTCGGTTCCACCTACATAGAAAGAAGAATCTTGGATTCGCTTATTTCAAGTTCTTTGGTGTAAATGCATATTGACCCAGAATTCGCAAAGTGTATGTAATGAGACCAAAATAAAAAAACATCGTCTTTTCGCTTCTATAAGCGTTTCTACACGATGAATAAGCTTTGCTTGGGCTTCTTTCAATTCGCATGTTTTTGGGTGTGCACCAGAATCACCCCCAACCAAAGCAAAAAGGCGTTTTGGGTTCCGTCTGCATAAAAAGAGGATGATTAAGCTCTGATGTGGATTATTTCCAATTGTTGTTTTTCGGGTTAGAATGCACATTCACCCAGAAATCGCAGCGTGACATGTTTGGTATCAGCCCAATTCAAGCAAAGGTGTTTTGGTTCCATCTCAATAGATGACGAATGCTTTGATTTTTCTTTCATTGTTCATTCACCCACAAATAGCAAAGGGAAATGTAATAAGCCAAAACAGGTTGTTTTGGGTTCCAACTACATAGAAAGAAGAATCTTGGCTTTCTCTTATTTCAAATCGTGTTCTTTGGTGAAAATGCACATTGACCCAGAAATCGCAAAGTTTATGTAATTAGACCAAAATAACAAAACAGCGTCTTTTTGCTTCCATATGCGTAGAAAGAAGACGAATAAGCTTTGATTGGGCTTCTTTCAATTCGCATGGTGTTGTTGGCTGTTTCAGTGTTCATTCACCCACAAATAGCAAAGCAAAGTGTAATGCCAAAACAAAGCAAAACAGGTTGTTTTCGGTTCCACCTACATAGAAAGAAGAATCTTGGATTTCGATTATTTCAAGTTCTTTGGTGTAAATGCATATGGACCCAAAATTTGCAAAGTGTATGTAATGAGACCAAAATAACAAAACACCTTCTTTTCGCTTCTATATGCGTTTCTACACGCTGAGTAAGCTTTGATTGGGCCTCTTTCAATTCGCATGGTGTTGTTGGTTGTTTCAGTGTTCATTCACCCACAAATAGCAAAGCAGTGTAATGCCAAAACAAAGCAAAACAGGTTGTTTTCGGCTCCATCTACATAGAAAGAAGCTTGGATTTCGCTTATTTCGTGTTCTTTGGTGAAAATGCACATTGACCCAGAAATCGCAGTTTATGTAATTAGACCAAAATAACAAAACACCGTCCTTTTGCTTCCATATGCGTATAAAGAAGACGAATAAGCTTTGATTGGGCTTCTTTCAATTCGCATGGTGTTGTTGGCTGTTTCAGTGTTCATTCACCCACAAATAGCAAAGCAAAGTGTAATGCCAAAACAAAGCAAAACAGGTTGTTTTCGGTTACATCTATATAGAAAGAAGAATCTTGGATTCGCTTATTTCAAGTTCTTTGGTGTAAATGCATATTGACCCAGAATTCGCAAAGTGTATGTAATGAGACCAAAATAACAAAACACCTTCTTTTCGCTTCTATATGCGTTTCTACACGATGAATAAGCTTTGATTGGGCTTCTTTCAATTCGCATGGTGTTGTTGGCTGCTTCAGTGTTCATTCACCCACAAACAGCAAAGCAAAGTGTAATGCCAAAACAAAGCAAAACAGGTTGTTTTCGGTTACATCTATATACAAAGAAGAATATTGCATTCGCTTATTTCAAGTTCTTTGGTGTAAATGCATATTGACCCAGAATTCGCCAAGTGTATGTAATGAGACCAAAATAACAAAACACCTTCTTTTCGCTTCTATATGCGTTTCTACACGATGAATAAGCTTTGATTGGGCTTCTTTCAATTCGCAGGGTGTTGTTGGCTGCTTCAGTGTTCATTCACCCACAAATAGCAAAGCAAAGTGTAATGCCAAAACAAAGCAAAACAGGTTGTTTTCGGTTCCACCTACATAGAAAGAAGAATCTTGGATTCGCTTATTTCAAGTTCTTTGGTGTAAATGCATATTGACCCAGAATTTGCAAAGTGTAATGAGACCAAAATAACAAAACACCTTCTTTTCGCTTCTATATGCGTTTCTACACGATGAATAAGCTTTGATTGGGCTTCTTTCAATTCGCATGGTGTTGTTGGCTGCTTCAGTGTTCATTCACCCACAAACAGCAAAGCAAAGTGTAATGCCAAAACAAAGCAAAACAGGTTGTTTTCGGTTACATCTATATAGAAAGAAGAATCTTGGATTCGCTTATTTCAAGTTCTTTGGTGTAAATGCATATTGACCCAGAATTCGCAAAGTGTATGTAATGAGACCAAAATAAAAAAACACCGTCTTTTCGCTTCTATAAGCGTTTCTACACGATGAATAAGCTTTGCTTGGGCTTCTTTCAATTCGCATGTTTTTGGGTGTGCACCAGAATCACCCCCAACCAAAGCAAAAAGGCTTTTTGGGTTCCGTCTGCATAAAAAGAGGATGATTAAGCTCTGATGTGGATTATTTCCAATTGTTGTTTTTCGGGTTAGAATGCACATTCACCCAGAAATCGCAGCGTGACATGTTTGGTATCAGCCCAATTCAAGCAAAGGTGTTTTGGTTCCATCTCAATAGAGGACGAATAAGCTTTGATTTTTTTCTTTCATTGTTCATTCACCCACAAATAGCAAAGGGAAATGTAATAATCCAAAACAGGTTGTTTTGGGTTCCAACTACATAGAAAGAAGAATCTTGGCTTTCTCTTATTTCAAATCGTGTTCTTTGGTGAAAATGCACATTGACCCAGAAATCGCAAAGTTTATGTAATTAGACCAAAATAACAAAACAGCGTCTTTTTGCTTCCATATGCGTATAAAGAAGACGAATAAGCTTTGATTGGGCTTCATTCAATTCGCATGGTGTTGTTGGCTGTTTCAGTGTTCATTCACCCACAAATAGCAAAGCAAAGTGTAATGCCAAAACAAAGCAAAACAGGTTGTTTTCGGTTCCACCTACATAGAAAGAAGAATCTTGGATTTCGCTTATTTCAAGTTCTTTGGTGTAAATGCATATTGACCCAGAATTTGCAAAGTGTATGTAATGAGACCAAAATAACAAAACACCTTCTTTTCGCTTCTATATGCGTTTCTACACGCTGAACAAGCTTTGATTCGGCTTCTTTCAATTCGCATGGTGTTGTTGGTTGTTTCAGTGTTCTTCACCCACAAATAGCAAAGCAGTGTAATGCCAACACAAAGCAAAACAGGTTGTTGTCGGCTCCATCTACATAGAAAGAAGCTTGGATTTCGCTTACTTTAAGTCGTGTTCTTTGGTGTAAATGCATATTGACCCAGAATTCATAAGGTGTATGTAATGAGACAAAAAAAACAAAACACCTTCTTTTCGCTTCTATATGCGTTTCTACACGCTGAATAAGCTTTGATTGGGCTTCTTTCAATTCGCATGGTGTTGTTGGTTGTTTCAGTGTTCATTCACCCACAAATAGCAAAGCAGTGTAATGCCAAAACAAAGCAAAACAGGTTGTTTTCGGCTCCATCTACATAGAAAGAAGCTTGGATTTCGCTTATTTCGTGTTCTTTGGTGAAAATGCACATTGACCCAGAAATCTCAATGTTTATGTAATTAGACCAAAATAACAAAACAGCGTCCTTTTGCTTCCATATGCGTATAAAGAAGACGAATAAGCTTTGATTGGGTTTCTTTCAATTCGCATGGTGTTGTTGGCTGCTTCAGTGTTCATTCACCCACAAATAGCAAAGCAAAGTGTAATGCCAAAACAAAGCAAAACAGGTTGTTTTCGGTTACATCTATATACAAAGAAGAATATTGCATTCGCTTATTTCAAGTTCTTTGGTGTAAATGCATATTGACCCAGAATTTGCAAAGTGTATGTAATGAGACCAAAATAACAAAACACCTTCTTTTCGCTTCTATATGCGTTTCTACACGCTGAATAAGCTTTGATTGGGCTTCTTTCAATACGCATGGTGTTGTTGGTTGTTTCAGTGTTCATTCACCCACAATTAGCAAAGCAGTGTAATGCCAAAATAAAGCAAAACAGGTTGTTTTCGGCTCCATCTACATAGAAAGAAGCTTGGATTTCGCTTATTTTAAGGCGTGTTCTTTGGTGTAAATGCATATTGACCCAGAATTCACAAGGTGTATGTAATGAGACCAAAAAAACAAAACACCATCCTTTCCCTTCTCTATGCGTTTCTACATGATGAATAAGCTTTGATTGGGCTTCTTTCAATTTGCATGGTTTTGTTGGTTGTTTCGGTGTTCATTCACCCACAAATAGCAAAGCAGTGTAATGCCAAAACAAAGCAAAACAGGTTGTTTTCGGTTACATCTATATAGAAAGAAGAATCTTGGATTCGCTTATTTCGTGTTTTTTGGTGAAAATGCACATTGACCCAGAAATCGCAAAGTTTATGTAATTAGACCAAAATAACAAAACACCGTCCTTTTGCTTCCATATGCGTATAAAGAAGACGAATAAGCTTTGATTGGGCTTCTTTCAATTCGCATGGTGTTGTTGGCTCTTTCAGTGTTCATTCACCCACAAATAGCAAAGCAAAGTGTAATGCCAAAACAAAGCAAAACAGGTTGTTTTCGGTTACATCTATATAGAAAGAAGAATCTTGGATTCGCTTATTTCAAGTTCTTTGGTGTAAATGCATATTGACCCAGAATTTGCAAAGTGTAATGAGACCAAAATAACAAAACACCTTCTTTTCGCTTCTATATGCGTTTCTACACGATGAATAAGCTTTGATTGGGCTTCTTTCAATTCGCATGGTGTTGTTGGCTGCTTCAGTGTTCATTCACCCACAAACAGCAAAGCAAAGTGTAATGCCAAAACAAAGCAAAACAGGTTGTTTTCGGTTACATCTATATAGAAAGAAGAATCTTGGATTCGCTTATTTCAAGTTCTTTGGTGTAAATGCATATTGACCCAGAATTCGCAAAGTGTATGTAATGAGACCAAAATAAAAAAACACCGTCTTTTCGCTTCTATAAGCGTTTCTACACGATGAATAAGCTTTGCTTGGGCTTCTTTCAATTCGCATGTTTTTGGGTGTGCACCAGAATCACCCCCAACCAAAGCAAAAAGGCTTTTTGGGTTCCGTCTGCATAAAAAGAGGATGATTAAGCTCTGACGTGGATTATTTCCAATTGTTGTTTTTCGGGTTAGAATGCACATTCACCCAGAAATCGCAGCGTGATATGTTTGGTATCAGCCCAATTCAAGCAAAGGTGTTTTGGTTCCATCTCAATAGAGGACGAATGCTTTGATTTTTCTTTCATTGTTCATTCACCCACAAATAGCAAAGGGAAATGTAATAAGCCAAAACAGGTTGCTTTGGGTTCCAACTACATAGAAAGAAGAATCTTGGCTTTCTCTTATTTCAAATCGTGTTCTTTGGTGAAAATGCACATTGACCCAGAAATCGCAAAGTTTATGTAATTAGACCAAAATAACAAAACAGCGTCTTTTTGCTTCCATATGCGTATAAAGAAGACGAATAAGCTTTGATTGGGCTTCATTCAATTCGCATGGTGTTGTTGGCTGTTTCAGTGTTCTTCACCCACAAATAGCAAAGCAAAGTGTAATGCCAAAACAAAGCAAAACAGGTTGTTTTCGGTTCCACCTACATAGAAAGAAGAATCTTGGATTTCGCTTATTTCAAGTTCTTTGGTGTAAATGCATATTGACCCAGAATTTGCAAAGTGTATGTAATGAGACCAAAATAACAAAACACCTTCTTTTCGCTTCTATATGCGTTTCTACACGCTGAATAAGCTCTGATTCGGCTTCTTTCAATTCGCATGGTGTTGTTGGTTGTTTCAGTGTTCTTCACCCACAAATAGCAAAGCAGTGTAATGCCAAAATAAAGCAAAACAGGTTGTTTTCGGCTCCATCTACATAGAAAGAAGCTTGGATTTCGCTTATTTTAAGGCGTGTTCTTTGGTTTAAATGCATATTGACCCAGAATTCACAAGGTGTATGTAATGAGACCAAAAAAACAAAACACCTTCTTTTCGCTTCTATATGCGTTTCTACACGCTGAATAAGCTTTGATTCGGCTTCTTTCAATTCGCATGGTGTTGTTGGTTGTTTCAGTGTTCATTCACCCACAAATAGCAAAGCAGTGTAATGCCAAAACAAAGCAAAACAGGTTGTTTTCGGCTCCATCTACATAGAAAGAAGCTTGGATTTCGCTTATTTTAAATCGTGTTCTTTGTTGTAAATGCATATTGACCCAGAATTCACAAGGTGTATGTAATGAGACCAAAAAAACAAAACACCATCCTTTCCCTTCTCTATGCGTTTCTACATGATGAATAAGCTTTGATTGGGCTTCTTTCAATTTGCATGGTTTTGTTGGTTGTTTCGGTGTTCATTCACCCACAAATAGCAAAGCAGTGTAATGCCAAAACAAACCAAAACAGGTTGTTTTCGGTTACATCTATATAGAAAGAAGAATCTTGGATTCGCTTATTTCGTGTTTTTTGGTGAAAATGCACATTGACCCAGAAATCGCAAAGTTTATGTAATTAGACCAAAATAACAAAACAGCGTCTTTTTGCTTCCATATGCGTATAAAGAAGACGAATAAGCTTTGATTGGGCTTCTTTCAATTCGCATGGTGTTGTTGGCTGTTTCAGTGTTCATTCACCCACAAATAGCAAAGCAAAGTGTAATGCCAAAACAACGCAAAACAGGTTGTTTTCGGTTCCACCTACATAGAAAGAAGAATCTTGGATTTCGATTATTTCAAGTTCTTTGGTGTAAATGCATATGGACCCAGAATTTGCAAAGTGTATGTAATGAGACCAAAATAACAAAACACCTTCTTTTCGCTTCTATATGCGTTTCTACACGATGAATAAGCTTTGATTGGGCTTCTTTCAATTCGCAGGGTGTTGTTGGCTGCTTCAGTGTTCATTCACCCACAAATAGCAAAGCAAAGTGTAATGCCAAAACAAAGCAAAACAGGTTGTTTTCGGTTCCACCTACATAGAAAGAAGAATCTTGGATTCGCTTATTTCAAGTTCTTTGGTGTAAATGCATATTGACCCAGAATTTGCAAAGTGTAATGAGACCAAAATAACAAAACACCTTCTTTTCGATTCTATATCCGTTTCTACACGATGAATAAGCTTTGATTGGGCTTCTTTGAATTCGCATGGTGTTGTTGGCTGCTTCAGTGTTCATTCACCCACAAACAGCAAAGCAAAGTGTAATGCCAAAACAAAGCAAAACAGGTTGTTTTCGGTTACATCTATATAGAAAGAAGAATCTTGGATTCGCTTATTTCAAGTTCTTTGGTGTAAATGCATATTGACCCAGAATTCGCAAAGTGTATGTAATGAGACCAAAATAACAAAACACCGTCTTTTCGCTTCTATAAGCGTTTCTACACGATGAATAAGCTTTGCTTGGGCTTCTTTCAATTCGCATGTTTTTGGGTGTGCACCAGAATCACCCCCAACCAAAGCAAAAAGGCTTTTTGGGTTCCGTCTGCATAAAAAGAGGATGATTAAGCTCTGATGTGGCTTATTTCCAATTGTTGTTTTTCGGGTTAGAATGCACATTCACCCAGAAATCGCAGCGTGACATGTTTGGTATCAGCCCAATTCAAGCAAAGGTGTTTTGGTTCCATCTCAATAGAGGACGAATAAGCTTTGATTTTTCTTTCATTGTTCATTCACCCACAAATAGCAAAGCAGTGTAATGCCAAAACAAAGCAAAACAGGTTGTTTTCGGCTCCATCTACATAGAAGGAAGCTTGGATTTCGCTTATTTCGTGTTCTTTGGTGAAAATGCACATTGACCCAGAAATCGCAAAGTTTATGTAATTAGACCAAAATAACAAAGCGTCCTTTTGCTTCCATATGCGTATAAAGAAGACGAATAAGCTTTGATTGGGCTTCTTTCAATTCGCATGGTGTTGTTGGCTGTTTCAGTGTTCATTCACCCACAAATAGCAAAGCAAAGTGTAATGCCAAAACAAAGGAAAACAGGTTGTTTTCGGTTACATCTATATAGAAAGAAGAATCTTGGATTCGCTTATTTCAAGTTCTTTGGTGTAAATGCATATTGACCCAGAATTCGGAAAGTGTATGTAATGAGACCAAAATAACAAAACACCGTCCTTTCGCTTCTCTATGCTTTTCTACATGATGAATAAGCTTTGATTGGGCCTCTTTCAATTCGCATGGTGTTGTTGGTTGTTTCAGTGTTCATTCACCCACAAATAGCAAAGCAGTGTAATGCCAAAACAAAGCAAAACAGGTTGTTTTCGGTTCCACCTACCTAGAAAGAAGAATCTTGGATTCGCTTATTTCAAGTTCTTTGGTGTAAATGCATATGGACCCAGAATTCGCAAAGTGTATGTAATGAGACCAAAATAACAAAACACCTTTTCGCTTCTATATGCGTTTCTACACGATGAATAAGCTTTGATTGGGCTTCTTTCAATTCGCAGGGTGTTGTTGGCTGCTTCAGTGTTCATTCACCCACAAATAGCAAAGCAAAGTGTAATGCCAAAACAAAGCAAAACAGGTTGTTTTCGGTTCCACCTACATAGAAAGAAGAATCTTGGATTCGCTTATTTCAAGTTCTTTGGTGTAAATGCATATTGACCCAGAATTTGCAAAGTGTAATGAGACCAAAATAACAAAACACCTTCTTTTCGCTTCTATATGCGTTTCTACACGATGAATAAGCTTTGATTGGGCTTCTTTCAATTCGCAGGGTGTTGTTGGCTGCTTCAGTGTTCATTCACCCACAAATAGCAAAGCAAAGTGTAATGCCAAAACAAAGCAAAACAGGTTGTTTTCGGTTCCACCTACATAGAAAGAAAAATCTTGGATTCGCTTATTTCAAGTTCTTTGGTGTAAATGCATATTGACCCAGAATTTGCAAAGTGTAATGAGACCAAAATAACAAAACACCTTCTTTTCGCTTCATGCGTTTCTACACGATGAATAAGCTTTGATTGGGCTTCTTTCAATTCGCATGGTGTTGTTGGCTGCTTCAGTGTTCATTCACCCACAAACAGCAAAGCAAAGTGTAATGCCAAAACAAAGCAAAACAGGTTGTTTTCGGTTACATCTATATAGAAAGAAGAATCTTGGATTCGCTTATTTCAAGTTCTCTGGTGTAAATGCATATTGACCCAGAATTCGCAAAGTGTATGTAATGAGACCAAAATAACAAAACACCTTCTTTTCGCTTCTATATGCGTTTCTACACGATGAATAAGCTTTGATTGGGCTTCTTTCAATTCGCAGGGTGTTGTTGGCTGCTTCAGTGTTCATTCACCCACAAATAGCAAAGCAAAGTGTAATGCCAAAACAAAGCAAAACAGGTTGTTTTCGGTTCCACCTACATAGAAAGAAGAATCTTGGATTCGCTTATTTCAAGTTCTTTGGTGTAAATGCATATTGACCCAGAATTTGCAAAGTGTAATGAGACCAAAATAACAAAACACCTTCTTTTCGCTTCTATATGCGTTTCTACACGATGAATAAGCTTTGATTGGGCTTCTTTCAATTCGCATGGTGTTGTTGGCTGCTTCAGTGTTCATTCACCCACAAACAGCAAAGCAAAGTGTAATGCCAAAACAAAGCAAAACAGGTTGTTTTCGGTTACATCTATATAGAAAGAAGAATCTTGGATTCGCTTATTTCAAGTTCTTTGGTGTAAATGCATATTGACCCAGAATTCGCAAGTGTATGTAATGAGACCAAAATAACAAAACACCGTCTTTTCGCTTCTATAAGCGTTTCTACACGATGAATAAGCTTTGCTTGGGCTTCTTTCAATTCGCATGTTTTTGGGTGTGCACCAGAATCACCCCCAACCAAAGCAAAAAGGCTTTTTGGGTTCCGTCTGCATAAAAAGAGGATGATTAAGCTGATGTGGATTATTTCCAATTGTTGTTTTTCGGGTTAGAATGCACATTCACCCAGAAATCGCAGCGTGACATGTTTGGTATCAGCCCAATTCAAGCAAAGGTGTTTTGGTTCCATCTCAATAGAGGACGAATAAGCTTTGATATTTCTTTCATTGTTCATTCACCCACAAATAGCAAAGGGAAATGTAATAATCCAAAACAGGTTGTTTTGGGTTCCAACTACATAGAAAGAAGAATCTTGGCTTTCTCTTATTTCAAATCGTGTTCTTTGGTGAAAATGCACATTGACCCAGAAATCGCAAAGTTTATGTAATTAGACCAAAATAACAAGCGTCATTTTGCTTCCATATGCGTATAAAGAAGAATAAGCTTTGATTGGGCTTCATACAATTCGCATGGTGTTGTTGGCTGTTTCAGTGTTCATTCACCCACAAATAGCAAAGCAAAGTGTAATGCCAAACAAAGCAAAACAGGTTGTTTTCGGTTCCACCTACATAGAAAGAAGAATCTTGGATTTCGCTTATTTCAAGTTCTTTGGTGTAAATGCATATTGACCCAGAATTTGCAAAGTGTATGTAATGAGACCAAAATAACAAAACACCTTCTTTTCGCTTCTATATGCGTTTCTACACGCTGAATAAGCTTTGATTCGGCTTCTTTCAATTCGCATGGTGTTGTTGGTTGTTTCAGTGTTCTTCACCCACAAATAGCAAAGCAGTGTAATGCCAAAACAAAGCAAAACAGGTTGTTTTCGGCTCCATCTACATAGAAAGAAGCTTGGATTTCGCTTACTTTAAGTCGTGTTCTTTGGTGTAAATGCATATTGACCCAGAATTCACAAGGTGTATGTAATGAGACAAAAAAAACAAAACACCTTCTTTTCGCTTCTATATGCGTTTCTACACGCTGAATAAGCTTTGATTGGGCTTCTTTCAATTCGCATGGTGTTGTTGGTTGTTTCAGTGTTCATTCACCCACAAATAGCAAAGCAGTGTAATGCCAAAACAAAGCAAAACAGGTTGTTTTCGGCTCCATCTACATAGAAAGAAGCTTGGATTTCGCTTATTTCGTGTTCTTTGGTGAAAATGCACATTGACCCAGAAATCGCAAAGTTTATGTAATTAGACCAAAATAACAAAACAGCGTCCTTTTGCTTCCATATGCGTATAAAGACGAATAAGCTTTGATTGGGCTTCTTTCAATTCGCAGGGTGTTGTTGGCTGCTTCAGTTTTCATTCACCCACAAATAGCAAAGCAAAGTGTAATGCCAAAACAAAGCAAAACAGGTTGTTTTCGGTTCCTACATAGAAAGAAGAATCTTGGATTCGCTTATTTCAAGTTCTTTGGTGTAAATGCATATTGACCCAGAATTTGCAAAGTGTATGTAATGAGACAAAAAGAACAAAACACCTTCTTTTCGCTTCTATATGCGTTTCTACACGCTGAATAAGCTCTGATTCGGCTTCTTTCAATTCGCATGGTGTTGTTGGTTGTTTCAGTGTTCATTCACCCACAAATAGCAAAGCAGTGTAATGCCAAAACAAAGCAAAACAGGTTGTTTTCGGCTCCATCTACATAGAAAGAAGCTTGGATTTCGCTTATTTCGTGTTCTTTGGTGAAAATGCACATTGACCCAGAAAACGCAAAGTTTATGTAATTAGACCAAAATAACAAAACAGCGTCCTTTTGCTTCCATATGCGTATAAAGAAGACGAATAAGCTTTGATTGGGCTTCTTTCAATTCGCATGGTGTTGTTGGCTGTTTCAGTGTTCATTCACCCACAAATAGCAATGCAAAGTGTAATGCCAAAACAAAGCAAAACAGGTTGTTTTCGATTCCACCTACATAGAAAGAAGAATCTTGGATTCGCTTATTTCAAGTTCTTTGGTGTAAATGCATATTGACCCAGAATTCGCAAAGTGTATGTAATGAGACCAAAATAACAAAACACCTTCTTTTCGCTTCTATATGCGTTTCTACACGATGAATAAGCTTTGATTGGGCTTCTTTCAATTCGCATGGTGTTGTTGGCTGCTTCAGTGTTCATTCACCCACAAACAGCAAAGCAAAGTGTAATGCCAAAACAAAGCAAAACAGGTTGTTTTCGGTTACATCTATATACAAAGAAGAATATTGCATTCGCTTATTTCAAGTTCTTTGGTGTAAATGCATATTGACCCAGAATTCGCCAAGTGTATGTAATGAGACCAAAATAACAAAACACCTTCTTTTCGCTTCTATATGCGTTTCTACACGATGAATAAGCTTTGATTGGGCTTCTTTCAATTCGCAGGGTGTTGTTGGCTGTTTCAGTGTTCATTCACCCACAAATAGCAATGCAAAGTGTAATGCCAAAACAAAGCAAAACAGGTTGTTTTCGGTTCCTACATAGAAAGAAGAATCTTGGATTCGCTTATTTCAAGTTCTTTGGTGTAAATGCATATTGACCCAGAATTTGCAAAGTGTATGTAATGAGACAAAAAGAACAAAACACCTTCTTTTCGCTTCTATATGCGTTTCTACACGCTGAATAAGCTCTGATTCGGCTTCTTTCAATTCGCATGGTGTTGTTGGTTGTTTCAGTGTTCATTCACCCACAAATAGCAAAGCAGTGTAATGCCAAAACAAAGCAAAACAGGTTGTTTTCGGCTCCATCTACATAGAAAGAAGCTTGGATTTCGCTTATTTCGTGTTCTTTGGTGAAAATGCACATTGACCCAGAAAACGCAAAGTTTATGTAATTAGACCAAAATAACAAAACAGCGTCCTTTTGCTTCCATATGCGTATAAAGAAGACGAATAAGCTTTGATTGGGCTTCTTTCAATTCGCATGGTGTTGTTGGCTGTTTCAGTGTTCATTCACCCACAAATAGCAATGCAAAGTGTAATGCCAAAACAAAGCAAAACAGGTTGTTTTCGATTCCACCTACATAGAAAGAAGAATCTTGGATTCGCTTATTTCAAGTTCTTTGGTGTAAATGCATATTGACCCAGAATTCGCAGAGTGTATGTAATGAGACCAAAATAACAAAACACCTTCTTTTCGCTTCTATATGCGTTTCTACACGATGAATAAGCTTTGATTGGGCTTCTTTCAATTCGCATGGTGTTGTTGGCTGCTTCAGTGTTCATTCACCCACAAACAGCAAAGCAAAGTGTAATGCCAAAACAAAGCAAAACAGGTTGTTTTCGGTTATATCTATATACAAAGAAGAATATTGCATTCGCTTATTTCAAGTTCTTTGGTGTAAATGCATATTGACCCAGAATTCGCCAAGTGTATGTAATGAGACCAAAATAACAAAACACCTTCTTTTCGCTTCTATATGCGTTTCTACACGATGAATAAGCTTTGATTGGGCTTCTTTCAATTCGCAGGGTGTTGTTGGCTGTTTCAGTGTTCATTCACCCACAAATAGCAATGCAAAGTGTAATGCCAAAACAAAGCAAAACAGGTTGTTTTCGATTCCACCTACATAGAAAGAAGAATCTTGGATTCGCTTATTTCAAGTTCTTTGGTGTAAATGCATATTGACCCAGAATTCGCAAAGTGTATGTAATGAGACCAAAATAACAAAACACCTTCTTTTCGCTTCAATATGCGTTTCTACACGATGAATAAGCTTTGATTGGGCTTCTTTCAATTCGCATGGTGTTGTTGGCTGCTTCAGTGTTCATTCACCCACAAACAGCAAAGCAAAGTGTAATGCCAAAACAAAGCAAAACAGGTTGTTTTCGGTTACATCTATATACAAAGAAGAATATTGCATTCGCTTATTTCAAGTTCTTTGGTGTAAATGCATATTGACCCAGAATTCGCAAAGTGTATGTAATGAGACCAAAATAACAAAACACCTTCTTTTCGCTTCAATATGCGTTTCTACACGATGAATAAGCTTTGATTGGGCTTCTTTCAATTCGCATGGTGTTGTTGGCTGCTTCAGTGTTCATTCACCCACAAACAGCAAAGCAAAGTGTAATGCCAAAACAAAGCAAAACAGGTTGTTTTCGGTTACATCTATATACAAAGAAGAATATTGCATTCGCTTATTTCAAGTTCTTTGGTGTAAATGCATATTGACCCAGAATTCGCCAAGTGTATGTAATGAGACCAAAATAACAAAACACCTTCTTTTCGCTTCTATATGCGTTTCTACACGATGAATAAGCTTTGATTGGGCTTCTTTCAATTCGCAGGGTGTTGTTGGCTGCTTCAGTGTTCATTCACCCACAAACAGCAAAGCAAAGTGTAATGCCAAAACAAAGCAAAACAGGTTGTTTTCGGTTACATCTATATAGAAAGAAGAATCTTGGATTCGCTTATTTCAAGTTCTTTGGTGTAAATGCATATTGACCCAGAATTCGCAAAGTGTATGTAATGAGACCAAAATAACAAAACCCCGTCCTTTCGCTTCTCTATGCGTTTCTACATGATGAATAAGCTTTGATTGGGCCTCTTTCAATTCGCATGGTGTTGTTGGTTGTTTCAGTGTTCATTCACCCACAAATAGCAAAGCAGTGTAATGCCAAAACAAAGCAAAACAGGTTGTTTTCGGTTCCACCTACATAGAAAGAAGAATCTTGGATTCGCTTATTTCAAGTTCTTTGGTGTAAATGCATATTGACCCAGAATTTGCAGTGTATGTAATGAGACCAAAATAACAAAACACCGTCTTTTCGCTTCTATAAGCGTTTCTACACGATGAATAAGCTTTGCTTGGGCTTCTTTCAATTCGCATGTTTTTGGGTGTGCACCAGAATCACCCCCAACCAAAGCAAAAAGGCGTTTTGGGTTCCGTCTGCATAAAAAGAGGATGATTAAGCTCTGATGTGGATTATTTCCAATTGTTGTTTTTCGGGTTAGAATGCACATTCACCCAGAAATCGCAGCGTGACATGTTTGGTATCAGCCCAATTCAAGCAAAGGTGTTTTGGTTCCATCTCAATAGAGGACGAATGCTTTGATTTTTCTTTCATTGTTCATTCACCCACAAATAGCAAAGGGAAATGTAATAAGCCAAAACAGGTTGTTTTGGGTTCCAACTACATAGAAAGAAGAATCTTGGCTTTCTCTTATTTCAAATCGTGTTCTTTGGTGAAAATGCACATTGACCAAGAAATCGCAAAGTTTATGTAATTAGACCAAAATAAGAAAACAGCGTCTTTTTGCTTCCATATGCGTAGAAAGAAGACGAATAAGCTTTGATTGGGCTTCATTCAATTCGCATGGTGTTGTTGGCAGTTTCAGAGTTCATTCACCCACAAATAGCAAAGCAAAGTGTAATGCCAAAACAAAGCAAAACAGGTTGTTTTCGGTTCCACCTACATAGAAAGAAGAATCTTGGATTTCGATTATTTCAAGTTCTTTGGTGTAAATGCATATGGACCCAGAATTTGCAAAGTGTATGTAATGAGACCAAAATAACCAAACACCTTCTTTTCGCTTCTATATGCGTTTCTACACGCTGAATAAGCTTTGATTGGGCCTCTTTCAATTCGCATGGTGTTGTTGGTTGTTTCAGTGTTCATTCACCCACAAATAGCAAAGCAGTGTAATGCCAAAACAAAGCAAAACAGGTTGTTTTCGGCTCCATCTACATAGAAAGAAGCTTGGATTTCGCTTATTTCGTGTTCTTTGGTGAAAATGCACATTGACCCAGAAATCGCAAAGTTTATGTAATTAGACCAAAATAACAAAACACCGTCCTTTTGCTTCCATATGCGTAGAAAGAAGACGAATAAGCTTTGATTGGGCTTCTTTCAATTCGCATGGTGTTGTTGGCTGTTTCAGAGTTCATTCACCCACAAATAGCAAAGCAAAGTGTAATGCCAAAACAAAGCAAAACAGGTTGTTTTCGGTTCCACCTACATAGAAAGAAGAATCTTGGATTTCGATTATTTCAAGTTCTTTGGTGTAAATGCATATTGACCCAGAATTCGCCAAGTGTATGTAATTAGACCAAAATAACAAAACACCTTCTTTTCGCTTCTATATGCGTTTCTACACGATGAATAAGCTTTGATTGGGCTTCCTTCAATTTGCAGGGTGTTGTTGGCTGCTTCAGTGTTCATTCACCCACAAATAGCAAAGCAAAGTGTAATGCCAAAACAAAGCAAAACAGGTTGTTTTCGGTTCCACCTACATAGAAAGAAGAATCTTGGATTCGCTTATTTCAAGTTCTTTGGTGTAAATGCATATGGACCCAGAATTTGCAAAGTGTATGTAATGAGACCAAAATAACAAAACACCTTCTTTTCGCTTCTATATGCGTTTCTACACGATGAATAAGCTTTGATTGGGCTTCTTTCAATTCGCATGGTGTTGTTGGCTGCTTCAGTGTTCATTCACCCACAAACAGCAAAGCAAAGTGTAATGCCAAAACAAAGCAAAACAGGTTGTTTTCGGTTACATCTATATAGAAAGAAGAATCTTGGATTCGCTTATTTCAAGTTCTTTGGTGTAAATGCATATTGACCCAGAATTCGCAAAGTGTATGTAATGAGACCAAAATAACAAAACACCGTCTTTTCGCTTCTATAAGCGTTTCTACACGATGAATAAGCTTTGCTTGGGCTTCTTTCAATTCGCATGTTTTTGGGTATGCACCAGAATCACCCCCAACCAAAGCAAAAAGGCGTTTTGGGTTCCGTCTGCATAAAAAGAGGATGATTAAGCTCTGATGTGGATTATTTCCAATTGTTGTTTTTCGGGTTAGAATGCACATTCACCCAGAAATCGCAGCGTGACATGTTTGGTATCAGCCCAATTCAAGCAAAGGTGTTTTGGTTCCATCTCAATAGAGGACGAATGCTTTGATTTTTCTTTCATTGTTCATTCACCCACAAATAGCAAAGGGAAATGTAATAAGCCAAAACAGGTTGTTTTGGGTTCCAACTACATAGAAAGAAGAATCTTGGCTTTCTCTTATTTCAAATCGTGTTCTTTGGTGAAAATGCACATTGACCAAGAAATCGCAAAGTTTATGTAATTAGACCAAAATAAGAAAACAGCGTCTTTTTGCTTCCATATGCGTAGAAAGAAGACGAATAAGCTTTGATTGGGCTTCATTCAATTCGCATGGTGTTGTTGGCAGTTTCAGAGTTCATTCACCCACAAATAGCAAAGCAAAGTGTAATGCCAAAACAAAGCAAAACAGGTTGTTTTCGGTTCCACCTACATAGAAAGAAGAATCTTGGATTTCGATTATTTCAAGTTCTTTGGTGTAAATGCATATTGACCCAGAATTCGCCAAGTGTATGTAATTAGACCAAAATAACAAAACACCTTCTTTTCGCTTCTATATGCGTTTCTACACGATGAATAAGCTTTGATTGGGCTTCCTTCAATTTGCAGGGTGTTGTTGGCTGCTTCAGTGTTCATTCACCCACAAATAGCAAAGCAAAGTGTAATGCCAAAACAAAGCAAAACAGGTTGTTTTCGGTTCCACCTACATAGAAAGAAGAATCTTGGATTCGCTTATTTCAAGTTCTTTGGTGTAAATGCATATGGACCCAGAATTTGCAAAGTGTATGTAATGAGACCAAAATAACAAAACACCTTCTTTTCGCTTCTATATGCGTTTCTACACGATGAATAAGCTTTGATTGGGCTTCTTTCAATTCGCATGGTGTTGTTGGCTGCTTCAGTGTTCATTCACCCACAAACAGCAAAGCAAAGTGTAATGCCAAAACAAAGCAAAACAGGTTGTTTTCGGTTACATCTATATAGAAAGAAGAATCTTGGATTCGCTTATTTCAAGTTCTTTGGTGTAAATGCATATTGACCCAGAATTCGCAAAATGTATGTAATGAGACCAAAATAACAAAACACCGTCTTTTCGCTTCTATAAGCGTTTCTACACGATGAATAAGCTTTGCTTGGGCTTCTTTCAATTCGCATGTTTTTGGGTATGCACCAGAATCACCCCCAACCAAAGCAAAAAGGCGTTTTGGGTTCCGTCTGCATAAAAAGAGGATGATTAAGCTCTGATGTGGATTATTTCCAATTGTTGTTTTTCGGGTTAGAATGCACATTCACCCAGAAATCGCAGCGTGACATGTTTGGTATCAGCCCAATTCAAGCAAAGGTGTTTTGGTTCCATCTCAATAGAGGACGAATGCTTTGATTTTTCTTTCATTGTTCATTCACCCACAAATAGCAAAGGGAAATGTAATAAGCCAAAACAGGTTGTTTTGGGTTCCAACTACATAGAAAGAAGAATCTTGGCTTTCTCTTATTTCAAATCGTGTTCTTTGGTGAAAATGCACATTGACCAAGAAATCGCAAAGTTTATGTAATTAGACCAAAATAAGAAAACAGCGTCTTTTTGCTTCCATATGCGTAGAAAGAAGACGAATAAGCTTTGATTGGGCTTCATTCAATTCGCATGGTGTTGTTGGCAGTTTCAGAGTTCATTCACCCACAAATAGCAAAGCAAAGTGTAATGCCAAAACAAAGCAAAACAGGTTGTTTTCGGTTCCACCTACATAGAAAGAAGAATCTTGGATTTCGATTATTTCAAGTTCTTTGGTGTAAATGCATATGGACCCAGAATTTGCAAAGTGTATGTAATGAGACCAAAATAACCAAACACCTTCTTTTCGCTTCTATATGCGTTTCTACACGCTGAATAAGCTTTGATTGGGCCTCTTTCAATTCGCATGGTGTTGTTGGTTGTTTCAGTGTTCATTCACCCACAAATAGCAAAGCAGTGTAATGCCAAAACAAAGCAAAACAGGTTGTTTTCGGCTCCATCTACATAGAAAGAAGCTTGGATTTCGCTTATTTCGTGTTCTTTGGTGAAAATGCACATTGACCCAGAAATCGCAAAGTTTATGTAATTAGACCAAAATAACAAAACACCGTCCTTTTGCTTCCATATGCGTAGAAAGAAGACGAATAAGCTTTGATTGGGCTTCTTTCAATTCGCATGGTGTTGTTGGCTGTTTCAGAGTTCATTCACCCACAAATAGCAAAGCAAAGTGTAATGCCAAAACAAAGCAAAACAGGTTGTTTTCGGTTCCACCTACATAGAAAGAAGAATCTTGGATTTCGATTATTTCAAGTTCTTTGGTGTAAATGCATATTGACCCAGAATTCGCCAAGTGTATGTAATGAGACCAAAATAACAAAACACCTTCTTTTCGCTTCTATATGCGTTTCTACACGATGAATAAGCTTTGATTGGGCTTCTTTCAATTCGCAGGGTGTTGTTGGCTGCTTCAGTGTTCATTCACCCACAAACAGCAAAGCAAAGTGTAATGCCAAAACAAAGCAAAACAGGTTGTTTTCGGTTACATCTATATAGAAAGAAGAATCTTGGATTCGCTTATTTCAAGTTCTTTGGTGTAAATGCATATTGACCCAGAATTCGCAAAGTGTATGTAATGAGACCAAAATAACAAAACCCCGTCCTTTCGCTTCTCTATGCGTTTCTACATGATGAATAAGCTTTGATTGGGCCTCTTTCAATTCGCATGGTGTTGTTGGTTGTTTCAGTGTTCATTCACCCACAAATAGCAAAGCAGTGTAATGCCAAAACAAAGCAAAACAGGTTGTTTTCGGTTCCACCTACATAGAAAGAAGAATCTTGGATTCGCTTATTTCAAGTTCTTTGGTGTAAATGCATATTGACCCAGAATTTGCAGTGTATGTAATGAGACCAAAATAACAAAACACCGTCTTTTCGCTTCTATAAGCGTTTCTACACGATGAATAAGCTTTGCTTGGGCTTCTTTCAATTCGCATGTTTTTGGGTGTGCACCAGAATCACCCCCAACCAAAGCAAAAAGGCGTTTTGGGTTCCGTCTGCATAAAAAGAGGATGATTAAGCTCTGATGTGGATTATTTCCAATTGTTGTTTTTCGGGTTAGAATGCACATTCACCCAGAAATCGCAGCGTGACATGTTTGGTATCAGCCCAATTCAAGCAAAGGTGTTTTGGTTCCATCTCAATAGAGGACGAATGCTTTGATTTTTCTTTCATTGTTCATTCACCCACAAATAGCAAAGGGAAATGTAATAAGCCAAAACAGGTTGTTTTGGGTTCCAACTACATAGAAAGAAGAATCTTGGCTTTCTCTTATTTCAAATCGTGTTCTTTGGTGAAAATGCACATTGACCAAGAAATCGCAAAGTTTATGTAATTAGACCAAAATAAGAAAACAGCGTCTTTTTGCTTCCATATGCGTAGAAAGAAGACGAATAAGCTTTGATTGGGCTTCATTCAATTCGCATGGTGTTGTTGGCAGTTTCAGAGTTCATTCACCCACAAATAGCAAAGCAAAGTGTAATGCCAAAACAAAGCAAAACAGGTTGTTTTCGGTTCCACCTACATAGAAAGAAGAATCTTGGATTTCGATTATTTCAAGTTCTTTGGTGTAAATGCATATGGACCCAGAATTTGCAAAGTGTATGTAATGAGACCAAAATAACCAAACACCTTCTTTTCGCTTCTATATGCGTTTCTACACGCTGAATAAGCTTTGATTGGGCCTCTTTCAATTCGCATGGTGTTGTTGGTTGTTTCAGTGTTCATTCACCCACAAATAGCAAAGCAGTGTAATGCCAAAACAAAGCAAAACAGGTTGTTTTCGGCTCCATCTACATAGAAAGAAGCTTGGATTTCGCTTATTTCGTGTTCTTTGGTGAAAATGCACATTGACCCAGAAATCGCAAAGTTTATGTAATTAGACCAAAATAACAAAACACCGTCCTTTTGCTTCCATATGCGTAGAAAGAAGACGAATAAGCTTTGATTGGGCTTCTTTCAATTCGCATGGTGTTGTTGGCTGTTTCAGAGTTCATTCACCCACAAATAGCAAAGCAAAGTGTAATGCCAAAACAAAGCAAAACAGGTTGTTTTCGGTTCCACCTACATAGAAAGAAGAATCTTGGATTTCGATTATTTCAAGTTCTTTGGTGTAAATGCATATTGACCCAGAATTCGCCAAGTGTATGTAATTAGACCAAAATAACAAAACACCTTCTTTTCGCTTCTATATGCGTTTCTACACGATGAATAAGCTTTGATTGGGCTTCCTTCAATTTGCAGGGTGTTGTTGGCTGCTTCAGTGTTCATTCACCCACAAATAGCAAAGCAAAGTGTAATGCCAAAACAAAGCAAAACAGGTTGTTTTCGGTTCCACCTACATAGAAAGAAGAATCTTGGATTCGCTTATTTCAAGTTCTTTGGTGTAAATGCATATGGACCCAGAATTTGCAAAGTGTATGTAATGAGACCAAAATAACAAAACACCTTCTTTTCGCTTCTATATGCGTTTCTACACGATGAATAAGCTTTGATTGGGCTTCTTTCAATTCGCATGGTGTTGTTGGCTGCTTCAGTGTTCATTCACCCACAAACAGCAAAGCAAAGTGTAATGCCAAAACAAAGCAAAACAGGTTGTTTTCGGTTACATCTATATAGAAAGAAGAATCTTGGATTCGCTTATTTCAAGTTCTTTGGTGTAAATGCATATTGACCCAGAATTCGCAAAGTGTATGTAATGAGACCAAAATAACAAAACACCGTCTTTTCGCTTCTATAAGCGTTTCTACACGATGAATAAGCTTTGCTTGGGCTTCTTTCAATTCGCATGTTTTTGGGTATGCACCAGAATCACCCCCAACCAAAGCAAAAAGGCGTTTTGGGTTCCGTCTGCATAAAAAGAGGATGATTAAGCTCTGATGTGGATTATTTCCAATTGTTGTTTTTCGGGTTAGAATGCACATTCACCCAGAAATCGCAGCGTGACATGTTTGGTATCAGCCCAATTCAAGCAAAGGTGTTTTGGTTCCATCTCAATAGAGGACGAATGCTTTGATTTTTCTTTCATTGTTCATTCACCCACAAATAGCAAAGGGAAATGTAATAAGCCAAAACAGGTTGTTTTGGGTTCCAACTACATAGAAAGAAGAATCTTGGCTTTCTCTTATTTCAAATCGTGTTCTTTGGTGAAAATGCACATTGACCAAGAAATCGCAAAGTTTATGTAATTAGACCAAAATAAGAAAACAGCGTCTTTTTGCTTCCATATGCGTAGAAAGAAGACGAATAAGCTTTGATTGGGCTTCATTCAATTCGCATGGTGTTGTTGGCAGTTTCAGAGTTCATTCACCCACAAATAGCAAAGCAAAGTGTAATGCCAAAACAAAGCAAAACAGGTTGTTTTCGGTTCCACCTACATAGAAAGAAGAATCTTGGATTTCGATTATTTCAAGTTCTTTGGTGTAAATGCATATTGACCCAGAATTCGCCAAGTGTATGTAATTAGACCAAAATAACAAAACACCTTCTTTTCGCTTCTATATGCGTTTCTACACGATGAATAAGCTTTGATTGGGCTTCCTTCAATTTGCAGGGTGTTGTTGGCTGCTTCAGTGTTCATTCACCCACAAATAGCAAAGCAAAGTGTAATGCCAAAACAAAGCAAAACAGGTTGTTTTCGGTTCCACCTACATAGAAAGAAGAATCTTGGATTCGCTTATTTCAAGTTCTTTGGTGTAAATGCATATGGACCCAGAATTTGCAAAGTGTATGTAATGAGACCAAAATAACAAAACACCTTCTTTTCGCTTCTATATGCGTTTCTACACGATGAATAAGCTTTGATTGGGCTTCTTTCAATTCGCATGGTGTTGTTGGCTGCTTCAGTGTTCATTCACCCACAAACAGCAAAGCAAAGTGTAATGCCAAAACAAAGCAAAACAGGTTGTTTTCGGTTACATCTATATAGAAAGAAGAATCTTGGATTCGCTTATTTCAAGTTCTTTGGTGTAAATGCATATTGACCCAGAATTCGCAAAATGTATGTAATGAGACCAAAATAACAAAACACCGTCTTTTCGCTTCTATAAGCGTTTCTACACGATGAATAAGCTTTGCTTGGGCTTCTTTCAATTCGCATGTTTTTGGGTATGCACCAGAATCACCCCCAACCAAAGCAAAAAGGCGTTTTGGGTTCCGTCTGCATAAAAAGAGGATGATTAAGCTCTGATGTGGATTATTTCCAATTGTTGTTTTTCGGGTTAGAATGCACATTCACCCAGAAATCGCAGCGTGACATGTTTGGTATCAGCCCAATTCAAGCAAAGGTGTTTTGGTTCCATCTCAATAGAGGACGAATGCTTTGATTTTTCTTTCATTGTTCATTCACCCACAAATAGCAAAGGGAAATGTAATAAGCCAAAACAGGTTGTTTTGGGTTCCAACTACATAGAAAGAAGAATCTTGGCTTTCTCTTATTTCAAATCGTGTTCTTTGGTGAAAATGCACATTGACCAAGAAATCGCAAAGTTTATGTAATTAGACCAAAATAAGAAAACAGCGTCTTTTTGCTTCCATATGCGTAGAAAGAAGACGAATAAGCTTTGATTGGGCTTCATTCAATTCGCATGGTGTTGTTGGCAGTTTCAGAGTTCATTCACCCACAAATAGCAAAGCAAAGTGTAATGCCAAAACAAAGCAAAACAGGTTGTTTTCGGTTCCACCTACATAGAAAGAAGAATCTTGGATTTCGATTATTTCAAGTTCTTTGGTGTAAATGCATATGGACCCAGAATTTGCAAAGTGTATGTAATGAGACCAAAATAACCAAACACCTTCTTTTCGCTTCTATATGCGTTTCTACACGCTGAATAAGCTTTGATTGGGCCTCTTTCAATTCGCATGGTGTTGTTGGTTGTTTCAGTGTTCATTCACCCACAAATAGCAAAGCAGTGTAATGCCAAAACAAAGCAAAACAGGTTGTTTTCGGCTCCATCTACATAGAAAGAAGCTTGGATTTCGCTTATTTCGTGTTCTTTGGTGAAAATGCACATTGACCCAGAAATCGCAAAGTTTATGTAATTAGACCAAAATAACAAAACACCGTCCTTTTGCTTCCATATGCGTAGAAAGAAGACGAATAAGCTTTGATTGGGCTTCTTTCAATTCGCATGGTGTTGTTGGCTGTTTCAGAGTTCATTCACCCACAAATAGCAAAGCAAAGTGTAATGCCAAAACAAAGCAAAACAGGTTGTTTTCGGTTCCACCTACATAGAAAGAAGAATCTTGGATTTCGATTATTTCAAGTTCTTTGGTGTAAATGCATATTGACCCAGAATTCGCCAAGTGTATGTAATTAGACCAAAATAACAAAACACCTTCTTTTCGCTTCTATATGCGTTTCTACACGATGAATAAGCTTTGATTGGGCTTCCTTCAATTTGCAGGGTGTTGTTGGCTGCTTCAGTGTTCATTCACCCACAAATAGCAAAGCAAAGTGTAATGCCAAAACAAAGCAAAACAGGTTGTTTTCGGTTCCACCTACATAGAAAGAAGAATCTTGGATTCGCTTATTTCAAGTTCTTTGGTGTAAATGCATATGGACCCAGAATTTGCAAAGTGTATGTAATGAGACCAAAATAACAAAACACCTTCTTTTCGCTTCTATATGCGTTTCTACACGATGAATAAGCTTTGATTGGGCTTCTTTCAATTCGCATGGTGTTGTTGGCTGCTTCAGTGTTCATTCACCCACAAACAGCAAAGCAAAGTGTAATGCCAAAACAAAGCAAAACAGGTTGTTTTCGGTTACATCTATATAGAAAGAAGAATCTTGGATTCGCTTATTTCAAGTTCTTTGGTGTAAATGCATATTGACCCAGAATTCGCAAAGTGTATGTAATGAGACCAAAATAACAAAACACCGTCTTTTCGCTTCTATAAGCGTTTCTACACGATGAATAAGCTTTGCTTGGGCTTCTTTCAATTCGCATGTTTTTGGGTATGCACCAGAATCACCCCCAACCAAAGCAAAAAGGCTTTTTGGGTTCCGTCTGCATAAAAAGAGGATGATTAAGCTCTGATGTGGCTTATTTCCAATTGTTGTTTTTCGGGTTAGAATGCACATTCACCCAGAAATCGCAGCGTGACATGTTTGGTATCAGCCCAATTCAAGCAAAGGTGTTTTGGTTCCATCTCAATAGAGGACGAATAATCTTTGATTTTTCTTTCATTGTTCATTCACCCACAAATAGCAAAGGGAAATGTAATAATCCAAAACAGGTTGTTTTGGGTTCCAACTACATAGAAAGAAGAATCTTGGCTTTCTCTTATTTCAAATCGTGTTCTTTGGTGAAAATGCACATTGACCCAGAAATCGCAAAGTTTATGTAATTAGACCAAAATAACAAAGCGTCTTTTTGCTTCCATATGCGTATAAAGAAGACGAATAAGCTTTGATTGGGCTTCATTCAATTCGCATGGTGTTGTTGGCTGTTTCAGTGTTCATTCAGCCACAAATAGCAAAGCAAAGTGTAATGCCAAAACAAAGCAAAACAGGTTGTTTTCGGTTCCACCTACATAGAAAGAAGAATCTTGGATTTCGCTTATTTCAAGTTCTTTGGTGTAAATGCATATTGACCCAGAATTTGCAAAGTGTATGTAATGAGACCAAAATAACAAAACACCTTCTTTTCGCTTCTATATGCGTTTCTACACGATGAATAAGCTTTGATTGGGCTTCTTTCAATTCGCATGGTGTTGTTGGTTGTTTCAGTGTTCATTCACCCACAAATAGAAAAGCAGTGTAATGCCAAAACAAAGCAAAACAGGTTGTTTTCGGCTCCATCTACATAGAAAGAAGCTTGGATTTCGCTTACTTTAAGTCGTGTTCTTTGGTGTAAATGCATATTGACCCAGAATTCACAAGGTGTATGTAATGAGACAAAAAAAACAAAACACCTTCTTTTCCCTTTTATATGCGTTTCTACATGATGAATAAGCTTTGATTGGGCTTCTTTCAATTCGCATGGTGTTGTTGGCTGCTTCAGTGTTCATTCACCCACAAACAGCAAAGCAAAGTGTAATGCCAAAACAAAGCAAAACAGGTTGTTTTCGGTTACATCTATATACAAAGAAGAATATTGCATTCGCTTATTTCAAGTTCTTTGGTGTAAATGCATATTGACCCAGAATTCGCAAAGTGTATGTAATGAGACCAAAATAACAAAACACCTTCTTTTCCCTTTTATATGCGTTTCTACACGATGAATAAGCTTTGATTGGGCTTCTTTCAATTCGCAGGGTGTTGTTGGTTGTTTCAGTGTTCATTCACCCACAAATAGCAAAGCAGTGTAATGCCAAAACAAAGCAAAACAGGTTGTTTTCGGCTCCATCTACATAGAAAGAAGCTTGGATTTCGCTTATTTCGTGTTCTTTGGTGAAAATGCACATTGACCCAGAAATCGCAAAGTTTATGTAATTAGACCAACATAACAAAACAGCGTCTTTTTGCTTCCATATGCGTATAAAAAAGACGAATAAGCTTTGATTGGGCTTCTTTCAATTCGCATGGTGTTGTTGGCTGTTTCAGTGTTCATTCACCCACAAATAGCAAAGCAAAGTGTAATGCCAAAACAAAGCAAAACAGGTTGTTTTTGGTTGCATCTATATAGAAAGAAGAATCTTGGATTCGCTTATTTCAAGTTCTTTGGTGTAAATGCATATTGACCCAGAATTCGCAAAGTGTATGTAATGAGACCAAAATAACAAAACACCTTCTTTTCGCTTCTATATGCGTTTCTACACGATGAATAAGCTTTGATTGGGCTTCTTTCAATTCGCAGGGTGTTGTTGGCTGTTTCAGTGTTCATTCACCCACAAATAGCAATGCAAAGTGTAATGCCAAAACAAAGCAAAACAGGTTGTTTTCGATTCCACCTACATAGAAAGAAGAATCTTGGATTCGCTTATTTCAAGTTCTTTGGTGTAAATGCATATTGACCCAGAATTCGCAAAGTGTATGTAATGAGACCAAAATAACAAAACACCTTCTTTTCGCTTCAATATGCGTTTCTACACGATGAATAAGCTTTGATTGGGCTTCTTTCAATTCGCATGGTGTTGTTGGCTGCTTCAGTGTTCATTCACCCACAAACAGCAAAGCAAAGTGTAATGCCAAAACAAAGCAAAACAGGTTGTTTTCGGTTACATCTATATACAAAGAAGAATATTGCATTCGCTTATTTCAAGTTCTTTGGTGTAAATGCATATTGACCCAGAATTCGCCAAGTGTATGTAATGAGACCAAAATAACAAAACACCTTCTTTTCGCTTCTATATGCGTTTCTACACGATGAATAAGCTTTGATTGGGCTTCTTTCAATTCGCAGGGTGTTGTTGGCTGCTTCAGTGTTCATTCACCCACAAACAGCAAAGCAAAGTGTAATGCCAAAACAAAGCAAAACAGGTTGTTTTCGGTTACATCTATATAGAAAGAAGAATCTTGGATTCGCTTATTTCAAGTTCTTTGGTGTAAATGCATATTGACCCAGAATTCGCAAAGTGTATGTAATGAGACCAAAATAACAAAACCCCGTCCTTTCGCTTCTCTATGCGTTTCTACATGATGAATAAGCTTTGATTGGGCCTCTTTCAATTCGCATGGTGTTGTTGGTTGTTTCAGTGTTCATTCACCCACAAATAGCAAAGCAGTGTAATGCCAAAACAAAGCAAAACAGGTTGTTTTCGGTTCCACCTACATAGAAAGAAGAATCTTGGATTCGCTTATTTCAAGTTCTTTGGTGTAAATGCATATTGACCCAGAATTTGCAGTGTATGTAATGAGACCAAAATAACAAAACACCGTCTTTTCGCTTCTATAAGCGTTTCTACACGATGAATAAGCTTTGCTTGGGCTTCTTTCAATTCGCATGTTTTTGGATGTGCACCAGAATCACCCCCAACCAAAGCAAAAAGGCGTTTTGGGTTCCGTCTGCATAAAAAGAGGATGATTAAGCTCTGATGTGGATTATTTCCAATTGTTGTTTTTCGGGTTAGAATGCACATTCACCCAGAAATCGCAGCGTGACATGTTTGGTATCAGCCCAATTCAAGCAAAGGTGTTTTGGTTCCATCTCAATAGAGGACGAATGCTTTGATTTTTCTTTCATTGTTCATTCACCCACAAATAGCAAAGGGAAATGTAATAAGCCAAAACAGGTTGTTTTGGGTTCCAACTACATAGAAAGAAGAATCTTGGCTTTCTCTTATTTCAAATCGTGTTCTTTGGTGAAAATGCACATTGACCAAGAAATCGCAAAGTTTATGTAATTAGACCAAAATAAGAAAACAGCGTCTTTTTGCTTCCATATGCGTAGAAAGAAGACGAATAAGCTTTGATTGGGCTTCATTCAATTCGCATGGTGTTGTTGGCAGTTTCAGAGTTCATTCACCCACAAATAGCAAAGCAAAGTGTAATGCCAAAACAAAGCAAAACAGGTTGTTTTCGGTTCCACCTACATAGAAAGAAGAATCTTGGATTTCGATTATTTCAAGTTCTTTGGTGTAAATGCATATGGACCCAGAATTTGCAAAGTGTATGTAATGAGACCAAAATAACCAAACACCTTCTTTTCGCTTCTATATGCGTTTCTACACGCTGAATAAGCTTTGATTGGGCCTCTTTCAATTCGCATGGTGTTGTTGGTTGTTTCAGTGTTCATTCACCCACAAATAGCAAAGCAGTGTAATGCCAAAACAAAGCAAAACAGGTTGTTTTCGGCTCCATCTACATAGAAAGAAGCTTGGATTTCGCTTATTTCGTGTTCTTTGGTGAAAATGCACATTGACCCAGAAATCGCAAAGTTTATGTAATTAGACCAAAATAACAAAACACCGTCCTTTTGCTTCCATATGCGTAGAAAGAAGACGAATAAGCTTTGATTGGGCTTCTTTCAATTCGCATGGTGTTGTTGGCTGTTTCAGAGTTCATTCACCCACAAATAGCAAAGCAAAGTGTAATGCCAAAACAAAGCAAAACAGGTTGTTTTCGGTTCCACCTACATAGAAAGAAGAATCTTGGATTTCGATTATTTCAAGTTCTTTGGTGTAAATGCATATTGACCCAGAATTCGCCAAGTGTATGTAATTAGACCAAAATAACAAAACACCTTCTTTTCGCTTCTATATGCGTTTCTACACGATGAATAAGCTTTGATTGGGCTTCCTTCAATTTGCAGGGTGTTGTTGGCTGCTTCAGTGTTCATTCACCCACAAATAGCAAAGCAAAGTGTAATGCCAAAACAAAGCAAAACAGGTTGTTTTCGGTTCCACCTACATAGAAAGAAGAATCTTGGATTCGCTTATTTCAAGTTCTTTGGTGTAAATGCATATGGACCCAGAATTTGCAAAGTGTATGTAATGAGACCAAAATAACAAAACACCTTCTTTTCGCTTCTATATGCGTTTCTACACGATGAATAAGCTTTGATTGGGCTTCTTTCAATTCGCATGGTGTTGTTGGCTGCTTCAGTGTTCATTCACCCACAAACAGCAAAGCAAAGTGTAATGCCAAAACAAAGCAAAACAGGTTGTTTTCGGTTACATCTATATACAAAGAAGAATATTGCATTCGCTTATTTCAAGTTCTTTGGTGTAAATGCATATTGACCCAGAATTCGCCAAGTGTATGTAATGAGACCAAAATAACAAAACACCTTCTTTTCGCTTCTATAAGCGTTTCTACACGATGAATAAGCTTTGATTGGGCTTCTTTCAATTCGCAGGGTGTTGTTGGCTGCTTCAGTGTTCATTCACCCACAAACAGCAAAGCAAAGTGTAATGCCAAAACAAAGCAAAACAGGTTGTTTTCGGTTACATCTATATAGAAAGAAGAATCTTGGATTCGCTTATTTCAAGTTCTTTGGTGTAAATGCATATTGACCCAGAATTCGCAAAGTGTATGTAATGAGACCAAAATAACAAAACCCCGTCCTTTCGCTTCTCTATGCGTTTCTACATGATGAATAAGCTTTGATTGGGCCTCTTTCAATTCGCATGGTGTTGTTGGTTGTTTCAGTGTTCATTCACCCACAAATAGCAAAGCAGTGTAATGCCAAAACAAAGCAAAACAGGTTGTTTTCGGTTCCACCTACATAGAAAGAAGAATCTTGGATTCGCTTATTTCAAGTTCTTTGGTGTAAATGCATATTGACCCAGAATTTGCAGTGTATGTAATGAGACCAAAATAACAAAACACCGTCTTTTCGCTTCTATAAGCGTTTCTACACGATGAATAAGCTTTGCTTGGGCTTCTTTCAATTCGCATGTTTTTGGGTGTGCACCAGAATCACCCCCAACCAAAGCAAAAAGGCGTTTTGGGTTCCGTCTGCATAAAAAGAGGATGATTAAGCTCTGATGTGGATTATTTCCAATTGTTGTTTTTCGGGTTAGAATGCACATTCACCCAGAAATCGCAGCGTGACATGTTTGGTATCAGCCCAATTCAAGCAAAGGTGTTTTGGTTCCATCTCAATAGAGGACGAATGCTTTGATTTTTCTTTCATTGTTCATTCACCCACAAATAGCAAAGGGAAATGTAATAAGCCAAAACAGGTTGTTTTGGGTTCCAACTACATAGAAAGAAGAATCTTGGCTTTCTCTTATTTCAAATCGTGTTCTTTGGTGAAAATGCACATTGACCAAGAAATCGCAAAGTTTATGTAATTAGACCAAAATAAGAAAACAGCGTCTTTTTGCTTCCATATGCGTAGAAAGAAGACGAATAAGCTTTGATTGGGCTTCATTCAATTCGCATGGTGTTGTTGGCAGTTTCAGAGTTCATTCACCCACAAATAGCAAAGCAAAGTGTAATGCCAAAACAAAGCAAAACAGGTTGTTTTCGGTTCCACCTACATAGAAAGAAGAATCTTGGATTTCGATTATTTCAAGTTCTTTGGTGTAAATGCATATGGACCCAGAATTTGCAAAGTGTATGTAATGAGACCAAAATAACCAAACACCTTCTTTTCGCTTCTATATGCGTTTCTACACGCTGAATAAGCTTTGATTGGGCCTCTTTCAATTCGCATGGTGTTGTTGGTTGTTTCAGTGTTCATTCACCCACAAATAGCAAAGCAGTGTAATGCCAAAACAAAGCAAAACAGGTTGTTTTCGGCTCCATCTACATAGAAAGAAGCTTGGATTTCGCTTATTTCGTGTTCTTTGGTGAAAATGCACATTGACCCAGAAATCGCAAAGTTTATGTAATTAGACCAAAATAACAAAACACCGTCCTTTTGCTTCCATATGCGTAGAAAGAAGACGAATAAGCTTTGATTGGGCTTCTTTCAATTCGCATGGTGTTGTTGGCTGTTTCAGAGTTCATTCACCCACAAATAGCAAAGCAAAGTGTAATGCCAAAACAAAGCAAAACAGGTTGTTTTCGGTTCCACCTACATAGAAAGAAGAATCTTGGATTTCGATTATTTCAAGTTCTTTGGTGTAAATGCATATTGACCCAGAATTCGCCAAGTGTATGTAATTAGACCAAAATAACAAAACACCTTCTTTTCGCTTCTATATGCGTTTCTACACGATGAATAAGCTTTGATTGGGCTTCCTTCAATTTGCAGGGTGTTGTTGGCTGTTTCAGTGTTCATTCACCCACAAATAGCAAAGCAAAGTGTAATGCCAAAACAAAGCAAAACAGGTTGTTTTCGGTTCCACCTACATAGAAAGAAGAATCTTGGATTCGCTTATTTCAAGTTCTTTGGTGTAAATGCATATGGACCCAGAATTTGCAAAGTGTATGTAATGAGACCAAAATAACAAAACACCTTCTTTTCGCTTCTATATGCGTTTCTACACGATGAATAAGCTTTGATTGGGCTTCTTTCAATTCGCATGGTGTTGTTGGCTGCTTCAGTGTTCATTCACCCACAAACAGCAAAGCAAAGTGTAATGCCAAAACAAAGCAAAACAGGTTGTTTTCGGTTACATCTATATAGAAAGAAGAATCTTGGATTCGCTTATTTCAAGTTCTTTGGTGTAAATGCATATTGACCCAGAATTCGCAAAGTGTATGTAATGAGACCAAAATAACAAAACACCGTCTTTTCGCTTCTATAAGCGTTTCTACACGATGAATAAGCTTTGCTTGGGCTTCTTTCAATTCGCATGTTTTTGGGTATGCACCAGAATCACCCCCAACCAAAGCAAAAAGGCTTTTTGGGTTCCGTCTGCATAAAAAGAGGATGATTAAGCTCTGATGTGGCTTATTTCCAATTGTTGTTTTTCGGGTTAGAATGCACATTCACCCAGAAATCGCAGCGTGACATGTTTGGTATCAGCCCAATTCAAGCAAAGGTGTTTTGGTTCCATCTCAATAGAGGACGAATAATCTTTGATTTTTCTTTCATTGTTCATTCACCCACAAATAGCAAAGGGAAATGTAATAATCCAAAACAGGTTGTTTTGGGTTCCAACTACATAGAAAGAAGAATCTTGGCTTTCTCTTATTTCAAATCGTGTTCTTTGGTGAAAATGCACATTGACCCAGAAATCGCAAAGTTTATGTAATTAGACCAAAATAACAAAGCGTCTTTTTGCTTCCATATGCGTATAAAGAAGACGAATAAGCTTTGATTGGGCTTCATTCAATTCGCATGGTGTTGTTGGCTGTTTCAGTGTTCATTCAGCCACAAATAGCAAAGCAAAGTGTAATGCCAAAACAAAGCAAAACAGGTTGTTTTCGGTTCCACCTACATAGAAAGAAGAATCTTGGATTTCGCTTATTTCAAGTTCTTTGGTGTAAATGCATATTGACCCAGAATTTGCAAAGTGTATGTAATGAGACCAAAATAACAAAACACCTTCTTTTCGCTTCTATATGCGTTTCTACACGATGAATAAGCTTTGATTGGGCTTCTTTCAATTCGCATGGTGTTGTTGGTTGTTTCAGTGTTCATTCACCCACAAATAGCAAAGCAGTGTAATGCCAAAACAAAGCAAAACAGGTTGTTTTCGGCTCCATCTACATAGAAAGAAGCTTGGATTTCGCTTACTTTAAGTCGTGTTCTTTGGTGTAAATGCATATTGACCCAGAATTCACAAGGTGTATGTAATGAGACAAAAAAAACAAAACACCTTCTTTTCCCTTTTATATGCGTTTCTACATGATGAATAAGCTTTGATTGGGCTTCTTTCAATTCGCATGGTGTTGTTGGCTGCTTCAGTGTTCATTCACCCACAAACAGCAAAGCAAAGTGTAATGCCAAAACAAAGCAAAACAGGTTGTTTTCGGTTACATCTATATACAAAGAAGAATATTGCATTCGCTTATTTCAAGTTCTTTGGTGTAAATGCATATTGACCCAGAATTCGCAAAGTGTATGTAATGAGACCAAAATAACAAAACACCTTCTTTTCCCTTTTATATGCGTTTCTACACGATGAATAAGCTTTGATTGGGCTTCTTTCAATTCGCAGGGTGTTGTTGGTTGTTTCAGTGTTCATTCACCCACAAATAGCAAAGCAGTGTAATGCCAAAACAAAGCAAAACAGGTTGTTTTCGGCTCCATCTACATAGAAAGAAGCTTGGATTTCGCTTATTTCGTGTTCTTTGGTGAAAATGCACATTGACCCAGAAATCGCAAAGTTTATGTAATGAGACCAAAATAACAAAACACCTTCTTTTCGCTTCTCTATGCGTTTCTTCATGATGAATAAGCTTTGATTGGGCTTCTTTCAATTCGCATGGTGTTGTTGGCTGCTTCAGTGTTCATTCACCCACAAACAGCAAAGCAAAGTGTAATGCCAAAACAAAGCAAAACATGTTGTTTTCGGTTACATCTATATACAAAGAAGAATATTGCATTCGCTTATTTCAAGTTCTTTGGTGTAAATGCATATTGACCCAGAATTCGCAAAGTGTATGTAATGAGACCAAAATAACAAAACACCTTCTTTTCCCTTTTATATGCGTTTCTACACGCTGAATAAGCTTTGATTGGGCTTCTTTCAATTCGCATGGTGTTGTTGGCTGTTTCAGTGTTCATTCACCCACAAATAGCAAAGCAAAGTGTAATGCCAAAACAAAGCAAAACAGGTTGTTTTCGGTTACATCTATATAGAAAGAAGAATCTTGGATTCGCTTATTTCAAGTTCTTTGGTGTAAATGCATATTGACCCAGAATTCGCAAAGTGTATGTAATGAGACCAAAATAACAAAACACCGTCCTTTCGCTTCTATATGCGTTTCTACACGATGAATAAGCTTTGATTGGGCCTCTTTCAATTCGCATGGTGTTGTTGGTTGTTTCAGTGTTCATTCACCCAAAAATAGCAAAGCAGTGTAATGCCAAAACAAAGCAAAACAGGTTGTTTTCGGTTCCACCTACATAGAAAGAAGAATCTTGGATTCGCTTATTTCAAGTTCTTTGGTGTAAATGCATATTGACCCAGAATTTGCAGTGTATGTAATGAGACCAAAATAACAAAACACCGTCTTTTCGCTTCTATAAGCGTTTCTACACGATGAATAAGCTTTGCTTGGGCTTCTTTCAATTCGCATGTTTTTGGGTGTGCACCAGAATCACCCCCAACCAAAGCAAAAAGGCTTTTTGGGTTCCGTCTGCATAAAAAGAGGATGACTAAGCTCTGATGTGGCTTATTTCCAATTGTTGTTTTTCGGGTTAGAATGCACATTCACCCAGAAATCGCAGCGTGACATGTTTGGTATCAGCCCAATTCAAGCAAAGGTGTTTTGGTTCCATCTCAATAGAGGACGAATAAGCTTTGATTTTTCTTTCATTGTTCATTCACCCACAAATAGCAAAGGGAAATGTAATAAGCCAAAACAGGTTGTTTTGGGTTTCAACTACATAGAAAGAAGAATCTTGGCTTTCTCTTATTTCAAATCGTGTTCTTTGGTGAAAATACACATTGACCCAGAAATCGCAAAGTTTATGTAATTAGACCAAAATAACAAAACAGCGTCTTTTTGCTTCCATATGCGTATAAAGAAGACGAATAAGCTTTGATTGGGCTTCTTTCAATTCGCATGGTGTTGTTGGCTGCTTCAGTGTTCATTCACCCACAAATAGCAAAGCAAAGTGTAATGCCAAAACAAAGCAAAACAGGTTGTTTTCGGTTCCACCTACATAGAAAGAAGAATCTTGGATTTCGCTTATTTCAAGTTCTTTGGTGTAAATGCATATGGACCCAGAATTTGCAAAGTGTATGTAATGAGACCAAAATAACAAAACACCTTCTTTTCGCTTCTATATGCGTTTCTACACGATGAATAAGCTTTGATTCGGCTTCTTTCAATTCGCATGGTGTTGTTGGTTGTTTCAGTGTTCTTCACCCACAAATAGCAAAGCAGTGTAATGCCAAAACAAAGCAAAACAGGTTGTTTTCGGCTCCATCTACATAGAAAGAATCTTGGATTCGCTTATTTCAAGTTCTTTGGTGTAAATGCATATTGACCCAGAATTTGCAGTGTATGTAATGAGACCAAAATAACAAAACACCGTCTTTTCGCTTCTATAAGCGTTTCTACACGATGAATAAGCTTTGCTTGGGCTTCTTTCAATTCGCATGTTTTTGGGTGTGCACCAGAATCACACCCAACCAAAGCAAAAAGGCTTTTTGGGTTCCGTCTGCATAAAAAGAGGATGATTAAGCTCTGATGTGGCTTATTTCCAATTGTTGTTTTTCGGGTTAGAATGCACATTCACCCAGAAATCGCAGCGTGACATGTTTGGTATCAGCCCAATTCAAGCAAAGGTGTTTTGGTTCCATCTCAATAGAGGACGAATAAGCTTTGATTTTTCTTTCATTGTTCATTCACCCACAAATAGCAAAGGGAAATGTAATAAGCCAAAACAGGTTGTTTTGGGTTCCAACTACATAGAAAGAAGAATCTTGGCTTTCTCTTATTTCAAATCGTGTTCTTTGGTGAAAATACACATTGACCCAGAAATCGCAAAGTTTATGTAATTAGACCAAAATAACAAAACAGCGTCTTTTTGCTTCCATATGCGTATAAAGAAGACGAATAAGCTTTGATTGGGCTTCTTTCAATTCGCATGGTGTTGTTGGCTGCTTCAGTGTTCATTCACCCACAAATAGCAAAGCAAAGTGTAATGCCAAAACAAAGCAAAACAGGTTGTTTTCGGTTCCACCTACATAGAAAGAAGAATCTTGGATTTCGCTTATTTCAAGTTCTTTGGTGTAAATGCATATGGACCCAGAATTTGCAAAGTGTATGTAATGAGACCAAAATAACAAAACACCTTCTTTTCGCTTCTATATGCGTTTCTACACGATGAATAAGCTTTGATTCGGCTTCTTTCAATTCGCATGGTGTTGTTGGTTGTTTCAGTGTTCTTCACCCACAAATAGCAAAGCAGTGTAATGCCAAAACAAAGCAAAACAGGTTGTTTTCGGCTCCATCTACATAGAAAGAAGCTTGGATTTCGCTTACTTTAAGTCGTGTTCTTTGGTGTAAATGCATATTGACCCAGAATTCACAAGGTGTATGTAATGAGACAAAAAAAACAAAACACCTTCTTTTCGCTTCTATATGCGTTTCTACACGCTGAATAAGCTTTGATTGGGCTTCTTTCAATTCGCATGGTGTTGTTGGTTGTTTCAGTGTTCATTCACCCACAAATAGCAAAGCAGTGTAATGCCAAAACAAAGCAAAGCAGGTTGTTTTCGGCTCCATCTACATAGAAAGAAGCTTGGATTTCGCTTATTTCGTGTTCTTTGGTGAAAATGCACATTGACCCAGAAATCGCAAAGTTTATGTAATTAGACCAACATAACAAAACAGCGTCTTTTTGCTTCCATATGCGTATAAAGAAGACGAATAAGCTTTGATTCGGCTTCTTTCAATTCGCATGGTGTTGTTGGTTGTTTCAGTGTTCTTCACCCACAAATAGCAAAGCAGTGTAATGCCAAAACAAAGCAAAACAGGTTGTTTTCGGCTCCATCTACATAGAAAGAAGCTTGGATTTCGCTTACTTTAAGTCGTATTCTTTGGTGTAAATGCATATTGACCCAGAATTCACAAGGTGTATGTAATGAGACAAAAAAAACAAAACACCTTCTTTTCGCTTCTATATGCGTTTCTACACGCTGAATAAGCTTTGATTGGGCTTCTTTCAATTCGCATGGTGTTGTTGGTTGTTTCAGTGTTCATTCACCCACAAATAGCAAAGCAGTGTAATGCCAAAACAAAGCAAAACAGGTTGTTTTCGGCTCCATCTACATAGAAAGAAGCTTGGATTTCGCTTATTTCGTGTTCTTTGGTGAAAATGCACATTGACCCAGAAATCGCAAAGTTTATGTAATTAGACCAAAATAACAAAACAGCGTCCTTTTGCTTCCATATGCGTATAAAGAAGACGAATAAGCTTTGATTGGGCTTCTTTCAATTCGCATGGTGTTTTTGGCTGTTTCAGTGTTCATTCACCCACAAATAGCAAAGCAAAGTGTAATGCCAAAACAAAGCAAAACAGGTTGTTTTTGGTTACATCTATATAGAAAGAAGAATCTTGGATTCGCTTATTTCAAGTTCTTTGGTGTAAATGCATATTGACCCAGAATTCGCAAAGTGTATGTAATGAGACCAAAATAACAAAACACCTTCTTTTCGCTTCTCTATGCGTTTCTACATGATGAATAAGCTTTGATTGGGCTTCTTTCAATTCGCATGGTGTTGTTGGCTGCTTCAGTGTTCATTGACCCACAAACAGCAAAGCAAAGTGTAATGCCAAAACAAAGCAAAATAGGTTGTTTTCGGTTACATCTATATACAAAGAAGAATATTGCATTCGCTTATTTCAAGTTCTTTGGTGTAAATGCATATTGACCCAGAATTCGCAAAGTGTATGTAATGAGACCAAAATAACAAAACACCTTCTTTTCCCTTTTATATGCGTTTCTACACGATGAATAAGCTTTGATTGGGCTTCTTTCAATTCGCAGGGTGTTGTTGGTTGTTTCAGTGTTCATTCACCCACAAATAGCAAAGCAGTGTAATGCCAAAACAACGCAAAACAGGTTGTTTTCGGCTCCATCTACATAGAAAGAAGCTTGGATTTCGCTTATTTCGTGTTCTTTGGTGAAAATGCACATTGACCCAGAAATCGCAAAGTTTATGTAATTAGACCAACATAACAAAACAGCGTCTTTTTGCTTCCATATGCGTATAAAGAAGACGAATAAGCTTTGATTGGGCTTCTTTCAATTCGCATGGTGTTGTTGGCTGTTTCAGTGTTCATTCACCCACAAATAGCAAAGCAAAGTGTAATGCCAAAACAAAGCAAAACAGGTTGTTTTTGGTTACATCTATATAGAAAGAAGAATCTTGGATTCGCTTATTTCAAGTTCTTTGGTGTAAATGCATATTGACCCAGAATTCGCAAAGTGTATGTAATGAGACCAAAATAACAAAACACCTTCTTTTCGCTTCTCTATGCGTTTCTACATGATGAATAAGCTTTGATTGGGCTTCTTTCAATTCGCATGGTGTTGTTGGCTGCTTCAGTGTTCATTCACCCACAAACAGCAAAGCAAAGTGTAATGCCAAAACAAAGCAAAACATGTTGTTTTCGGTTACATCTATATACAAAGAAGAATATTGCATTCGCTTATTTCAAGTTCTTTGGTGTAAATGCATATTGACCCAGAATTCGCAAAGTGTATGTAATGAGACCAAAATAACAAAACACCTTCTTTTCCCTTTTATATGCGTTTCTACACGCTGAATAAGCTTTGATTGGGCTTCTTTCAAGTCGCATGGTGTTGTTGGTTGTTTCAGTGTTCATTCACCCACAAATAGCAAAGCAGTGTAATGCCAAAACAAAGCAAAACAGGTTGTTTTCGGCTCCATCTACATAGAAAGAAGCTTGGATTTCGCTTATTTCGTGTTCTTTGGTGAAAATGCACATTGACCCAGAAATCGCAAAGTTTATGTAATTAGACCAACATAACAAAACAGCGTCTTTTTGCTTCCATATGCGTATAAAGAAGACGAATAAGCTTTGATTGGGCTTCTTTCAATTCGCATGGTGTTGTTGGCTGTTTCAGTGTTCATTCACCCACAAATAGCAAAGCAAAGTGTAATGCCAAAACAAAGCAAAACAGGTTGTTTTCGGTTCCACCTACATAGAAAGAAGAATCTTGGATTTCGCTTATTTCAAGTTCTTTGGTGTAAATGCATATGGACCCAGAATTTGCAAAGTGTATGTAATGAGACCAAAATAACAAAACACCTTCTTTTCGCTTCTATATGCGTTTCTACACGCTGAATAAGCTTTGATTCGGCTTCTTTCAATTCGCATGGTGTTGTTGGTTGTTTCAGTGTTCATTCACCCACAAATAGCAAAGCAGTGTAATGCCAAAACAAAGCAAAACAGGTTGTTTTCGGCTCCATCTACATAGAAAGAAGCTTGGATTTCGCTTATTTTAAGTCGTGTTCTTTGGTGTAAATGCATATTGACCCAGAATTCACAAGGTGTATGTAATGAGACCAAAAAAACAAAACACCTTCTTTTCGATTCTATATGCGTTTCTACACGCTGAATAAGCTTTGATTCGGCTTCTTTCAATTCGCATGGTGTTGTTGGTTGTTTCAGTGTTCATTCACCCACAAATAGCAAAGCAGTGTAATGCCAAAAGAAAGCAAAACAGGTTGTTTTCGGCTCCATCTACATAGAAAGAAGCTTGGATTTCGCTTATTTTAAATCGTGTTCTTTGGTGTAAATGCATATTGACCCAGAATTCACAAGGTGTATGTAATGAGACCAAAAAAACAAAACACCATCCTTTCGCTTCTCTATGCGTTTCTACATGATGAATAAGCTTTGATTGGGCTTCTTTCAATTCGCATGGTGTTGTTGGTTGTTTCAGTGTTCATTCACCCACAAATAGCAAAGCAGTGTAATGCCCAAACAAAGCAAAACAGGTTGTTTTCGGCTCCATCTACATAGAAAGAAGCTTGGATTTCGCTTATTTCGTGTTCTTTGGTGAACATGCACATTGACCCAGAAATCGCAAAGTTTATGTAATTAGACCAAAATAACAAAACAGCGTCCTTTTGCTTCCATATGCGTATAAAGAAGATGAATAAGCTTTGATTGGGCTTCTTTCAATTCGCATGGTGTTGTTGGTTGTTTCAGTGTTCATTCACCCACAAATAGCAAAGCAGTGTAATGCCAAAACAAAGCAAAACAGGTTGTTTTCGGTTCCACCTACATAGAAAGAAGAATCTTGGATTCGCTTATTTCAAGTTCTTTTGTGTAAATGCATATTGACCCAGAATTTGCAGTGTAATGAGACCAAAATAACAAAACACCGTCTTTTCGCTTCTATAAGCGTTTCTACACGATGAATAAGCTTTGCTTGGGCTTCTTTCAATTCGCATGTTTTTGGGTGTGCACCAGAATCACCCCCAACCAAAGCAAAAAGGCTTTTTGGGTTCCGTCTGCATAAAAAGAGGATGACTAAGCTCTGATGTGGCTTATTTCCAATTGTTGTTTTTCGGGTTAGAATGCACATTCACCCAGAATTCGCAGCGTGACATGTTTGGTATCAGCCCAATTCAAGCAAAGGTGTTTTGGTTCCATCTCAATAGAGGACGAATAAGCTTTGATTTTTCTTTCATTGTTCATTCACCCACAAATAGCAAAGGGAAATGTAATAAGCCAAAACAGGTTGTTTTGGGTTCCAACTACATAGAAAGAAGAATCTTGGCTTTCTCTTATTTCAAATCGTGTTCTTTGGTGAAAATACACATTGACCCAGAAATCGCAAAGTTTATGTAATTAGACCAAAATAACAAAACAGCGTCTTTTTGCTTCCATATGCGTATAAAGAAGACGAATAAGCTTTGATTGGGCTTCTTTCAATTCGCATGGTGTTGTTGGCTGCTTCAGTGTTCATTCACCCACAAATAGCAAAGCAAAGTGTAATGCCAAAACAAAGCAAAACAGGTTGTTTTCGGTTCCACCTACATAGAAAGAAGAATCTTGGATTTTGCTTATTTCAAGTTCTTTGGTGTAAATGCATATGGACCCAGAATTTGCAAAGTGTATGTAATGAGACCAAAATAACAAAACACCTTCTTTTCGCTTCTATATGCGTTTCTACACGATGAATAAGCTTTGATTCGGCTTCTTTCAATTCGCATGGTGTTGTTGGTTGTTTCAGTGTTCTTCACCCACAAATAGCAAAGCAGTGTAATGCCAAAACAAAGCAAAACAGGTTGTTTTCGGCTCCATCTACATAGAAAGAAGCTTGGATTTCGCTTACTTTAAGTCGTGTTCTTTGGTGTAAATGCATATTGACCCAGAATTCACAAGGTGTATGTAATGAGACAAAAAAAACAAAACACCTTCTTTTCGCTTCTATATGCGTTTCTACAAGCTGAATAAGCTTTGATTGGGCTTCTTTCAATTCGCATGGTGTTGTTGGTTGTTTCAGTGTTCATTCACCCACAAATAGCAAAGCAGTGTAATGCCAAAACAAAGCAAAACAGGTTGTTTTCGGCTCCATCTACATAGAAAGAAGCTTGGATTTCGCTTATTTCGTGTTCTTTGGTGAAAATGCACATTGACCCAGAAATCGCAAAGTTTATGTAATTAGACCAAAATAACAAAACAGCGTCCTTTTGCTTCCATATGCGTATAAAGAAGACGAATAAGCTTTGATTGGGCTTCTTTCAATTCGCATGGTGTTTTTGGCTGTTTCAGTGTTCATTCACCCACAAATAGCAAAGCAAAGTGTAATGCCAAAACAAAGCAAAACAGGTTGTTTTTGGTTACATCTATATAGAAAGAAGAATCTTGGATTCGCTTATTTCAAGTTCTTTGGTGTAAATGCATATTGACCCAGAATTCGCAAAGTGTATGTAATGAGACCAAAATAACAAAACACCTTCTTTTCGCTTCTCTATGCGTTTCTACATGATGAATAAGCTTTGATTGGGCTTCTTTCAATTCGCATGGTGTTGTTGGCTGCTTCAGTGTTCATTCACCCACAAACAGCAAAGCAAAGTGTAATGCCAAAACAAAGCAAAACATGTTGTTTTCGGTTACATCTATATACAAAGAAGAATATTGCATTCGCTTATTTCAAGTTCTTTGGTGTAAATGCATATTGACCCAGAATTCGCAAAGTGTATGTAATGAGACCAAAATAACAAAACACCTTCTTTTCCCTTTTATATGCGTTTCTACACGATGAATAAGCTTTGATTGGGCTTCTTTCAATTCGCATGGTGTTGTTGGTTGTTTCAGTGTTCATTCACCCACAAATAGCAAAGCAGTGTAATGCCAAAACAAAGCAAAACAGGTTGTTTTCGGCTCCATCTACATAGAAAGAAGCTTGGATTTCGCTTATTTCGTGTTCTTTGGTGAAAATGCACATTGACCCAGAAATCGCAAAGTTTATGTAATTAGACCAACATAACAAAACAGCGTCTTTTTGCTTCCATATGCGTATAAAGAAGACGAATAAGCTTTGATTGGGCTTCTTTCAATTCGCATGGTGTTGTTGGCTGTTTCAGTGTTCATTCACCCACAAATAGCAAAGCAAAGTGTAATGCCAAAACAAAGCAAAACAGGTTGTTTTCGGTTCCACCTACATAGAAAGAAGAATCTTGGATTTCGCTTATTTCAAGTTCTTTGGTGTAAATGCATATGGACCCAGAATTTGCAAAGTGTATGTAATGAGACCAAAATAACAAAACACCTTCTTTTCGCTTCTATATGCGTTTCTACACGATGAATAAGCTTTGATTGGGCTTCTTTCAATTCGCATGGTGTTGTTGGCTGCTTCAGTGTTCATTCACCCACAAACAGCAAAGCAAAGTGTAATGCCAAAACAAAGCAAAACAGGTTGTTTTTGGTTACATCTATATAGAAAGAAGAATCTTGGATTCGCTTATTTCAAGTTCTTTGGTGTAAATGCATATTGACCCAGAATTCGCAAAGTGTATGTAATGAGACCAAAATAACAAAACACCTTCTTTTCCCTTTTATATGCGTTTCTACACGATGAATAAGCTTTGATTGGGCTTCTTTCAATTCGCAGGGTGTTGTTGGTTGTTTCAGTGTTCATTCACCCACAAATAGCAAAGCAGTGTAATGCCAAAACAAAGCAAAACAGGTTGTTTTCGGCTCCATCTACATAGAAAGAAGCTTGGATTTCGCTTATTTCGTGTTCTTTGGTGAAAATGCACATTGACCCAGAAATCGCAAAGTTTATGTAATTAGACCAACATAACAAAACAGCGTCTTTTTGCTTCCATATGCGTATAAAGAAGACGAATAAGCTTTGATTGGGCTTCTTTCAATTCGCATGGTGTTGTTGGCTGTTTCAGTGTTCATTCACCCACAAATAGCAAAGCAAAGTCTAATGCCAAAACAAAGCAAAACAGGTTGTTTTCGGTTCCACCTACATAGAAAGAAGAATCTTGGATTTCGCTTATTTCAAGTTCTTTGGTGTAAATGCATATGGACCCAGAATTTGCAAAGTGTATGTAATGAGACCAAAATAACAAAACACCTTCTTTTCGCTTCTATATGCGTTTCTACACGCTGAATAAGCTTTGATTCGGCTTCTTTCAATTCGCATGGTGTTGTTGGTTGTTTCAGTGTTCTTCACCCACAAATAGCAAAGCAGTGTAATGCCAAAACAAAGCAAAACAGGTTGTTTTCGGCTCCATCTACATAGAAAGAAGCTTGGATTTCGCTTATTTTAAGTCGTGTTCTTTGGTGTAAATGCATATTGACCCAGAATTCACAAGGTGTATGTAATGAGACCAAAAAAACAAAACACCTTCTTTTCGATTCTATATGCGTTTCTACACGCTGAATAAGCTTTGATTCGGCTTCTTTCAATTCGCATGGTGTTGTTGGTTGTTTCAGTGTTCATTCACCCACAAATAGCAAAGCAGTGTAATGCCAAAACAAAGCAAAACAGGTTGTTTTCGGCTCCATCTACATAGAAAGAAGCTTGGATTTCGCTTATTTTAAATCGTGTTCTTTGGTGTAAATGCATATTGACCCAGAATTCACAAGGTGTATGTAATGAGACCAAAAAAACAAAACACCATCCTTTCGCTTCTCTATACGTTTCTACATGATGAATAAGCTTTGATTGGGCTTCTTTCAATTCGCATGGTGTTGTTGGTTGTTTCAGTGTTCATCCACCCACAAATAGCAAAGCAGTTTAATGCCAAAACAAAGCAAAACAGGTTGTTTTCGGCTCCATCTACATAGAAAGAAGCTTGGATTTCGCTTATTTCGTGTTCTTTGGTGAACATGCACATTGACCCAGAAATCGCAAAGTTTATGTAATTAGACCAAAATAACAAAACAGCGTCCTTTTGCTTCCATATGCGTATAAAGAAGATGAATAAGCTTTGATTGGGCTTCTTTCAATTCGCATGGTGTTGTTGGCTGTTTCAGTGTTCATTCACCCACAAATAGCAAAGCAAAGTTTAATGCCAAAACAAAGCAAAACAGGTTGTTTTCGGTTACATCTATATAGAAAGAAGAATCTTGGATTCGCTTATTTCAAGTTCTTTGGTGTAAATGCATATTGACCCAGAATTCGCAAAGTGTATGTAATGAGACCAAAATAACAAAACACCGTCCTTTCGCTTCTATATGCGTTTCTACACGATGAATAAGCTTTGATTGGTCCTCTTTCAATTCGCATGGTGTTGTTGGTTGCTTCAGTGTTCATTCACCCACAAATAGCAAAGCAGTGTAATGCCAAAACAAAGCAAAACAGGTTGTTTTCGGTTCCACCTACATAGAAAGAAGAATCTTGGATTCGCTTATTTCAAGTTCTTTGGTGTAAATGCATATTGACCCAGAATTTGCAGTGTATGTAATGAGACCAAAATAACAAAACACCGTCTTTTCGCTTCTATAAGCGTTTCTACACGATGAATAAGCTTTGCTTGGGCTTCTTTCAATTCGCATGTTTTTGGGTGTGCACCAGAATCACCCCCAACCAAAGCAAAAAGGCTTTTTGGGTTCCGTCTGCATAAAAAGAGGGTGATTAAGCTCTGATGCTGCTTATTTCCAATTGTTGTTTTTCGGGTTAGAATGCACATTCACCCAGAAATCGCAGCGTGACATGTTTGGTATCAGCCCAATTCAAGCAAAGGTGTTTGGGTTCCATCTCAATAGAGGACGAATAAGCTTTGATTTTTCTTTCATTGTTCATTCACCCACAAATAGCAAAGGGAAATGTAATAAGCCAAAACAGGTTGTTTTGGGTTCCAACTACATAGAAAGAAGAATCTTGGCTTTCTCTTATTTGAAATCGTGTTCTTTGGTGAAAATACACATTGACCCAGAAATCGCAAAGTTTATGTAATTAGACCAAAATAACAAAACAGCGTCTTTTTGCTTCCATATGCGTATAAAGAAGATGAATAAGCTTTGATTGGGCTTCTTTCAATTCGCATGGTGTTGTTGGCTGCTTCAGTGTTCATTCACCCACAAATAGCAAAGCAAAGTGTAATGCCAAAACAAAGCAAAACAGGTTGTTTTCGGTTACATCTATATAGAAAGAAGAATCTTGGATTCGCTTATTTCAAGTTCTTTGGTGTAAATGCATATTGACCCAGAATTCGCAAAGTGTATGTAATGAGACCAAAATAACAAAACACCTTCTTTTCCCTTTTATATGCGTTTCTACACGATGAATAAGCTTTGATTGGGCTTCTTTCAATTCGCAGGGTGTTGTTGGTTGTTTCAGTGTTCATTCACCCACAAATAGCAAAGCAAAGTGTAATGCCAAAACAAAGCAAAACAGGTTGTTTTCGGTTACATCTATATACAAAGAAGAATATTGCATTCGCTTATTTCAAGTTCCTTGGTGTAAATGCATATTGACCCAGAATTCGCAAAGTGTATGTAATGAGACCAAAATAACAAAACACCTTCTTTTCCCTTTTATATGCGTTTCTACACGATGAATAAGCTTTGATTGGGCTTCTTTCAATTCGCAGGGTGTTGTTGGTTGTTTCAGTGTTCATTCACCCACAAATAGCAAAGCAGTGTAATGCCAAAACAAAGCAAAACAGGTTGTTTTCGGCTCCATCTACATAGAAAGAAGCTTGGATTTCGCTTATTTCGTGTTCTTTGGTGAAAATGCACATTGACCCAGAAATCGCAAAGTTTATGTAATTAGACCAACATAACAAAACAGCGTCTTTTTGCTTCCATATGCGTATAAAGAAGACGAATAAGCTTTGATTGGGCTTCTTTCAATTCGCATGGTGTTGTTGGCTGTTTCAGTGTTCATTCACCCACAAATAGCAAAGCAAAGTGTAATGCCAAAACAAAGCAAAACAGGTTGTTTTCGGTTCCACCTACATAGAAAGAAGAATCTTGGATTTCGCTTATTTCAACTTCTTTGGTGTAAATGCATATGGACCCAGAATTTGCAAAGTGTATGTAATGAGACCAAAATAACAAAACACCTTCTTTTCGCTTCTATATGCGTTTCTACACGCTGAATAAGCTTTGATTCGGCTTCTTTCAATTCGCATGGTGTTGTTGGTTGTTTCAGTGTTCATTCACCCACAAATAGCAAAGCAGTGTAATGCCAAAACAAAGCAAAACAGGTTGTTTTCGGCTCCATCTACATAGAAAGAAGCTTGGATTTCGCTTATTTCGTGTTCTTTGGTGAAAATGCACATTGACCCAGAAATCGCAAAGTTTATGTAATTAGACCAACATAACAAAACAGCGTCTTTTTGCTTCCATATGCGTATAAAGAAGACGAATAAGCTTTGATTGGGCTTCTTTCAATTCGCATGGTGTTGTTGGCTGTTTCAGTGTTCATTCACCCACAAATAGCAAAGCAAAGTGTAATGCCAAAACAAAGCAAAACAGGTTGTTTTCGGTTCCACCTACATAGAAAGAAGAATCTTGGATTTCGCTTATTTCAAGTTCTTTGGTGTAAATGCATATGGACCCAGAATTTGCAAAGTGTATGTAATGAGACCAAAATAACAAAACACCTTCTTTTCGCTTCTATATGCGTTTCTACACGCTGAATAAGCTTTGATTCGGCTTCTTTCAATTCGCATGGTGTTGTTGGTTGTTTCAGTGTTCATTCACCCACAAATAGCAAAGCAAAGTGTAATGCCAAAACAAAGCAAACCAGGTTGTTTTTGGTTACATCTATATAGAAAGAAGAATCTTGGATTCGCTTATTTCAAGTTCTTTGGTGTAAATGCATATTGACCCAGAATTCGCAAAGTGTATGTAATGAGACCAAAATAACAAAACAACTTCTTTTCGCTTCTCTATGCGTTTCTACATGATGAATAAGCTTTGATTGGGCTTCTTTCAATTCGCATGGTGTTGTTGGCTGCTTCAGTGTTCATTCACCCACAAAAAGCAAAGCAAAGTGTAATGCCAAAACAAAGCAAAACAGGTTGTTTACGGTTACATCTATATACAAAGAAGAATATTGAATTCGCTTATTTCAAGTTCCTTGGTGTAAATGCATATTGACCCAGAATTCGCAAAGTGTATGTAATGAGACCAAAATAACAAAACACCTTCTTTTCCCTTTTATATGCGTTTCTACACGATGAATAAGCTTTGATTGGGCTTCTTTCAATTCGCAGGGTGTTGTTGGTTGTTTCAGTGTTCATTCACCCACAAATAGCAAAGCAGTGTAATGCCAAAACAAAGCAAAACAGGTTGTTTTCGGCTCCATCTACATAGAAAGAAGCTTGGATTTCGCTTATTTCGTGTTCTTTGGTGAAAATGCACACTGACCCAGAAATCGCAAAGTTTATGTAATTAGACCAACATAACAAAACAGCGTCTTTTTGCTTCCATATGCGTATAAAGAAGACGAATAAGCTTTGATTGGGCTTCTTTCAATTCGCATGGTGTTGTTCGCTGTTTCAGTGTTCATTCACCCACAAATAGCAAAGCAAAGTGTAATGCCAAAAGAAAGCAAAACAGGTTGTTTTCGGTTCCACCTACATAGAAAGAAGAATCTTGGATTTCGCTTATTTCAACTTCTTTGGTGTAAATGCATATGGACCCAGAATTTGCAAAGTGTATGTAATGAGACCAAAATAACAAAACACCTTCTTTTCGCTTCTATATGCGTTTCTACACGCTGAATAAGCTTTGATTCGGCTTCTTTCAATTCGCATGGTGTTGTTGGTTGTTTCAGTGTTCATTCACCCACAAATAGCAAAGCAGTGTAATGCCAAAACAAAGCAAAACAGGTTGTTTTCGGCTCCATCTACATAGAAAGAAGCTTGGATTTCGCTTATTTCGTGTTCTTTGGTGAAAATGCACATTGACCCAGAAATCGCAAAGTTTATGTAATTAGACCAACATAACAAAACAGCGTCTTTTTGCTTCCATATGCGTATAAAGAAGACGAATAAGCTTTGATTGGGCTTCTTTCAATTCGCATGGTGTTGTTGGCTGTTTCAGTGTTCATTCACCCACAAATAGCAAAGCAAAGTGTAATGCCAAAACAAAGCAAAACAGGTTGTTTTCGGTTACATCTATATAGAAAGAAGAATCTTGGATTCGCTTATTTCAAGTTCTTTGGTGTAAATGCATATGGACCCAGAATTCGCAAAGTGTATGTAATGAGACCAAAATAACAAAACACCGTCCTTTCGCTTCTATATGCGTTTCTACACGATGAATAAGCTTTGATTGGGCCTCTTTCAATTCGCATGGTGTTGTTGGTTGTTTCAGTGTTCATTCACCCACAAATAGCAAAGCAGTGTAATGCCAAAACAAAGCAAAACAGGTTGTTTTCGGTTCCACCTACATAGAAAGAAGAATCTTGGATTCGCTTATTTCAAGTTCTTTGGTGTAAATGCATATTGACCCAGAATTTGCAGTGTATGTAATGAGACCAAAATAACAAAACACCGTCTTTTCGCTTCTATAAGCGTTTCTACACGATGAATAAGCTTTGCTTGGGCTTCTTTCAATTCGCATGTTTTTGGGTGTGCACCAGAATCACCCCCAACCAAAGCAAAAAGGCTTTTTGGGTTCCGTCTGCATAAAAAGAGGATGATTAAGCTCTGATGCGGCTTATTTCCAATTGTTGTTTTTCGGGTTAGAATGCACATTCACCCAGAAATCGCAGCGTGACATGTTTGGTATCAGCCCAATTCAAGCAAAGGTGTTTGGGTTCCATCTCAATAGAGGACGAATAAGCTTTGATTTTTCTTTCATTGTTCATTCACCCACAAATAGCAAAGGGAAATGTAATAAGCCAAAACAGGTTGTTTTGGGTTCCAACTACATAGAAAGAAGAATCTTGGCTTTCTCTTATTTGAAATCGTGTTCTTTGGTGAAAATACACATTGACCCAGAAATCGCAAAGTTTATGTAATTAGACCAAAATAACAAAACAGCGTCTTTTTGCTTCCATATGCGTATAAAGAAGATGAATAAGCTTTGATTGGGCTTCTTTCAATTCGCATGGTGTTGTTGGCTGCTTCAGTGTTCATTCACCCACAAATAGCAAAGCAAAGTGTAATGCCAAAACAAAGCAAAACAGGTTGTTTTCGGTTACATCTATATAGAAAGAAGAATCTTGGATTCGCTTATTTCAAGTTCTTTGGTGTAAATGCATATTGACCCAGAATTCGCAAAGTGTATGTAATGAGACCAAAATAACAAAACACCTTCTTTTCCCTTTTATATGCGTTTCTACACGATGAATAAGCTTTGATTGGGCTTCTTTCAATTCGCAGGGTGTTGTTGGTTGTTTCAGTGTTCATTCACCCACAAATAGCAAAGCAGTGTAATGCCAAAACAAAGCAAAACAGGTTGTTTTCGGCTCCATCTACATAGAAAGAAGCTTGCATTTCGCTTATTTCGTGTTCTTTGGTGAAAATGCACATTGACCCAGAAATCGCAAAGTTTATGTAATTAGACCAACATAACAAAACAGCGTCTTTTTGCTTCCATATGCGTATAAAGAAGACGAATAAGCTTTGATTGGGCTTCTTTCAATTCGCATGGTGTTGTTGGCTGTTTCAGTGTTCATTCACCCACAAATAGCAAAGCAAAGTGTAATGCCAAAAGAAAGCAAAACAGGTTGTTTTCGGTTCCACCTACATAGAAAGAAGAATCTTGGATTTCGCTTATTTCAACTTCTTTGGTGTAAATGCATATGGACCCAGAATTTGCAAAGTGTATGTAATGAGACCAAAATAACAAAACACCTTCTTTTCGCTTCTATATGCGTTTCTACACGCTGAATAAGCTTTGATTCGGCTTCTTTCAATTCGCATGGTGTTGTTGGTTGTTTCAGTGTTCATTCACCCACAAATAGCAAAGCAGTGTAATGCCAAAACAAAGCAAAACAGGTTGTTTTCGGCTCCATCTACATAGAAAGAAGCTTGGATTTCGCTTATTTCGTGTTCTTTGGTGAAAATGCACATTGACCCAGAAATCGCAAAGTTTATGTAATTAGACCAACATAACAAAACAGCGTCTTTTTGCTTCCATATGCGTATAAAGAAGACGAATAAGCTTTGATTGGGCTTCTTTCAATTCGCATGGTGTTGTTGGCTGTTTCAGTGTTCATTCACCCACAAATAGCAAAGCAAAGTGTAATGCCAAAACAAAGCAAAACAGGTTGTTTTCGGTTCCACCTACATAGAAAGAAGAATCTTGGATTTCGCTTATTTCAAGTTCTTTGGTGTAAATGCATATGGACCCAGAATTTGCAAAGTGTATGTAATGAGACCAAAATAACAAAACACCTTCTTTTCGCTTCTATATGCGTTTCTACACGCTGAATAAGCTTTGATTCGGCTTCTTTCAATTCGCATGGTGTTGTTGGTTGTTTCAGTGTTCATTCACCCACAAATAGCAAAGCAGTGTAATGCCAAAACAAAGCAAAACAGGTTGTTTTCGGCTCCATCTACATAGAAAGAAGCTTGGATTTCGCTTATTTTAAGTCGTGTTCTTTGGTGTAAATGCATATTGACCCAGAATTCACAAGGTGTATGTAATGAGACCAAAAAAACAAAACACCTTCTTTTCGATTCTATATGCGTTTCTACACGCTGAATAAGCTTTGATTCGGCTTCTTTCAATTCGCATGGTGTTGTTGGTTGTTTCAGTGTTCATTCACCCACAAATAGCAAAGCAGTGTAATGCCAAAACAAAGCAAAACAGGTTGTTTTCGGCTCCATCTACATAGAAAGAAGCTTGGATTTCGCTTATTTTAAGTCGTGTTCTTTGGTGTAAATGCATATTGACCCAGAATTCACAAGGTGTATGTAATGAGACCAAAAAAACAAAACACCTTCTTTTCGATTCTATATGCGTTTCTACACGCTGAATAAGCTTTGATTCGGCTTCTTTCAATTCGCATGGTGTTGTTGGTTGTTTCAGTGTTCATCCACCCACAAATAGCAAAGCAGTTTAATGCCAAAACAAAGCAAAACAGGTTGTTTTCGGCTCCATCTACATAGAAAGAAGCTTGGATTTCGCTTATTTCGTGTTCTTTGGTGAACATGCACATTGACCCAGAAATCGCAAAGTTTATGTAATTAGACCAAAATAACAAAACAGCGTCCTTTTGCTTCCATATGCGTATAAAGAAGATGAATAAGCTTTGATTGGGCTTCTTTCAATTCGCATGGTGTTGTTGGCTGTTTCAGTGTTCATTCACCCACAAATAGCAAAGCAAAGTGTAATGCCAAAACAAAGCAAAACAGGTTGTTTTCGGTTACATCTATATAGAAAGAAGAATCTTGGATTCGCTTATTTCAAGTTCTTTGGTGTAAATGCATATTGACCCAGAATTCGCAAAGTGTATGTAATGAGACCAAAATAACAAAACACCGTCCTTTCGCTTCTATAAGCGTTTCTACACGATGAATAAGCTTTGATTGGGCCTCTTTCAATTCGCATGGTGTTGTTGGTTGTTTCAGTGTTCATTCACCCACAAATAGCAAAGCAGTGTAATGCCAAAACAAAGCAAAACAGGTTGTTTTCGGTTCCACCTACATAGAAAGAAGAATCTTGGATTCGCTTATTTCAAGTTCTTTGGTGTAAATGCATATTGACCCAGAATTTGCAGTGTATGTAATGAGACCAAAATAACAAAACACCGTCTTTTCGCTTCTATAAGCGTTTCTACACGATGAATAAGCTTTGCTTGGGCTTCTTTCAATTCGCATGTTTTTGGGTGTGCACCAGAATCACCCCCAACCAAAGCAAAAAGGCTTTTTGGGTTCCGTCTGCATAAAAAGAGGATGATTAAGCTCTGATGCGGCTTATTTCCAATTGTTGTTTTTCGGGTTAGAATGCACATTCACCCAGAATTCGCAGCGTGACATGTTTGGTATCAGCCCAATTCAAGCAAAGGTGTTTTGGTTCCATCTCAATAGAGGACGAATAAGCTTTGATTTTTCTTTCATTGTTCATTCACCCACAAATAGCAAAGGGAAATGTAATAAGCCAAAACAGGTTGTTTTGGGTTCCAACTACATAGAAAGAAGAATCTTGGCTTTCTCTTATTTCAAATCGTGTTCTTTGGTGAAAATACACATTGACCCAGAAATCGCAAAGTTTATGTAATTAGACCAAAATAACAAAACAGCGTCTTTTTGCTTCCATATGCGTATAAAGAAGATGAATAAGCTTTGATTGGGCTTCTTTCAATTCGCATGGTGTTGTTGGCTGCTTCAGTGTTCATTCACCCACAAATAGCAAAGCAAAGTGTAATGCCAAAACAAAGCAAAACAGGTTGTTTTCGGTTACATCTATATAGAAAGAAGAATCTTGGATTCGCTTATTTCAAGTTCTTTGGTGTAAATGCATATTGACCCAGAATTCGCAAAGTGTATGTAATGAGACCAAAATAACAAAACACCTTCTTTTCCCTTTTATATGCGTTTCTACACGATGAATAAGCTTTGATTGGGCTTCTTTCAATTCGCAGGGTGTTGTTGGTTGTTTCAGTGTTCATTCACCCACAAATAGCAAAGCAGTGTAATGCCAAAACAAAGCAAAACAGGTTGTTTTCGGCTCCATCTACATAGAAAGAAGCTTGGATTTCGCTTATTTCGTGTTCTTTGGTGAAAATGCACATTGACCCAGAAATCGCAAAGTTTATGTAATTAGACCAACATAACAAAACAGCGTCTTTTTGCTTCCATATGCGTATAAAGAAGACGAATAAGCTTTGATTGGGCTTCTTTCAATTCGCATGGTGTTTTTGGCTGTTTCAGTGTTCATTCACCCACAAATAGCAAAGCAAAGTGTAATGCCAAAACAAAGCAAAACAGGTTGTTTTTGGTTACATCTATATAGAAAGAAGAATCTTGGATTCGCTTATTTCAAGTTCTTTGGTGTAAATGCATATTGACCCAGAATTCGCAAAGTGTATGTAATGAGACCAAAATAACAAAACACCTTCTTTTCGCTTCTCTATGCGTTTCTACATGATGAATAAGCTTTGATTGGGCTTCTTTCAATTCGCATGGTGTTGTTGGCTGCTTCAGTGTTCATTCACCCACAAAAAGCAAAGCAAAGTGTAATGCCAAAACAAAGCAAAACAGGTTGTTTTCGGTTACATCTATATACAAAGAAGAATATTGCATTCGCTTATTTCAAGTTCTTTGGTGTAAATGCATATTGACCCAGAATTCGCAAAGTGTATGTAATGAGACCAAAATAACAAAACACCTTCTTTTCCCTTTTATATGCGTTTCTACACGATGAATAAGCTTTGATTGGGCTTCTTTCAATTCGCAGGGTGTTGTTGGTTGTTTCAGTGTTCATTCACCCACAAATAGCAAAGCAGTGTAATGCCAAAACAAAGCAAAACAGGTTGTTTTCGGCTCCATCTACATAGAAAGAAGCTTGGATTTCGCTTATTTCGTGTTCTTTGGTGAAAATGCACATTGACCCAGAAATCGCAAAGTTTATGTAATTAGACCAACATAACAAAACAGCGTCTTTTTGCTTCCATATGCGTATAAAGAAGACGAATAAGCTTTGATTGGGCTTCTTTCAATTCGCATGGTGTTGTTGGCTGTTTCAGTGTTCATTCACCCACAAATAGCAAAGCAAAGTGTAATGCCAAAACAAAGCAAAACAGGTTTTCGGTTCCACCTACATAGAAAGAAGAATCTTGGATTTCGCTTATTTCAACTTCTTTGGTGTAAATGCATATGGACCCAGAATTTGCAAAGTGTATGTAATGAGACCAAAATAACAAAACACCTTCTTTTCGCTTCTATATGCGTTTCTACACGCTGAATAAGCTTTGATTCGGCTTCTTTCAATTCGCATGGTGTTGTTGGTTGTTTCAGTGTTCATTCACCCACAAATAGCAAAGCAGTGTAATGCCAAAACAAAGCAAAACAGGTTGTTTTCGGCTCCATCTACATAGAAAGAAGCTTGGATTTCGCTTATTTTAAGTCGTGTTCTTTGGTGTAAATGCATATTGACCCAGAATTCACAATGTGTATGTAATGAGACCAAATAAACAAAACACCTTCTTTTCGATTCTATATGCGTTTCTACACGCTGAATAAGCTTTGATTCGGCTTCTTTCAATTCGCATGGTGTTGTTGGTTGTTTCAGTGTTCATTCACCCACAAATAGCAAAGCAGTGTAATGCCAAAAGAAAGCAAAACAGGTTGTTTTCGGCTCCATCTACATAGAAAGAAGCTTGGATTTCGCTTATTTTAAATCGTGTTCTTTGGTGTAAATGCATATTGACCCAGAATTCACAAGGTGTATGTAATGAGACCAAAAAAACAAAACACCATCCTTTCGCTTCTCTATGCGTTTCTACATGATGAATAAGCTTTGATTGGGCTTCTTTCAATTCGCATGGTGTTGTTGGTTGTTTCAGTGTTCATCCACCCACAAATAGCAAAGCAGTTTAATGCCAAAACAAAGCAAAACAGGTTGTTTTCGGCTCCATCTACATAGAAAGAAGCTTGGATTTCGCTTATTTCGTGTTCTTTGGTGAACATGCACATTGACCCAGAAATCGCAAAGTTTATGTAATTAGACCAAAATAACAAAACAGCGTCCTTTTGCTTCCATATGCGTATAAAGAAGATGAATAAGCTTTGATTGGGCTTCTTTCAATTCGCATGGTGTTGTTGGCTGTTTCAGTGTTCATTCACCCACAAATAGCAAAGCAAAGTGTAATGCCAAAACAAAGCAAAACAGGTTGTTTTCGGTTACATCTATATAGAAAGAAGAATCTTGGATTCGCTTATTTCAAGTTCTTTGGTGTAAATGCATATTGACCCAGAATTCACAAGGTGTATGTAATGAGACCAAAAAAACAAAACACCTTCTTTTCGATTCTATATGCGTTTCTACACGCTGAATAAGCTTTGATTCGGCTTCTTTCAATTCGCATGGTGTTGTTGGTTGTTTCAGTGTTCATTCACCCACAAATAGCAAAGCAGTGTAATGCCAAAACAAAGCAAAACAGGTTGTTTTCGGCTCCATCTACATAGAAAGAAGCTTGGATTTCGCTTATTTTAAGTCGTGTTCTTTGGTGTAAATGCATATTGACCCAGAATTCACAAGGTGTATGTAATGAGACCAAAAAAACAAAACACCTTCTTTTCGATTCTATATGCGTTTCTACACGCTGAATAAGCTTTGATTCGGCTTCTTTCAATTCGCATGGTGTTGTTGGTTGTTTCAGTGTTCATCCACCCACAAATAGCAAAGCAGTTTAATGCCAAAACAAAGCAAAACAGGTTGTTTTCGGCTCCATCTACATAGAAAGAAGCTTGGATTTCGCTTATTTCGTGTTCTTTGGTGAACATGCACATTGACCCAGAAATCGCAAAGTTTATGTAATTAGACCAAAATAACAAAACAGCGTCCTTTTGCTTCCATATGCGTATAAAGACGATGAATAAGCTTTGATTGGGCTTCTTTCAATTCGCATGGTGTTGTTGGCTGTTTCAGTGTTCATTCACCCACAAATAGCAAAGCAAAGTGTAATGCCAAAACAAAGCAAAACAGGTTGTTTTCGGTTACATCTATATAGAAAGAAGAATCTTGGATTCGCTTATTTCAAGTTCTTTGGTGAAAATGCATATTGACCCAGAATTCGCAAAGTGTATGTAATGAGACCAAAATAACAAAACACCGTCTTTTCGCTTCTATAAGCGTTTCTACACGATGAATAAGCTTTGCTTGGGCTTCTTTCAATTCGCATGTTTTTGGGTGTGCACCAGAATCACCCCCAACCAAAGCAAAAAGGCTTTTTGGGTTCCGACTACATAAAAAGAGGATGATTAAGCTCTGATGTGGCTTATTTCCAATTGTTGTTTTTCGGGTTAGAATGCACATTCACCCAGAAATCGCAGCGTGACATGTTTGGTATCAGCCCAATTCAAGCAAAGGTGTTTTGGTTCCATCTCAATAGAGGACGAATAAGCTTTGATTTTTCTTTCATTGTTCATTCACCCACAAATAGCAAAGGGAAATGTAATAAGCCGAAACAGGTTGCTTTTGGTTCCAACTACATAGAAAGAAGAATCTTGGCTTTCTCTTATTTCAAATCGTGTTCTTTGGTGAAAATGCACATTGACCCAGAAATCGCAAAGTTTATGTAATTAGACCAAAATAACAAAACAGCGTCTTTTTGCTTCCATATGCGTATAAAGAAGACAAATAAGCTTTGATTGGGCTTCTTTCAATTCGCATGGTGTTGTTGGCTGTTTCAGTGTTAATTCACCCACAAATAGCAAAGCAGTGTAATGCCAAAACAAAGCAAAACAGGTTGTTTTCGGCTCCATCTACATAGAAAGAAGCTTGGATTTCGCTTATTTTAAGTCGTGTTCTTTGGTGTAAATGCATATTGACCCAGAATTTGCAAAGTGTATGTAATGAGACCAAAATAACAAAACACCTTCTTTTCGCTTCTATATGCGTTTCTACACGATGAATAAGCTTTGATTCGGCTTCTTTCAATTCGCATGGTGTTGTTGGTTGTTTCAGTGTTCATTCACCCACAAATAGCAAAGCAGTGTAATGCCAAAACAAAGCAAAACAGGTTGTTTTCGGCTCCACCTACATAGAAAGAAGAATCTTGGATTCGCTTATTTCAAGTTCTTTGGTGTAAATGCATATGGACCCAGAATTCGCAAAGTGTATGTAATGAGACCAAAATAACAAAACACCTTCTTTTCGCTTCTATATGCGTTTCTACACGATGAATAAGCTTTGATTCGGCTTCTTTCAATTCGCATGGTGTTGTTGGTTGTTTCAGTGTTCATTCACCCACAAATAGCAAAGCAGTGTAATGCCAAAACAAAGCAAAACAGGTTGTTTTCGGCTCCATGTACATAGAAAGAAGCTTGGATTTCGCTTATTTCGTGTTCTTTGGTGAAAATGCACATTGACCCAGAAATCGCAAAGTTTATGTAATTACACCAAAATAACAAAACAGCGTCCTTTTGCTTCCATATGTGTATAAAGAAGACAAATAAGCTTTGATTGGGCTTCTTTCAATTCGCATGGTGTTGTTGGCTGTTTCAGTGTTCATTCACCCACAAATAGCAAAGCAAAGTGTAATGCCAAAACAAAGCAAAACAGGTTTTTTTCGGTTACATCTATATAGAAAGAAGAATCTTGGATTCGCTTATTTCAAGTTCTTTGGTGTAAATGCATATTGACCCAGAATTCGCAAAGTGTATGTAATGAGACCAAAATAACAAAACACCGTCCTTTCGCTTCTATATGCGTTTCTACACGATGAATAAGCTTTGATTGGGCCTCTTTCAATTCGCATGGTGTTGTTGGTTGTTTCAGTGTTCATTCACCCACAAATAGCAAAGCAGTGTAATGCCAAAACAAAGCAAAACAGGTTGTTTTCGGTTCCACCTACATAGAAAGAAGAATCTTGGATTCGCTTATTTCAAGTTCTTTGGTGTAAATGCATATTGACCCAGAATTTGCAGTGTATGTAATGAGACCAAAATAACAAAACACCGTCTTTTCGCTTCTATAAGCGTTTCTACACGATGAATAAGCTTTGCTTGGGCTTCTTTCAATTCGCATGTTTTTGGGTGTGCACCAGAATCACCCCCAACCAAAGCAAAAAGGCTTTTTGGGTTCCGTCTGCATAAAAAGAGGATGATTAAGCTCTGATGTGGCTTATTTCCAATTGTTGTTTTTCGGGTTAGAATGCACATTCACCCAGAAATCGCAGCGTGACATGTTTGGTATCAGCCCAATTCAAGCAAAGGTGTTTGGGTTCCATCTCAATAGAGGACGAATAAGCTTTGATTTTTCTTTCATTGTTCATTCACCCACAAATAGCAAAGGGAAATGTAATAAGCCAAAACAGGTTGTTTTGGGTTCCAACTACATAGAAAGAAGAATCTTGGCTTTCTCTTATTTCAAATCGTGTTCTTTGGTGAAAATACACATTGACCCAGAAATCGCAAAGTTTATGTAATTAGACCAAAATAACAAAACAGCGTCTTTTTGCTTCCATATGCGTATAAAGAAGATGAATAAGCTTTGATTGGGCTTCTTTCAATTCGCATGGTGTTGTTGGCTGCTTCAGTGTTCATTCACCCACAAATAGCAAAGCAAAGTGTAATGCCAAAACAAAGCAAAACAGGTTGTTTTCGGTTACATCTATATAGAAAGAAGAATCTTGGATTCGCTTATTTCAAGTTCTTTGGTGTAAATGCATATGGACCCAGAATTCGCAAAGTGTATGTAATGAGACCAAAATTACAAAATACCTTCTTTTCGCTTCTATATGCGTTTCTACACGATGAATAAGCTTTGATTGGGCTTCTTTCAATTCGCATGGTGTTGTTGGCTGCTTCAGTGTTCATTCACCCACAAACAGCAAAGCAAAGTGTAATGCCAAAACAAAGCAAAACCGTTTGTTTTCGGTTACATCTATATAGAAAGAAGAATCTTGGATTCGCTTATTTCAAGTTCTTTGGTGTAAATGCATATTGACCCAGAATTCGCAAAGTGTATGTAATGAGACCAAAATAACAAAACACCTTCTTTTCGCTTCTATATGCGTTTCTACACGATGAATAAGCTTTGATTGGGCTTCTTTCAATTCGCATGGTGTTGTTGGCTGCTTCAGTGTTCATTCACCCACAAACAGCAAAGCAAAGTGTAATGCCAAAACAAAGCAAAACCGTTTGTTTTCGGTTACATCTATATAGAAAGAAGAATCTTGGATTCGCTTATTTCAAGTTCTTTGGTGTAAATGCATATTGACCCAGAATTCGCAAAGTGTATGTAATGAGACCAAAATAACAAAACACCGTCTTTTCGCTTCTATAAGCGTTTCTACACGATGAATAAGCTTTGCTTGGGCTTCTTTCAATTCGCATGTTTTTGGGTGTGCACCAGAATCACCCCCAACCAAAGCAAAAAGGCTTTTTGGGTTCCGACTACATAAAAAGAGGATGATTAAGCTCTGATGTGGCTTATTTCCAATTGTTGTTTTTCGGGTTAGAATGCACATTCACCCAGAAATCGCAGCGTGACATGTTTGGTATCAGCCCAATTCAAGCAAAGGTGTTTTGGTTCCATCTCAATAGAGGACGAATAAGCTTTGATTTTTCTTTCATTGTTCATTCACCCACAAATAGCAAAGGGAAATGTAATAAGCCGAAACAGGTTGCTTTTGGTTCCAACTACATAGAAAGAAGAATCTTGGCTTTCTCTTATTTCAAATCGTGTTCTTTGGTGAAAATGCACATTGACCCAGAAATCGCAAAGTTTATGTAATTAGACCAAAATAACAAAACAGCGTCTTTTTGCTTCCATATGCGTATAAAGAAGACAAATAAGCTTTGATTGGGCTTCTTTCAATTCGCATGGTGTTGTTGGCTGTTTCAGTGTTAATTCACCCACAAATAGCAAAGCAGTGTAATGCCAAAACAAAGCAAAACAGGTTGTTTTCGGCTCCATCTACATAGAAAGAAGCTTGGATTTCGCTTATTTTAAGTCGTGTTCTTTGGTGTAAATGCATATTGACCCAGAATTTGCAAAGTGTATGTAATGAGACCAAAATAACAAAACACCTTCTTTTCGCTTCTATATGCGTTTCTACACGATGAATAAGCTTTGATTCGGCTTCTTTCAATTCGCATGCTGTTGTTGGTTGTTTCAGTGTTCATTCACCCACAAATAGCAAAGCAGTGTAATGCCAAAACTAAGCAAAACAGGTTGTTTTCGGTTCCACCTACATAGAAAGAAGAATCTTGGATTCGCTTATTTCAAGTTCTTTGGTGTAAATGCATATTGACCCAGAATTTGCAGTGTATGTAATGAGACCAAAATAACAAAACACCGTCTTTTCGCTTCTATAAGCGTTTCTACACGATGAATAAGCTTTGCTTGGGCTTCTTTCAATTCGCATGTTTTTGGGTGTGCACCAGAATCACCCCCAACCAAAGCAAAAAGGCTTTTTGGGTTCCTTCTGCATAAAAAGAGGATGATTAACCTCTGATGTGGCTTATTTCCAATTGTTGTTTTTCGGGTTAGAATGCACATTCACCCAGAAATCGCAGCGTGACATGTTTGGTATCAGCCCAATTCAAGCAAAGGTGTTTGGGTTCCATCTCAATAGAGGACGAATAAGCTTTGATTTTTCTTTCATTGTTCATTCACCCACAAATAGCAAAGGGAAATGTAATAAGCCAAAACAGGTTGTTTTGGGTTCCAACTACATAGAAAGAAGAATCTTGGCTTTCTCTTATTTCAAATCGTGTTCTTTGGTGAAAATACACATTGACCCAGAAATCGCAAAGTTTATGTAATTAGACCAAAATAACAAAACAGCGTCTTTTTGCTTCCATATGCGTATAAAGAAGATGAATAAGCTTTGATTGGGCTTCTTTCAATTCGCATGGTGTTGTTGGCTGCTTCAGTGTTCATTCACCCACAAATAGCAAAGCAAAGTGTAATGCCAAAACAAAGCAAAACAGGTTGTTTTCGGTTACATCTATATAGAAAGAAGAATCTTGGATTCGCTTATTTCAAGTTCTTTGGTGTAAATGCATATGGACCCAGAATTCGCAAAGTGTATGTAATGAGACCAAAATAACAAAACACCGTCTTTTCGCTTCTATAAGCGTTTCTACACGATGAATAAGCTTTGCTTGGGCTTCTTTCAATTCGCATGTTTTTGGGTGTGCACCAGAATCACCCCCAACCAAAGCAAAAAGGCTTTTTGGGTTCCGACTACATAAAAAGAGGATGATTAAGCTCTGATGTGGCTTATTTCCAATTGTTGTTTTTCGGGTTAGAATGCACATTCACCCAGAAATCGCAGCGTGACATGTTTGGTATCAGCCCAATTCAAGCAAAGGTGTTTTGGTTCCATCTCAATAGAGGACGAATAAGCTTTCATTTTTCTTTCATTGTTCATTCACCCACAAATAGCAAAGGGAAATGTAATAAGCCGAAACAGGTTGCTTTTGGTTCCAACTACATAGAAAGAAGAATCTTGGCTTTCTCTTATTTCAAATCGTGTTCTTTGGTGAAAATGCACATTGACCCAGAAATCGCAAAGTTTATGTAATTAGACCAAAATAACCAAACAGCGTCTTTTTGCTTCCATATGCGTATAAAGAAGACAAATAAGCTTTGATTGGGCTTCTTTCAATTCGCATGGTGTTGTTGGCTGTTTCAGTGTTAATTCACCCACAAATAGCAAAGCAGTGTAATGCCAAAACAAAGCAAAACAGGTTGTTTTCGGCTCCATCTACATAGAAAGAAGCTTGGATTTCGCTTATTTTAAGTCGTGTTCTTTGGTGTAAATGCATATTGACCCAGAATTTGCAAAGTGTATGTAATGAGACCAAAATAACAAAACACCTTCTTTTCGCTTCTATATGCGTTTCTACACGATGAATAAGCTTTGATTCGGCTTCTTTCAATTCGCAAGGTGTTGTTGGTTGTTTCAGTGTTCATTCACCCACAAATAGCAAAGCAGTGTAATGCCAAAACAAAGCAAAACAGGTTGTTTTCGGCTCCACCTACATAGAAAGAAGAATCTTGGATTCGCTTATTCCAAGTTCTTTGGTGTAAATGCATATGGACCCAGAATTCGCAAAGTGTATGTAATGAGACCAAAATAACAAAACACCTTCTTTTCGCTTCTATATGCGTTTCTACACGATGAATAAGCTTTGATTCGGCTTCTTTCAATTCGCATGGTGTTGTTGGTTGTTTCAGTGTTCATTCACCCACAAATAGCAAAGCAGTGTAATGCCAAAACAAAGCAAAACAGGTTGTTTTCGGCTCCATGTACATAGAAAGAAGCTTGGATTTCGCTTATTTCGTGTTCTTTGGTGAAAATGCACATTGACCCAGAAATCGCAAAGTTTATGTAATTACACCAAAATAACAAAACAGCGTCCTTTTGCTTCCATATGTGTATAAAGAAGACGAATAAGCTTTGATTGGGCTTCTTTCAATTCGCATGGTGTTGTTGGCTGTTTCAGTGTTCATTCACCCACAAATAGCAAAGCAAAGTGTAATGCCAAAACAAAGCAAAACAGGTTTTTTTCGGTTACATCTATATAGAAAGAAGAATCTTGGATTCGCTTATTTCAAGTTCTTTGGTGTAAATGCATATGGACCCAGAATTCGCAAAGTGTATGTAATGAGACCAAAATAACAAAACACCGTCCTTTCGCTTCTATATGCGTTTCTACACGATGAATAAGCTTTGATTGGGCCTCTTTCAATTCGCATGGTGTTGTTGGTTGTTTCAGTGTTCATTCACCCACAAATAGCAAAGCAGTGTAATGCCAAAACAAAGCAAAACAGGTTGTTTTCGGTTCCACCTACATAGAAAGAAGAATCTTGGATTCGCTTATTTCAAGTTCTTTGGTGTAAATGCATATTGACCCAGAATTTGCAGTGTATGTAATGAGACCAAAATAACAAAACACCGTCTTTTCGCTTCTATAAGCGTTTCTACACGATGAATAAGCTTTGCTTGGGCTTCTTTCAATTCGCATGTTTTTGGGTGTGCACCAGAATCACCCCCAACCAAAGCAAAAAGGCTTTTTGGGTTCCGTCTGCATAAAAAGAGGATGATTAAGCTCTGATGTGGCTTATTTCCAATTGTTGTTTTTCGGGTTAGAATGCACATTCACCCAGAAATCGCAGCGTGACATGTTTGGTATCAGCCCAATTCAAGCAAAGGTGTTTTGGTTCCATCTCAATAGAGGACGAATAAGCTTTGATTTTTCTTTCATTGTTCATTCACCCACAAATAGCAAAGGGAAATGTAATAAGCCAAAACAGGTTGTTTTGGGTTCCAACTACATAGAAAGAAGAATCTTGGCTTTCTCTTATTTCAAATCGTGTTCTTTGGTGAAAATAAACATTGACCCAGAAATCGCAAAGTTTATGTAATTAGACCAACATAACAAAACAGCGTCTTTTTGCTTCCATATGCGTATAAAGAAGACGAATAAGCTTTGATTGGGCTTCTTTCAATTCGCATGGTGTTGTTGGCTGTTTCAGTGTTCATTCACCCACAAATAGCAAAGCAAAGTGTAATGCCAAAACAAAGCAAAACAGGTTGTTTTCGATTCCACCTACATAGAAAGAAGAATCTTGGATTTCGCTTATTTCAATTTCTTTGGTGTAAATGCATATTGACCCAGAATTCGCAAAGTGTATGTAATGAGACCAAAATAACAAAACACCTTCTTTTCGCTTCTATATGCGTTTCTACACGATGAATAAGCTTTGATTGGGCCTCTTTCAATTCGCATGGTGTTGTTGGTTGTTTCAGTGTTCATTCACCCACAAATAGCAAAGCAGTGTAATGCCAAAACAAAGCAAAACAGGTTGTTTTCCTTACATCTATATAGAAAGAAAAATCTTGGATTCGCTTATTTCAAGTTCTTTGGTGTAAATGCATATGGACCCAGAATTTGCAGTGTATGTAATGAGACCAAAATAACAAAACACCGTCTTTTCGCTTTTATAAGCGTTTCTACACGATGAATAAGCTTTGCTTGGGCTTCTTTCAATTCGCATGTTTTTGGGTGTGCACCAGAATCACCCCCAACCAAAGCAAAAAGGCTTTTTGGGTTCCGTCTGCATAAAAAGAGGATGATTAAGCTCTGATGTGGCTTATTTCCAATTGTTGTTTTTCGGGTTAGAATGCACATTCACCCAGAAATCGCAGCGTGACATGTTTGGTATCAGCCCAATTCAAGCAAAGGTGTTTTGGTTCCATCTCAATAGAGGACGAATAAGCTTTGATTTTTCTTTCATTGTTCATTCACCCACAAATAGCAAAGGGAAATGTAATAAGCCAAAACAGGTTGTTTTGGGTTCCAACTACATAGAAAGAAGAATCTTGGCTTTCTCTTATTTCAAATCGTGTTCTTTGGTGAAAATAAACATTGACCCAGAAATCGCAAAGTTTATGTAATTAGACCAACATAACAAAACAGCGTCTTTTTGCTTCCATATGCGTATAAAGAAGACGAATAAGCTTTGATTGGGCTTCTTTCAATTCGCATGGTGTTGTTGGCTGTTTCAGTGTTCATTCACCCACAAATAGCAAAGCAAAGTGTAATGCCAAAACAAAGCAAAACAGGTTGTTTTCGATTCCACCTACATAGAAAGAAGAATCTTGGATTTCGCTTATTTCAATTTCTTTGGTGTAAATGCATATGGACCCAGAATTCGCAAAGTGTATGTAATGAGACCAAAATAACAAGACACCTTCTTTTCGCTTCTATATGCGTTTCTACACGTTGAATAAGCTTTGATTGGGCCTCTTTCAATTCGCATGGTGTTGTTGGTTGTTTCAGTGTTCATTCACCCACAAATAGCAAAGCAGTGTAATGCCAAAACAAAGCAAAACAGGTTGTTTTCCTTACATCTATATAGAAAGAAAAATCTTGGATTCGCTTATTTCAAGTTCTTTGGTGTAAATGCATATGGACCCAGAATTTGCAGTGTATGTAATGAGACCAAAATAACAAAACACCGTCTTTTCGCTTCTATAAGCGTTTCTTCACGATGAATAAGCTTTGCTTGGGCTTCTTTCAATTCGCATGTTTTTGGGTGTGCACCAGAATCACCCCCAACCAAAGCAAAAAGGCTTTTTGGGTTCCGACTACATAAAAAGAGGATGATTAAGCTCTGATGTGGCTTATTTCCAATTGTTGTTTTTCGGGTTAGAATGCACATTCACCCAGAAATCGCAGCGTGACATGTTTGGTATCAGCCCAATTCAAGCAAAGGTGTTTGGGTTCCATCTCAATAGAGGACGAATAAGCTTTGATTTTTCTTTCATTGTTCATTCACCCACAAATAGCAAAGGGAAATGTAATAAGCCAAAACAGGTTGCTTTGGGTTCCAACTACATAGAAAGAAGAATCTTGGCTTTCTCTTATTTCAAATCGTGTTCTTTGGTGAAAATGCACATTGACCCAGAAATCGCAAAGTTTATGTAATTAGACCAAAATAACAAAACAGCGTCTTTTTGCTTCCATATGTGTATAAAGAAGACAAATAAGCTTTGATTGGGCTTCTTTCAATTCGCATGGTGTTGTTGGCTGTTTCAGTGTTAATTCACCCACAAATAGCAAAGCAGTGTAATGCCAAAACAAAGCAAAACAGGTTGTTTTCGGCTCCATCTACATAGAAAGAAGCTTGGATTTCACTTATTTTAAGTCGTGTTCTTTGGTGTAAATGCATATTGACCCAGAATTTGCAAAGTGTATGTAATGAGACCAAAATAACAAAACACCTTCTTTTCGCTTCTATATGCGTTTCTACACGATGAATAAGCTTTGATTCGGCTTCTTTCAATTCGCATGGTGTTGTTGGTTGTTTCAGTGTTCATTCACCCACAAATAGCAAAGCAGTGTAATGCCAAAACAAAGCAAAACAGGTTGTTTTCGGCTCCACCTACATAGAAAGAAGAATCTTGGATTCGCTTATTTCAAGTTCTTTGGTGTAAATGCATATGGACCCAGAATTCGCAAAGTGTATGTAATGAGACCAAAATAACAAAACACCTTCTTTTCGCTTCTATATGCGTTTCTACACGATGAATAAGCTTTGATTCGGCTTCTTTCAATTCGCATGGTGTTGTTGGTTGTTTCAGTGTTCATTCACCCACAAATAGCAAAGCAGTGTAATGCCAAAACAAAGCAAAACAGGTTGTTTTCGGCTCCATCTACATAGAAAGAAGCTTGGATTTCGCTTATTTCGTGTTCTTTGGAGAAAATGCACATTGACCCAGAAATCGCAAAGTTTATGTAATTACACCAAAATAACAAAACAGCGTCCTTTTGCTTCCATATGCGTATAAAGAAGACGAATAAGCTTTGATTGGGCTTCTTTCAATTCGCATGGTGTTGTTGGCCTTTTCAGTGTTCATTCACCCACAAATAGCAAAGCAAAGTGTAATGCCAAAACAAAGGAAAACAGGTTGTTTTCGGTTACATCTATATAGAAAGAAGAATCTTGGATTCGCTTATTTCAAGTTCTTTGGTGTAAATGCATATTGACCCAGAATTCGCAAAGTGTATGTAATGAAACCAAAATAACAAAACACCGTCCTTTCGCTTCTATATGCGTTTCTACACGATGAATAAGCTTTGATTGGGCCTCTTTCAATTCGCATGGTGTTGTTGGTTGTTTCAGTGTTCATTCACCCACAAATAGCAAAGCAGTGTAATGCCAAAACAAAGCAAAACAGGTTGTTTTCGGTTCCACCTACTTAGAAAGAAGAATCTTGGATTCGCTTATTTCAAGTTCTTTGGTGTAAATGCATATTGACCCAGAATTTGCAGTGTATGTAATGAGACCAAAATAACAAAACACCGTCTTTTCGCTTCTATAAGCGTTTCTACACGATGAATAAGCTTTGCTTGGGCTTCTTTCAATTCGCATGTTTTTGGGTGTGCACCAGAATCACCCCCAACCAAAGCAAAAAGGCTTTTTGGGTTCCGTCTGCATAAAAAGAGGATGATTAAGCTCTGATGTGGCTTATTTCCAATTGTTGTTTTTCGGGTTAGAATGCACATTCACCCAGAAATCGCAGCGTGACATGTTTGGTATCAGCCCAATTCAAGCAAAGGTGTTTTGGTTCCATCTCAATAGAGGACGAATAAGCTTTGATTTTTCTTTCATTGTTCATTCACCCACAAATAGCAAAGGGAAATTTAATAAGCCAAAACAGGTTGTTTTGGGTTCCAACTACATAGAAAGAAGAATCTTGGCTTTCTCTTATTTCAAATCGTGTTCTTTGGTGAAAATAAACATTGACCCAGAAATCGCAAAGTTTATGTAATTAGACCAACATAACAAAACAGCGTCTTTTTGCTTCCATATGCGTATAAAGAAGACGAATAAGCTTTGATTGGGCTTCTTTCAATTCGCATGGTGTTGTTGGCTGTTTCAGTGTTCATTCACCCACAAATAGCAAAGCAAAGTGTAATGCCAAAACAAAGCAAAACAGGTTGTTTTCGATTCCACCTACATAGAAAGAAGAATCTTGGATTTCGCTTATTTCAATTTCTTTGGTGTAAATGCATATGGACCCAGAATTCGCAAAGTGTATGTAATGAGACCAAAATAACAAAACACCTTCTTTTCGCTTCTATATGCGTTTCTACACGATGAATAAGCTTTGATTGGGCCTCTTTCAATTCGCATGGTGTTGTTGGTTGTTTCAGTGTTCATTCACCCACAAATAGCAAAGCAGTGTAATGCCAAAACAAAGCAAAACAGGTTGTTTTCCTTACATCTATATAGAAAGAAAAATCTTGGATTCGCTTATTTCAAGTTCTTTGGTGTAAATGCATATGGACCCAGAATTTGCAGTGTATGTAATGAGACCAAAATAACAAAACACCGTCTTTTCGCTTCTATAAGCATTTCTACACGATGAATAAGCTTTGCTTGGGCTTCTTTCAATTCGCATGTTTTTGGGTGTGCACCAGAATCACCCCCAACGAAAGCAAAAAGGCTTTTTGGGTTCCGTCTGCATAAAAAGAGGATGATTAAGCTCTGATGTGGCTTATTTCCAATTGTTGTTTTTCGGGTTAGAATGCACATTCACCCAGAAATCGCAGCGTGACATGTTTGGTATCAGCCCAATTCAAGCAAAGGTGTTTGGGTTCCATCTCAATAGAGGACGAATAAGCTTTGATTTTTCTTTCATTGTTCATTCACCCACAAATAGCAAAGGGAAATGTAATAAGCCAAAACAGGTTGTTTTGGGTTCCAACTACATAGAAAGAAGAATCTTGGCTTTCTCTTATTTCAAATCGTGTTCTTTGGTGAAAATAAACATTGACCCAGAAATCGCAAAGTTTATGTAATTAGACCAACATAACAAAACAGCGTCTTTTTGCTTCCATATGCGTATAAAGAAGACGAATAAGCTTTGATTGGGCTTCTTTCAATTCGCATGGTGTTGTTGGCTGTTTCAGTGTTCATTCACCCACAAATAGCAAAGCAAAGTGTAATGCCAAAACAAAGCAAAACAGGTTGTTTTCGATTCCACCTACATAGAAAGAAGAATCTTGGATTTCGCTTATTTCAATTTCTTTGGTGTAAATGCATATGGACCCAGAATTCGCAAAGTGTATGTAATGAGACCAAAATAACAAAACACCTTCTTTTCGCTTCTATATGCGTTTCTACACGATGAATAAGCTTTGATTGGGCCTCTTTCAATTCGCATGGTGTTGTTGGTTGTTTCAGTGTTCATTCACCCACAAATAGCAAAGCAGTGTAATGCCAAAACAAAGCAAAACAGGTTGTTTTCCTTACATCTATATAGAAAGAAAAATCTTGGATTCGCTTATTTCAAGTTCTTTGGTGTAAATGCATATGGACCCAGAATTTGCAGTGTATGTAATGAGACCAAAATAACAAAACACCGTCTTTTCGCTTCTATAAGCGTTTCTACACGATGAATAAGCTTTGCTTGGGCTTCTTTCAATTCGCATGTTTTTGGGTGTGCACCAGAATCACCCCCAACCAAAGCAAAAAGGCTTTTTGGGTTCCGACTACATAAAAAGAGGATGATTAAGCTCTGATGTGGCTTATTTCCAATTGTTGTTTTTCGGGTTAGAATGCACATTCACCCAGAAATCGCAGCGTGACATGTTTGGTATCAGCCCAATTCAAGCAAAGGTGTTTGGGTTCCATCTCAATAGAGGACGAATAAGCTTTGATTTTTCTTTCATTGTTCATTCACCCACAAATAGCAAAGGGAAATGTAATAAGCCAAAACAGGTTGCTTTGGGTTCCAACTACATAGAAAGAAGAATCTTGGCTTTCTCTTATTTCAAATCGTGTTCTTTGGTGAAAATGCACATTGACCCAGAAATCGCAAAGTTTATGTAATTAGACCAAAATAACAAAACAGCGTCTTTTTGCTTCCATATGCGTATAAAGAAGACAAATAAGCTTTGATTGGGCTTCTTTCAATTCGCATGGTGTTGTTGGCTGTTTCAGTGTTAATTCACCCACAAATAGCAAAGCAGTGTAATGCCAAAACAAAGCAAAACAGGTTGTTTTCGGCTCCATCTACATAGAAAGAAGCTTGGATTTCGCTTATTTTAAGTCGTGTTCTTTGGTGTAAATGCATATTGACCCAGAATTTGCAAAGTGTATGTAATGAGACCAAAATAACAAAACACCTTCTTTTCGCTTCTATATGCGTTTCTACACGATGAATAAGCTTTGATTCGGCTTCTTTCAATTCGCATGGTGTTGTTGGTTGTTTCAGTGTTCATTCACCCACAAATAGCAAAGCAGTGTAATGCCAAAACAAAGCAAAACAGGTTGTTTTCGGCTCCACCTACATAGAAAGAAGAATCTTGGATTCGCTTATTTCAAGTTCTTTGGTGTAAATGCATATGGACCCAGAATTCGCAAAGTGTATGTAATGAGACCAAAATAACAAAACACCGTCTTTTCGCTTCTATATGCGTTTCTACACGATGAATAAGCTTTGATTCGGCTTCTTTCAATTCGCATGGTGTTGTTGGTTGTTTCAGTGTTCATTCACCCACAAATAGCAAAGCAGTGTAATGCCAAAACAAAGCAAAACAGGTTGTTTTCGGCTCCATCTACATAGAAAGAAGCTTGGATTTCGCTTATTTCGTGTTCTTTGGAGAAAATGCACATTGACCCAGAAATCGCAAAGTTTATGTAATTACACCAAAATAACAAAACAGCGTCCTTTTGCTTCCATATGCGTATAAAGAAGACGAATAAGCTTTGATTGGGCTTCTTTCAATTCGCATGGTGTTGTTGGCTGTTTCAGTGTTCATTCACCCACAAATAGCAAAGCAAAGTGTAATGCCAAAACAAAGCAAAACAGGTTGTTTTCGATTCCACCTACATAGAAAGAAGAATCTTGGATTTCGCTTATTTCAATTTCTTTGGTGTAAATGCATATTGACCCAGAATTCGCAAAGTGTATGTAATGAGACCAAAATAACAAAACACCTTCTTTTCGCTTCTATATGCGTTTCTACACGATGAATAAGCTTTGATTGGGCCTCTTTCAATTCGCATGGTGTTGTTGGTTGTTTCAGTGTTCATTCACCCACAAATAGCAAAGCAGTGTAATGCCAAAACAAAGCAAAACAGGTTGTTTTCGGTTCCACCTACATAGAAAGAAGAATCTTGGATTCGCTTATTTCAAGTTCTTTGGTGTAAATGCATATTGACCCAGAATTTGCAGTGTATGTAATGAGACCAAAATAACAAAACACCGTCTTTTCGCTTCTATAAGCGTTTCTACACGATGAATAAGCTTTGCTTGGGCTTCTTTCAATTCGCATGTTTTTGGGTGTGCACCAGAATCACCCCCAACCAAAGCAAAAAGGCTTTTTGGGTTCCGTCTGCATAAAAAGAGGATGATTAAGCTCTGATGTGGCTTATTTCCAATTGTTGTTTTTCGGGTTAGAATGCACATTCACCCAGAAATCGCAGCGTGACATGTTTGGTATCAGCCCAATTCAAGCAAAGGTGTTTGGGTTCCATCTCAATAGAGGACGAATAAGCTTTGATTTTTCTTTCATTGTTCATTCACCCACAAATAGCAAAGGGAAATGTAATAAGCCAAAACAGGTTGTTTTGGGTTCCAACTACATAAAAAGAAGAATCTTGGCTTTCTCTTATTTCAAATCGTGTTCTTTGGTGAAAATAAACATTGACCCAGAAATCGCAAAGTTTATGTAATTAGACCAACATAACAAAACAGCGTCTTTTTGCTTCCATATGCGTATAAAGAAGACGAATAAGCTTTGATTGGGCTTCTTTCAATTCGCATGGTGTTGTTGGCTGTTTCAGTGTTCATTCACCCACAAATAGCAAAGCAAAGTGTAATGCCAAAACAAAGCAAAACAGGTTGTTTTCGATTCCACCTACATAGAAAGAAGAATCTTGGATTTCGCTTATTTCAATTTCTTTGGTGTAAATGCATATTTACCCAGAATTCGCAAAGTGTATGTAATGAGACCAAAATAACAAAACACCTTCTTTTCGCTTCTATATGCGTTTCTACACGATGAATAAGCTTTGATTGGGCCTCTTTCAATTCGCATGGTGTTGTTGGTTGTTTCAGTGTTCATTCACCCACAAATAGCAAAGCAGTGTAATGCCAAAACAAAGCAAAACAGGTTGTTTTCGGTTCCACCTACATAGAAAGAAGAATCTTGGATTCGCTTATTTCAAGTTCTTTGGTGTAAATGCATATGGACCCAGAATTTGCAGTGTATGTAATGAGACCAAAATAACAAAACACCGTCTTTTCGCTTCTATAAGCGTTTCTACACGATGAATAAGCTTTGCTTGGGCTTCTTTCAATTCGCATGTTTTTGGGTGTGCACCAGAATCACCCCCAACCAAAGCAAAAAGGCTTTTTGGGTTCCGTCTGCATAAAAAGAGGATGATTAAGCTCTGATGTGGCTTATTTCCAATTGTTGTTTTTCGGGTTAGAATGCACATTCACCCAGAAATCGCAGCGTGACATGTTTGGTATCAGCCCAATTCAAGCAAAGGTGTTTTGGTTCCATCTCAATAGAGGACGAATAAGCTTTGATTTTTCTTTCATTGTTCATTCACCCACAAATAGCAAAGGGAAATGTAATAAGCCAAAACAGGTTGTTTTGGGTTCCAACTACATAAAAAGAAGAATCTTGGCTTTCTCTTATTTCAAATCGTGTTCTTTGGTGAAAATAAACATTGACCCAGAAATCGCAAAGTTTATGTAATTAGACCAACATAACAAAACAGCGTCTTTTTGCTTCCATATGCGTATAAAGAAGACGAATAAGCTTTGATTGGGCTTCTTTCAATTCGCATGGTGTTGTTGGCTGTTTCAGTGTTCATTCACCCACAAATAGCAAAGCAAAGTGTAATGCCAAAACAAAGCAAAACAGGTTGTTTTCGATTCCACCTACATAGAAAGAAGAATCTTGGATTTCGCTTATTTCAATTTCTTTGGTGTAAATGCATATGGACCCAGAATTCGCAAAGTGTATGTAATGAGACCAAAATAACAAAACACCTTCTTTTCGCTTCTATATGCGTTTCTACACGATGAATAAGCTTTGATTGGGCCTCTTTCAATTCGCATGGTGTTGTTGGTTGTTTCAGTGTTCATTCACCCACAAATAGCAAAGCAGTGTAATGCCAAAACAAAGCAAAACAGGTTGTTTTCCTTACATCTATATAGAAAGAAAAATCTTGGATTCGCTTATTTCAAGTTCTTTGGTGTAAATGCATATGGACCCAGAATTTGCAGTGTATGTAATGAGACCAAAATAACAAAACACCGTCTTTTCGCTTCTATAAGCGTTTCTACACGATGAATAAGCTTTGCTTGGGCTTCTTTCAATTCGCATGTTTTTGGGTGTGCACCAGAATCACCCCCAACCAAAGCAAAAAGGCTTTTTGGGTTCCGACTACATAAAAAGAGGATGATTAAGCTCTGATGTGGCTTATTTCCAATTGTTGTTTTTCGGGTTAGAATGCACATTCACCCAGAAATCGCAGCGTGACATGTTTGGTATCAGCCCAATTCAAGCAAAGGTGTTTGGGTTCCATCTCAATAGAGGACGAATAAGCTTTGATTTTTCTTTCATTGTTCATTCACCCACAAATAGCAAAGGGAAATGTAATAAGCCAAAACAGGTTGCTTTGGGTTCCAACTACATAGAAAGAAGAATCTTGGCTTTCTCTTATTTCAAATCGTGTTCTTTGGTGAAAATGCACATTGACCCAGAAATCGCAAAGTTTATGTAATTAGACCAAAATAACAAAACAGCGTCTTTTTGCTTCCATATGCGTATAAAGAAGACAAATAAGCTTTGATTGGGCTTCTTTCAATTCGCATGGTGTTGTTGGCTGTTTCAGTGTTAATTCACCCACAAATAGCAAAGCAGTGTAATGCCAAAACAAAGCAAAACAGGTTGTTTTCGGCTCCATCTACATAGAAAGAAGCTTGGATTTCGCTTATTTTAAGTCGTGTTCTTTGGTGTAAATGCATATTGACCCAGAATTTGCAAAGTGTATGTAATGAGACCAAAATAACAAAACACCTTCTTTTCGCTTCTATATGCGTTTCTACACGATGAATAAGCTTTGATTCGGCTTCTTTCAATTCGCATGGTGTTGTTGGTTGTTTCAGTGTTCATTCACCCACAAATAGCAAAGCAGTGTAATGCCAAAACAAAGCAAAACAGGTTGTTTTCGGCTCCACCTACATAGAAAGAAGAATCTTGGATTCGCTTATTTCAAGTTCTTTGGTGTAAATGCATATGGACCCAGAATTCGCAAAGTGTATGTAATGAGACCAAAATAACAAAACACCTTCTTTTCGCTTCTATATGCGTTTCTACACGATGAATAAGCTTTGATTCGGCTTCTTTCAATTCGCATGGTGTTGTTGGTTGTTTCAGTGTTCATTCACCCACAAATAGCAAAGCAGTGTAATGCCAAAACAAAGCAAAACAGGTTGTTTTCGGCTCCATCTACATAGAAAGAAGCTTGGATTTCGCTTATTTCGTGTTCTTTGGAGAAAATGCACATTGACCCAGAAATCGCAAAGTTTATGTAATTACACCAAAATAACAAAACAGCGTCCTTTTGCTTCCATATGCGTATAAAGAAGACGAATAAGCTTTGATTGGGCTTCTTTCAATTCGCATGGTGTTGTTGGCTGTTTCAGTGTTCATTCACCCACAAATAGCAAAGCAAAGTGTAATGCCAAAACAAAGGAAAACAGGTTGTTTTCGGTTACATCTATATAGAAAGAAGAATCTTGGATTCGCTTATTTCAAGTTCTTTGGTGTAAATGCATATTGACCCAGAATTCGCAAAGTGTATGTAATGAGACCAAAATAACAAAACAGCGTCCTTTCGCTTCTATATGCGTTTCTACACGATGAATAAGCTTTGATTGGGCCTCTTTCAATTCGCATGGTGTTGTTGGTTGTTTCAGTGTTCATTCACCCACAAATAGCAAAGCAGTGTAATGCCAAAACAAAGCAAAACAGGTTGTTTTCGGTTCCACCTACATAGAAAGAAGAATCTTGGATTCGCTTATTTCAAGTTCTTTGGTGTAAATGCATATTGACCCAGAATTTGCAGTGTATGTAATGAGACCAAAATAACAAAACACCGTCTTTTCGCTTCTATAAGCGTTTCTACACGATGAATAAGCTTTGCTTGGGCTTCTTTCAATTCGCATGTTTTTGGGTGTGCACCAGAATCACCCCCAACCAAAGCAAAAAGGCTTTTTGGGTTCCGTCTGCATAAAAAGAGGATGATTAAGCTCTGATGTGGCTTATTTCCAATTGTTGTTTTTCGGGTTAGAATGCACATTCACCCAGAAATCGCAGCGTGACATGTTTGGTATCAGCCCAATTCAAGCAAAGGTGTTTGGGTTCCATCTCAATAGAGGACGAATAAGCTTTGATTTTTCTTTCATTGTTCATTCACCCACAAATAGCAAAGGGAAATGTAATAAGCCAAAACAGGTTGTTTTGGGTTCCAACTACATAAAAAGAAGAATCTTGGCTTTCTCTTATTTCAAATCGTGTTCTTTGGTGAAAATAAACATTGACCCAGAAATCGCAAAGTTTATGTAATTAGACCAACATAACAAAACAGCGTCTTTTTGCTTCCATATGCGTATAAAGAAGACGAATAAGCTTTGATTGGGCTTCTTTCAATTCGCATGGTGTTGTTGGCTGTTTCAGTGTTCATTCACCCACAAATAGCAAAGCAAAGTGTAATGCCAAAACAAAGCAAAACAGGTTGTTTTCGATTCCACCTACATAGAAAGAAGAATCTTGGATTTCGCTTATTTCAATTTCTTTGGTGTAAATGCATATTGACCCAGAATTCGCAAAGTGTATGTAATGAGACCAAAATAACAAAACACCTTCTTTTCGCTTCTATATGCGTTTCTACACGATGAATAAGCTTTGATTGGGCCTCTTTCAATTCGCATGGTGTTGTTGGTTGTTTCAGTGTTCATTCACCCACAAATAGCAAAGCAGTGTAATGCCAAAACAAAGCAAAACAGGTTGTTTTCGGTTCCACCTACATAGAAAGAAGAATCTTGGATTCGCTTATTTCAAGTTCTTTGGTGTAAATGCATATGGACCCAGAATTTGCAGTGTATGTAATGAGACCAAAATAACAAAACACCGTCTTTTCGCTTCTATAAGCGTTTCTACACGATGAATAAGCTTTGCTTGGGCTTCTTTCAATTCGCATGTTTTTGGGTGTGCACCAGAATCACCCCCAACCAAAGCAAAAAGGCTTTTTGGGTTCCGTCTGCATAAAAAGAGGATGATTAAGCTCTGATGTGGCTTATTTCCAATTGTTGTTTTTCGGGTTAGAATGCACATTCACCCAGAAATCGCAGCGTGACATGTTTGGTATCAGCCCAATTCAAGCAAAGGTGTTTTGGTTCCATCTCAATAGAGGACGAATAAGCTTTGATTTTTCTTTCATTGTTCATTCACCCACAAATAGCAAAGGGAAATGTAATAAGCCAAAACAGGTTGTTTTGGGTTCCAACTACATAAAAAGAAGAATCTTGGCTTTCTCTTATTTCAAATCGTGTTCTTTGGTGAAAATAAACATTGACCCAGAAATCGCAAAGTTTATGTAATTAGACCAACATAACAAAACAGCGTCTTTTTGCTTCCATATGCGTATAAAGAAGACGAATAAGCTTTGATTGGGCTTCTTTCAATTCGCATGGTGTTGTTGGCTGTTTCAGTGTTCATTCACCCACAAATAGCAAAGCAAAGTGTAATGCCAAAACAAAGCAAAACAGGTTGTTTTCGGTTACATCTATATAGAAAGAAGAATCTTGGATTCGCTTATTTCAAGTTCTTTGGTGTAAATGCATATTGACCCAGAATTCGCAAAGTGTATGTAATGAGACCAAAATAACAAAACAGCGTCCTTTCGCTTCTATATGCGTTTCTACACGATGAATAAGCTTTGATTGGGCCTCTTTCAATTCGCATGGTGTTGTTGGTTGTTTCAGTGTTCATTCACCCACAAATAGCAAAGCAGTGTAATGCCAAAACAAAGCAAAACAGGTTGTTTTCGGTTCCACCTACATAGAAAGAAGAATCTTGGATTCGCTTATTTCAAGTTCTTTGGTGTAAATGCATATTGACCCAGAATTTGCAGTGTATGTAATGAGACCAAAATAACAAAACACCGTCTTTTCGCTTCTATAAGCGTTTCTACACGATGAATAAGCTTTGCTTGGGCTTCTTTCAATTCGCATGTTTTTGGGTGTGCACCAGAATCACCCCCAACCAAAGCAAAAAGGCTTTTTGGGTTCCGTCTGCATAAAAAGAGGATGATTAAGCTCTGATGTGGCTTATTTCCAATTGTTGTTTTTCGGGTTAGAATGCACATTCACCCAGAAATCGCAGCGTGACATGTTTGGTATCAGCCCAATTCAAGCAAAGGTGTTTGGGTTCCATCTCAATAGAGGACGAATAAGCTTTGATTTTTCTTTCATTGTTCATTCACCCACAAATAGCAAAGGGAAATGTAATAAGCCAAAACAGGTTGTTTTGGGTTCCAACTACATAAAAAGAAGAATCTTGGCTTTCTCTTATTTCAAATCGTGTTCTTTGGTGAAAATAAACATTGACCCAGAAATCGCAAAGTTTATGTAATTAGACCAACATAACAAAACAGCATCTTTTTGCTTCCATATGCGTATAAAGAAGACGAATAAGCTTTGATTGGGCTTCTTTCAATTCGCATGGTGTTGTTGGCTGTTTCAGTGTTCATTCACCCACAAATAGCAAAGCAAAGTGTAATGCCAAAACAAAGCAAAACAGGTTGTTTTCGATTCCACCTACATAGAAAGAAGAATCTTGGATTTCGCTTATTTCAATTTCTTTGGTGTAAATGCATATTGACCCAGAATTCGCAAAGTGTATGTAATGAGACCAAAATAACAAAACACCTTCTTTTCGCTTCTATATGCGTTTCTACACGATGAATAAGCTTTGATTGGGCCTCTTTCAATTCGCATGGTGTTGTTGGTTGTTTCAGTGTTCATTCACCCACAAATAGCAAAGCAGTGTAATGCCAAAACAAAGCAAAACAGGTTGTTTTCGGTTCCACCTACATAGAAAGAAGAATCTTGGATTCGCTTATTTCAAGTTCTTTGGTGTAAATGCATATGGACCCAGAATTTGCAGTGTATGTAATGAGACCAAAATAACAAAACACCGTCTTTTCGCTTCTATAAGCGTTTCTACACGATGAATAAGCTTTGCTTGGGCTTCTTTCAATTCGCATGTTTTTGGGTGTGCACCAGAATCACCCCCAACCAAAGCAAAAAGGCTTTTTGGGTTCCGACTACATAAAAAGAGGATGATTAAGCTCTGATGTGGCTTATTTCCAATTGTTGTTTTTCGGGTTAGAATGCACATTCACCCAGAAATCGCAGCGTGACATGTTTGGTATCAGCCCAATTCAAGCAAAGGTGTTTGGGTTCCATCTCAATAGAGGACGAATAAGCTTTGATTTTTCTTTCATTGTTCATTCACCCACAAATAGCAAAGGGAAATGTAATAAGCCAAAACAGGTTGCTTTGGGTTCCAACTACATAGAAAGAAGAATCTTGGCTTTCTCTTATTTCAAATCGTGTTCTTTGGTGAAAATGCACATTGACCCAGAAATCGCAAAGTTTATGTAATTAGACCAAAATAACAAAACAGCGTCTTTTTGCTTCCATATGCGTATAAAGAAGACAAATAAGCTTTGATTGGGCTTCTTTCAATTCGCATGGTGTTGTTGGCTGTTTCAGTGTTAATTCACCCACAAATAGCAAAGCAGTGTAATGCCAAAACAAAGCAAAACAGGTTGTTTTCGGCTCCATCTACATAGAAAGAAGCTTGGATTTCGCTTATTTTAAGTCGTGTTCTTTGGTGTAAATGCATATTGACCCAGAATTTGCAAAGTGTATGTAATGAGACCAAAATAACAAAACACCTTCTTTTCGCTTCTATATGCGTTTCTACACGATGAATAAGCTTTGATTCGGCTTCTTTCAATTCGCATGGTGTTGTTGGTTGTTTCAGTGTTCATTCACCCACAAATAGCAAAGCAGTGTAATGCCAAAACAAAGCAAAACAGGTTGTTTTCGGCTCCACCTACATAGAAAGAAGAATCTTGGATTCGCTTATTTCAAGTTCTTTGGTGTAAATGCATATGGACCCAGAATTCGCAAAGTGTATGTAATGAGACCAAAATAACAAAACACCTTCTTTTCGCTTCTATATGCGTTTCTACACGATGAATAAGCTTTGATTCGGCTTCTTTCAATTCGCATGGTGTTGTTGGTTGTTTCAGTGTTCATTCACCCACAAATAGCAAAGCAGTGTAATGCCAAAACAAAGCAAAACAGGTTGTTTTCGGCTCCATCTACATAGAAAGAAGCTTGGATTTCGCTTATTTCGTGTTCTTTGGAGAAAATGCACATTGACCCAGAAATCGCAAAGTTTATGTAATTACACCAAAATAACAAAACAGCGTCCTTTTGCTTCCATATGCGTATAAAGAAGACGAATAAGCTTTGATTGGGCTTCTTTCAATTCGCATGGTGTTGTTGGCTGTTTCAGTGTTCATTCACCCACAAATAGCAAAGCAAAGTGTAATGCCAAAACAAAGGAAAACAGGTTGTTTTCGGTTACATCTATATAGAAAGAAGAATCTTGGATTCGCTTATTTCAAGTTCTTTGGTGTAAATGCATATTGACCCAGAATTCGCAAAGTGTATGTAATGAGACCAAAATAACAAAACAGCGTCCTTTCGCTTCTATATGCGTTTCTACACGATGAATAAGCTTTGATTGGGCCTCTTTCAATTCGCATGGTGTTGTTGGTTGTTTCAGTGTTCATTCACCCACAAATAGCAAAGCAGTGTAATGCCAAAACAAAGCAAAACAGGTTGTTTTCGGTTCCACCTACATAGAAAGAAGAATCTTGGATTCGCTTATTTCAAGTTCTTTGGTGTAAATGCATATTGACCCAGAATTTGCAGTGTATGTAATGAGACCAAAATAACAAAACACCGTCTTTTCGCTTCTATAAGCGTTTCTACACGATGAATAAGCTTTGCTTGGGCTTCTTTCAATTCGCATGTTTTTGGGTGTGCACCAGAATCACCCCCAACCAAAGCAAAAAGGCTTTTTGGGTTCCGTCTGCATAAAAAGAGGATGATTAAGCTCTGATGTGGCTTATTTCCAATTGTTGTTTTTCGGGTTAGAATGCACATTCACCCAGAAATCGCAGCGTGACATGTTTGGTATCAGCCCAATTCAAGCAAAGGTGTTTGGGTTCCATCTCAATAGAGGACGAATAAGCTTTGATTTTTCTTTCATTGTTCATTCACCCACAAATAGCAAAGGGAAATGTAATAAGCCAAAACAGGTTGTTTTGGGTTCCAACTACATAAAAAGAAGAATCTTGGCTTTCTCTTATTTCAAATCGTGTTCTTTGGTGAAAATAAACATTGACCCAGAAATCGCAAAGTTTATGTAATTAGACCAACATAACAAAACAGCGTCTTTTTGCTTCCATATGCGTATAAAGAAGACGAATAAGCTTTGATTGGGCTTCTTTCAATTCGCATGGTGTTGTTGGCTGTTTCAGTGTTCATTCACCCACAAATAGCAAAGCAAAGTGTAATGCCAAAACAAAGCAAAACAGGTTGTTTTCGATTCCACCTACATAGAAAGAAGAATCTTGGATTTCGCTTATTTCAATTTCTTTGGTGTAAATGCATATTGACCCAGAATTCGCAAAGTGTATGTAATGAGACCAAAATAACAAAACACCTTCTTTTCGCTTCTATATGCGTTTCTACACGATGAATAAGCTTTGATTGGGCCTCTTTCAATTCGCATGGTGTTGTTGGTTGTTTCAGTGTTCATTCACCCACAAATAGCAAAGCAGTGTAATGCCAAAACAAAGCAAAACAGGTTGTTTTCGGTTCCACCTACATAGAAAGAAGAATCTTGGATTCGCTTATTTCAAGTTCTTTGGTGTAAATGCATATGGACCCAGAATTTGCAGTGTATGTAATGAGACCAAAATAACAAAACACCGTCTTTTCGCTTCTATAAGCGTTTCTACACGATGAATAAGCTTTGCTTGGGCTTCTTTCAATTCGCATGTTTTTGGGTGTGCACCAGAATCACCCCCAACCAAAGCAAAAAGGCTTTTTGGGTTCCGTCTGCATAAAAAGAGGATGATTAAGCTCTGATGTGGCTTATTTCCAATTGTTGTTTTTCGGGTTAGAATGCACATTCACCCAGAAATCGCAGCGTGACATGTTTGGTATCAGCCCAATTCAAGCAAAGGTGTTTTGGTTCCATCTCAATAGAGGACGAATAAGCTTTGATTTTTCTTTCATTGTTCATTCACCCACAAATAGCAAAGGGAAATGTAATAAGCCAAAACAGGTTGTTTTGGGTTCCAACTACATAAAAAGAAGAATCTTGGCTTTCTCTTATTTCAAATCGTGTTCTTTGGTGAAAATAAACATTGACCCAGAAATCGCAAAGTTTATGTAATTAGACCAACATAACAAAACAGCGTCTTTTTGCTTCCATATGCGTATAAAGAAGACGAATAAGCTTTGATTGGGCTTCTTTCAATTCGCATGGTGTTGTTGGCTGTTTCAGTGTTCATTCACCCACAAATAGCAAAGCAAAGTGTAATGCCAAAACAAAGCAAAACAGGTTGTTTTCGGTTACATCTATATAGAAAGAAGAATCTTGGATTCGCTTATTTCAAGTTCTTTGGTGTAAATGCATATTGACCCAGAATTCGCAAAGTGTATGTAATGAGACCAAAATAACAAAACAGCGTCCTTTCGCTTCTATATGCGTTTCTACACGATGAATAAGCTTTGATTGGGCCTCTTTCAATTCGCATGGTGTTGTTGGTTGTTTCAGTGTTCATTCACCCACAAATAGCAAAGCAGTGTAATGCCAAAACAAAGCAAAACAGGTTGTTTTCGGTTCCACCTACATAGAAAGAAGAATCTTGGATTCGCTTATTTCAAGTTCTTTGGTGTAAATGCATATTGACCCAGAATTTGCAGTGTATGTAATGAGACCAAAATAACAAAACACCGTCTTTTCGCTTCTATAAGCGTTTCTACACGATGAATAAGCTTTGCTTGGGCTTCTTTCAATTCGCATGTTTTTGGGTGTGCACCAGAATCACCCCCAACCAAAGCAAAAAGGCTTTTTGGGTTCCGTCTGCATAAAAAGAGGATGATTAAGCTCTGATGTGGCTTATTTCCAATTGTTGTTTTTCGGGTTAGAATGCACATTCACCCAGAAATCGCAGCGTGACATGTTTGGTATCAGCCCAATTCAAGCAAAGGTGTTTGGGTTCCATCTCAATAGAGGACGAATAAGCTTTGATTTTTCTTTCATTGTTCATTCACCCACAAATAGCAAAGGGAAATGTAATAAGCCAAAACAGGTTGTTTTGGGTTCCAACTACATAAAAAGAAGAATCTTGGCTTTCTCTTATTTCAAATCGTGTTCTTTGGTGAAAATAAACATTGACCCAGAAATCGCAAAGTTTATGTAATTAGACCAACATAACAAAACAGCATCTTTTTGCTTCCATATGCGTATAAAGAAGACGAATAAGCTTTGATTGGGCTTCTTTCAATTCGCATGGTGTTGTTGGCTGTTTCAGTGTTCATTCACCCACAAATAGCAAAGCAAAGTGTAATGCCAAAACAAAGCAAAACAGGTTGTTTTCGATTCCACCTACATAGAAAGAAGAATCTTGGATTTCGCTTATTTCAATTTCTTTGGTGTAAATGCATATTGACCCAGAATTCGCAAAGTGTATGTAATGAGACCAAAATAACAAAACACCTTCTTTTCGCTTCTATATGCGTTTCTACACGATGAATAAGCTTTGATTGGGCCTCTTTCAATTCGCATGGTGTTGTTGGTTGTTTCAGTGTTCATTCACCCACAAATAGCAAAGCAGTGTAATGCCAAAACAAAGCAAAACAGGTTGTTTTCGGTTCCACCTACATAGAAAGAAGAATCTTGGATTCGCTTATTTCAAGTTCTTTGGTGTAAATGCATATGGACCCAGAATTTGCAGTGTATGTAATGAGACCAAAATAACAAAACACCGTCTTTTCGCTTCTATAAGCGTTTCTACACGATGAATAAGCTTTGCTTGGGCTTCTTTCAATTCGCATGTTTTTGGGTGTGCACCAGAATCACCCCCAACCAAAGCAAAAAGGCTTTTTGGGTTCCGTCTGCATATAAAGAGGATGATTAAGCTCTGATGTGGCTTATTTCCAATTGTTGTTTTTCGGGTTAGAATGCACATTCACCCAGAAATCGCAGCGTGACATGTTTGGTATCAGCCCAATTCAAGCAAAGGTGTTTTGGTTCCATCTCAATAGAGGACGAATAAGCTTTGATTTTTCTTTCATTGTTCATTCACCCACAAATAGCAAAGGGAAATGTAATAAGCCAAAACAGGTTGTTTTGGGTTCCAACTACATAAAAAGAAGAATCTTGGCTTTCTCTTATTTCAAATCGTGTTCTTTGGTGAAAATAAACATTGACCCAGAAATCGCAAAGTTTATGTAATTAGACCAACATAACAAAACAGCGTCTTTTTGCTTCCATATGCGTATAAAGAAGACGAATAAGCTTTGATTGGGCTTCTTTCAATTCGCATGGTGTTGTTGGCTGTTTCAGTGTTCATTCACCCACAAATAGCAAAGCAAAGTGTAATGCCAAAACAAAGCAAAACAGGTTGTTTTCGATTCCACCTACATAGAAAGAAGAATCTTGGATTTCGCTTATTTCAATTTCTTTGGTGTAAATGCATATTGACCCAGAATTCGCAAAGTGTATGTAATGAGACCAAAATAACAAAACACCTTCTTTTCGCTTCTATATGCGTTTCTACACGATGAATAAGCTTTGATTGGGCCTCTTTCAATTCGCATGGTGTTGTTGGCTGCTTCAGTGTTCATTCACCCACAAATAGCAAAGCAGTGTAATGCCAAAACAAAGCAAAACAGGTTGTTTTCCTTACATCTATATAGAAAGAAAAATCTTGGATTCGCTTATTTCAAGTTCTTTGGTGTAAATGCATATGGACCCAGAATTTGCAGTGTATGTAATGAGACCAAAATAACAAAACACCGTCTTTTCGCTTCTATAAGCGTTTCTACACGATGAATAAGCTTTGCTTGGGCTTCTTTCAATTCGCATGTTTTTGGGTGTGCACCAGAATCACCCCCAACCAAAGCAAAAAGGCTTTTTGGGTTCCGTCTGCATAAAAAGAGGATGATTAAGCTCTGATGTGGCTTATTTCCAATTGTTGTTTTTCGGGTTAGAATGCACATTCACCCAGAAATCGCAGCGTGACATGTTTGGTATCAGCCCAATTCAAGCAAAGGTGTTTTGGTTCCATCTCAATAGAGGACGAATAAGCTTTGATTTTTCTTTCATTGTTCATTCACCCACAAATAGCAAAGGGAAATGTAATAAGCCAAAACAGGTTGTTTTGGGTTCCAACTACATAAAAAGAAGAATCTTGGCTTTCTCTTATTTCAAATCGTGTTCTTTGGTGAAAATAAACATTGACCCAGAAATCGCAAAGTTTATGTAATTAGACCAACATAACAAAACAGCGTCTTTTTGCTTCCATATGCGTATAAAGAAGACGAATAAGCTTTGATTGGGCTTCTTTCAATTCGCATGGTGTTGTTGGCTGTTTCAGTGTTCATTCACCCACAAATAGCAAAGCAAAGTGTAATGCCAAAACAAAGCAAAACAGGTTGTTTTCGATTCCACCTACATAGAAAGAAGAATCTTGGATTTCGCTTATTTCAATTTCTTTGGTGTAAATGCATATTGACCCAGAATTCGCAAAGTGTATGTAATGAGACCAAAATAACAAAACACCTTCTTTTCGCTTCTATATGCGTTTCTACACGATGAATAAGCTTTGATTGGGCCTCTTTCAATTCGCATGGTGTTGTTGGTTGTTTCAGTGTTCATTCACCCACAAATAGCAAAGCAGTGTAATGCCAAAACAAAGCAAAACAGGTTGTTTTCGGTTCCACCTACATAGAAAGAAGAATCTTGGATTCGCTTATTTCAAGTTCTTTGGTGTAAATGCATATGGACCCAGAATTTGCAGTGTATGTAATGAGACCAAAATAACAAAACACCGTCTTTTCGCTTCTATAAGCGTTTCTACACGATGAATAAGCTTTGCTTGGGCTTCTTTCAATTCGCATGTTTTTGGGTGTGCACCAGAATCACCCCCAACCAAAGCAAAAAGGCTTTTTGGGTTCCGTCTGCATAAAAAGAGGATGATTAAGCTCTGATGTGGCTTATTTCCAATTGTTGTTTTTCGGGTTAGAATGCACATTCACCCAGAAATCGCAGCGTGACATGTTTGGTATCAGCCCAATTCAAGCAAAGGTGTTTTGGTTCCATCTCAATAGAGGACGAATAAGCTTTGATTTTTCTTTCATTGTTCATTCACCCACAAATAGCAAAGGGAAATGTAATAAGCCAAAACAGGTTGTTTTGGGTTCCAACTACATAAAAAGAAGAATCTTGGCTTTCTCTTATTTCAAATCGTGTTCTTTGGTGAAAATAAACATTGACCCAGAAATCGCAAAGTTTATGTAATTAGACCAACATAACAAAACAGCGTCTTTTTGCTTCCATATGCGTATAAAGAAGACGAATAAGCTTTGATTGGGCTTCTTTCAATTCGCATGGTGTTGTTGGCTGTTTCAGTGTTCATTCACCCACAAATAGCAAAGCAAAGTGTAATGCCAAAACAAAGCAAAACAGGTTGTTTTCGATTCCACCTACATAGAAAGAAGAATCTTGGATTTCGCTTATTTCAATTTCTTTGGTGTAAATGCATATGGACCCAGAATTCGCAAAGTGTATGTAATGAGACCAAAATAACAAAACACCTTCTTTTCGCTTCTATATGCGTTTCTACACGATGAATAAGCTTTGATTGGGCCTCTTTCAATTCGCATGGTGTTGTTGGTTGTTTCAGTGTTCATTCACCCACAAATAGCAAAGCAGTGTAATGCCAAAACAAAGCAAAACAGGTTGTTTTCCTTACATCTATATAGAAAGAAAAATCTTGGATTCGCTTATTTCAAGTTCTTTGGTGTAAATGCATATGGACCCAGAATTTGCAGTGTATGTAATGAGACCAAAATAACAAAACACCGTCTTTTCGCTTCTATAAGCGTTTCTACACGATGAATAAGCTTTGCTTGGGCTTCTTTCAATTCGCATGTTTTTGGGTGTGCACCAGAATCACCCCCAACCAAAGCAAAAAGGCTTTTTGGGTTCCGACTACATAAAAAGAGGATGATTAAGCTCTGATGTGGCTTATTTCCAATTGTTGTTTTTCGGGTTAGAATGCACATTCACCCAGAAATCGCAGCGTGACATGTTTGGTATCAGCCCAATTCAAGCAAAGGTGTTTGGGTTCCATCTCAATAGAGGACGAATAAGCTTTGATTTTTCTTTCATTGTTCATTCACCCACAAATAGCAAAGGGAAATGTAATAAGCCAAAACAGGTTGCTTTGGGTTCCAACTACATAGAAAGAAGAATCTTGGCTTTCTCTTATTTCAAATCGTGTTCTTTGGTGAAAATGCACATTGACCCAGAAATCGCAAAGTTTATGTAATTAGACCAAAATAACAAAACAGCGTCTTTTTGCTTCCATATGCGTATAAAGAAGACAAATAAGCTTTGATTGGGCTTCTTTCAATTCGCATGGTGTTGTTGGCTGTTTCAGTGTTAATTCACCCACAAATAGCAAAGCAGTGTAATGCCAAAACAAAGCAAAACAGGTTGTTTTCGGCTCCATCTACATAGAAAGAAGCTTGGATTTCGCTTATTTTAAGTCGTGTTCTTTGGTGTAAATGCATATTGACCCAGAATTTGCAAAGTGTATGTAATGAGACCAAAATAACAAAACACCTTCTTTTCGCTTCTATATGCGTTTCTACACGATGAATAAGCTTTGATTCGGCTTCTTTCAATTCGCATGGTGTTGTTGGTTGTTTCAGTGTTCATTCACCCACAAATAGCAAAGCAGTGTAATGCCAAAACAAAGCAAAACAGGTTGTTTTCGGCTCCACCTACATAGAAAGAAGAATCTTGGATTCGCTTATTTCAAGTTCTTTGGTGTAAATGCATATGGACCCAGAATTCGCAAAGTGTATGTAATGAGACCAAAATAACAAAACACCTTCTTTTCGCTTCTATATGCGTTTCTACACAATGAATAAGCTTTGATTCGGCTTCTTTCAATTCGCATGGTGTTGTTGGTTGTTTCAGTGTTCATTCACCCACAAATAGCAAAGCAGTGTAATGCCAAAACAAAGCAAAACAGGTTGTTTTCGGCTCCATCTACATAGAAAGAAGCTTGGATTTCGCTTATTTCGTGTTCTTTGGAGAAAATGCACATTGACCCAGAAATCGCAAAGTTTATGTAATTACACCAAAATAACAAAACAGCGTCCTTTTGCTTCCATATGCGTATAAAGAAGACGAATAAGCTTTGATTGGGCTTCTTTCAATTCGCATGGTGTTGTTGGCTGTTTCAGTGTTCATTCACCCACAAATAGCAAAGCAAAGTGTAATGCCAAAACAAAGGAAAACAGGTTGTTTTCGGTTACATCTATATAGAAAGAAGAATCTTGGATTCGCTTATTTCAAGTTCTTTGGTGTAAATGCATATTGACCCAGAATTCGCAAAGTGTATGTAATGAGACCAAAATAACAAAACAGCGTCCTTTCGCTTCTATATGCGTTTCTACACGATGAATAAGCTTTGATTGGGCCTCTTTCAATTCGCATGGTGTTGTTGGTTGTTTCAGTGTTCATTCACCCACAAATAGCAAAGCAGTGTAATGCCAAAACAAAGCAAAACAGGTTGTTTTCGGTTCCACCTACATAGAAAGAAGAATCTTGGATTCGCTTATTTCAAGTTCTTTGGTGTAAATGCATATTGACCCAGAATTTGCAGTGTATGTAATGAGACCAAAATAACAAAACACCGTCTTTTCGCTTCTATAAGCGTTTCTACACGATGAATAAGCTTTGCTTGGGCTTCTTTCAATTCGCATGTTTTTGGGTGTGCACCAGAATCACCCCCAACCAAAGCAAAAAGGCTTTTTGGGTTCCGTCTGCATAAAAAGAGGATGATTAAGCTCTGATGTGGCTTATTTCCAATTGTTGTTTTTCGGGTTAGAATGCACATTCACCCAGAAATCGCAGCGTGACATGTTTGGTATCAGCCCAATTCAAGCAAAGGTGTTTGGGTTCCATCTCAATAGAGGACGAATAAGCTTTGATTTTTCTTTCATTGTTCATTCACCCACAAATAGCAAAGGGAAATGTAATAAGCCAAAACAGGTTGTTTTGGGTTCCAACTAAATAAAAAGAAGAATCTTGGCTTTCTCTTATTTCAAATCGTGTTCTTTGGTGAAAATAAACATTGACCCAGAAATCGCAAAGTTTATGTAATTAGACCAACATAACAAAACAGCGTCTTTTTGCTTCCATATGCGTATAAAGAAGACGAATAAGCTTTGATTGGGCTTCTTTCAATTCGCATGGTGTTGTTGGCTGTTTCAGTGTTCATTCACCCACAAATAGCAAAGCAAAGTGTAATGCCAAAACAAAGCAAAACAGGTTGTTTTCGATTCCACCTACATAGAAAGAAGAATCTTGGATTTCGCTTATTTCAATTTCTTTGGTGTAAATGCATATTGACCCAGAATTCGCAAAGTGTATGTAATGAGACCAAAATAACAAAACACCTTCTTTTCGCTTCTATATGCGTTTCTACACGATGAATAAGCTTTGATTGGGCCTCTTTCAATTCGCATGGTGTTGTTGGTTGTTTCAGTGTTCATTCACCCACAAATAGCAAAGCAGTGTAATGCCAAAACAAAGCAAAACAGGTTGTTTTCGGTTCCACCTACATAGAAAGAAGAATCTTGGATTCGCTTATTTCAAGTTCTTTGGTGTAAATGCATATGGACCCAGAATTTGCAGTGTATGTAATGAGACCAAAATAACAAAACACCGTCTTTTCGCTTCTATAAGCGTTTCTACACGATGAATAAGCTTTGCTTGGGCTTCTTTCAATTCGCATGTTTTTGGGTGTGCACCAGAATCACCCCCAACCAAAGCAAAAAGGCTTTTTGGGTTCCGTCTGCATAAAAAGAGGATGATTAAGCTCTGATGTGGCTTATTTCCAATTGTTGTTTTTCGGGTTAGAATGCACATTCACCCAGAAATCGCAGCGTGACATGTTTGGTATCAGCCCAATTCAAGCAAAGGTGTTTTGGTTCCATCTCAATAGAGGACGAATAAGCTTTGATTTTTCTTTCATTGTTCATTCACCCACAAATAGCAAAGGGAAATGTAATAAGCCAAAACAGGTTGTTTTGGGTTCCAACTACATAAAAAGAAGAATCTTGGCTTTCTCTTATTTCAAATCGTGTTCTTTGGTGAAAATAAACATTGACCCAGAAATCGCAAAGTTTATGTAATTAGACCAACATAACAAAACAGCGTCTTTTTGCTTCCATATGCGTATAAAGAAGACGAATAAGCTTTGATTGGGCTTCTTTCAATTCGCATGGTGTTGTTGGCTGTTTCAGTGTTCATTCACCCACAAATAGCAAAGCAAAGTGTAATGCCAAAACAAAGCAAAACAGGTTGTTTTCGATTCCACCTACATAGAAAGAAGAATCTTGGATTTCGCTTATTTCAATTTCTTTGGTGTAAATGCATATTGACCCAGAATTCGCAAAGTGTATGTAATGAGACCAAAATAACAAAACACCTTCTTTTCGCTTCTATATGCGTTTCTACACGATGAATAAGCTTTGATTGGGCCTCTTTCAATTCGCATGGTGTTGTTGGCTGCTTCAGTGTTCATTCACCCACAAATAGCAAAGCAGTGTAATGCCAAAACAAAGCAAAACAGGTTGTTTTCCTTACATCTATATAGAAAGAAAAATCTTGGATTCGCTTATTTCAAGTTCTTTGGTGTAAATGCATATGGACCCAGAATTTGCAGTGTATGTAATGAGACCAAAATAACAAAACACCGTCTTTTCGCTTCTATAAGCGTTTCTACACGATGAATAAGCTTTGCTTGGGCTTCTTTCAATTCGCATGTTTTTGGGTGTGCACCAGAATCACCCCCAACCAAAGCAAAAAGGCTTTTTGGGTTCCGTCTGCATAAAAAGAGGATGATTAAGCTCTGATGTGGCTTATTTCCAATTGTTGTTTTTCGGGTTAGAATGCACATTCACCCAGAAATCGCAGCGTGACATGTTTGGTATCAGCCCAATTCAAGCAAAGGTGTTTTGGTTCCATCTCAATAGAGGACGAATAAGCTTTGATTTTTCTTTCATTGTTCATTCACCCACAAATAGCAAAGGGAAATGTAATAAGCCAAAACAGGTTGTTTTGGGTTCCAACTACATAAAAAGAAGAATCTTGGCTTTCTCTTATTTCAAATCGTGTTCTTTGGTGAAAATAAACATTGACCCAGAAATCGCAAAGTTTATGTAATTAGACCAACATAACAAAACAGCGTCTTTTTGCTTCCATATGCGTATAAAGAAGACGAATAAGCTTTGATTGGGCTTCTTTCAATTCGCATGGTGTTGTTGGCTGTTTCAGTGTTCATTCACCCACAAATAGCAAAGCAAAGTGTAATGCCAAAACAAAGCAAAACAGGTTGTTTTCGATTCCACCTACATAGAAAGAAGAATCTTGGATTTCGCTTATTTCAATTTCTTTGGTGTAAATGCATATTGACCCAGAATTCGCAAAGTGTATGTAATGAGACCAAAATAACAAAACACCTTCTTTTCGCTTCTATATGCGTTTCTACACGATGAATAAGCTTTGATTGGGCCTCTTTCAATTCGCATGGTGTTGTTGGTTGTTTCAGTGTTCATTCACCCACAAATAGCAAAGCAGTGTAATGCCAAAACAAAGCAAAACAGGTTGTTTTCGGTTCCACCTACATAGAAAGAAGAATCTTGGATTCGCTTATTTCAAGTTCTTTGGTGTAAATGCATATGGACCCAGAATTTGCAGTGTATGTAATGAGACCAAAATAACAAAACACCGTCTTTTCGCTTCTATAAGCGTTTCTACACGATGAATAAGCTTTGCTTGGGCTTCTTTCAATTCGCATGTTTTTGGGTGTGCACCAGAATCACCCCCAACCAAAGCAAAAAGGCTTTTTGGGTTCCGTCTGCATAAAAAGAGGATGATTAAGCTCTGATGTGGCTTATTTCCAATTGTTGTTTTTCGGGTTAGAATGCACATTCACCCAGAAATCGCAGCGTGACATGTTTGGTATCAGCCCAATTCAAGCAAAGGTGTTTTGGTTCCATCTCAATAGAGGACGAATAAGCTTTGATTTTTCTTTCATTGTTCATTCACCCACAAATAGCAAAGGGAAATGTAATAAGCCAAAACAGGTTGTTTTGGGTTCCAACTACATAAAAAGAAGAATCTTGGCTTTCTCTTATTTCAAATCGTGTTCTTTGGTGAAAATAAACATTGACCCAGAAATCGCAAAGTTTATGTAATTAGACCAACATAACAAAACAGCGTCTTTTTGCTTCCATATGCGTATAAAGAAGACGAATAAGCTTTGATTGGGCTTCTTTCAATTCGCATGGTGTTGTTGGCTGTTTCAGTGTTCATTCACCCACAAATAGCAAAGCAAAGTGTAATGCCAAAACAAAGCAAAACAGGTTGTTTTCGATTCCACCTACATAGAAAGAAGAATCTTGGATTTCGCTTATTTCAATTTCTTTGGTGTAAATGCATATTGACCCAGAATTCGCAAAGTGTATGTAATGAGACCAAAATAACAAAACACCTTCTTTTCGCTTCTATATGCGTTTCTACACGATGAATAAGCTTTGATTGGGCCTCTTTCAATTCGCATGGTGTTGTTGGTTGTTTCAGTGTTCATTCACCCACAAATAGCAAAGCAGTGTAATGCCAAAACAAAGCAAAACAGGTTGTTTTCGGTTCCACCTACATAGAAAGAAGAATCTTGGATTCGCTTATTTCAAGTTCTTTGGTGTAAATGCATATGGACCCAGAATTTGCAGTGTATGTAATGAGACCAAAATAACAAAACACCGTCTTTTCGCTTCTATAAGCGTTTCTACACGATGAATAAGCTTTGCTTGGGCTTCTTTCAATTCGCATGTTTTTGGGTGTGCACCAGAATCACCCCCAACCAAAGCAAAAAGGCTTTTTGGGTTCCGTCTGCATAAAAAGAGGATGATTAAGCTCTGATGTGGCTTATTTCCAATTGTTGTTTTTCGGGTTAGAATGCACATTCACCCAGAAATCGCAGCGTGACATGTTTGGTATCAGCCCAATTCAAGCAAAGGTGTTTTGGTTCCATCTCAATAGAGGACGAATAAGCTTTGATTTTTCTTTCATTGTTCATTCACCCACAAATAGCAAAGGGAAATGTAATAAGCCAAAACAGGTTGTTTTGGGTTCCAACTACATAAAAAGAAGAATCTTGGCTTTCTCTTATTTCAAATCGTGTTCTTTGGTGAAAATAAACATTGACCCAGAAATCGCAAAGTTTATGTAATTAGACCAACATAACAAAACAGCGTCTTTTTGCTTCCATATGCGTATAAAGAAGACGAATAAGCTTTGATTGGGCTTCTTTCAATTCGCATGGTGTTGTTGGCTGTTTCAGTGTTCATTCACCCACAAATAGCAAAGCAAAGTGTAATGCCAAAACAAAGCAAAACAGGTTGTTTTCGATTCCACCTACATAGAAAGAAGAATCTTGGATTTCGCTTATTTCAATTTCTTTGGTGTAAATGCATATTGACCCAGAATTCGAAAAGTGTATGTAATGAGACCAAAATAACAAAACACCTTCTTTTCGCTTCTATATGCGTTTCTACACGATGAATAAGCTTTGATTGGGCCTCTTTCAATTCGCATGGTGTTGTTGGTTGTTTCAGTGTTCATTCACCCACAAATAGCAAAGCAGTGTAATGCCAAAACAAAGCAAAACAGGTTGTTTTCGGTTCCACCTACATAGAAAGAAGAATCTTGGATTCGCTTATTTCAAGTTCTTTGGTGTAAATGCATATGGACCCAGAATTTGCAGTGTATGTAATGAGACCAAAATAACAAAACACCGTCTTTTCGCTTCTATAAGCGTTTCTACACGATGAATAAGCTTTGCTTGGGCTTCTTTCAATTCGCATGTTTTTGGGTGTGCACCAGAATCACCCCCAACCAAAGCAAAAAGGCTTTTTGGGTTCCGTCTGCATAAAAAGAGGATGATTAAGCTCTGATGTGGCTTATTTCCAATTGTTGTTTTTCGGGTTAGAATGCACATTCACCCAGAAATCGCAGCGTGACATGTTTGGTATCAGCCCAATTCAAGCAAAGGTGTTTTGGTTCCATCTCAATAGAGGACGAATAAGCTTTGATTTTTCTTTCATTGTTCATTCACCCACAAATAGCAAAGGGAAATGTAATAAGCCAAAACAGGTTGTTTTGGGTTCCAACTACATAAAAAGAAGAATCTTGGCTTTCTCTTATTTCAAATCGTGTTCTTTGGTGAAAATAAACATTGACCCAGAAATCGCAAAGTTTATGTAATTAGACCAACATAACAAAACAGCGTCTTTTTGCTTCCATATGCGTATAAAGAAGACGAATAAGCTTTGATTGGGCTTCTTTCAATTCGCATGGTGTTGTTGGCTGTTTCAGTGTTCATTCACCCACAAATAGCAAAGCAAAGTGTAATGCCAAAACAAAGCAAAACAGGTTGTTTTCGATTCCACCTACATAGAAAGAAGAATCTTGGATTTCGCTTATTTCAATTTCTTTGGTGTAAATGCATATTGACCCAGAATTCGAAAAGTGTATGTAATGAGACCAAAATAACAAAACACCTTCTTTTCGCTTCTATATGCGTTTCTACACGATGAATAAGCTTTGATTGGGCCTCTTTCAATTCGCATGGTGTTGTTGGTTGTTTCAGTGTTCATTCACCCACAAATAGCAAAGCAGTGTAATGCCAAAACAAAGCAAAACAGGTTGTTTTCGGTTCCACCTACATAGAAAGAAGAATCTTGGATTCGCTTATTTCAAGTTCTTTGGTGTAAATGCATATGGACCCAGAATTTGCAGTGTATGTAATGAGACCAAAATAACAAAACACCGTCTTTTCGCTTCTATAAGCGTTTCTACACGATGAATAAGCTTTGCTTGGGCTTCTTTCAATTCGCATGTTTTTGGGTGTGCACCAGAATCACCCCCAACCAAAGCAAAAAGGCTTTTTGGGTTCCGTCTGCATAAAAAGAGGATGATTAAGCTCTGATGTGGCTTATTTCCAATTGTTGTTTTTCGGGTTAGAATGCACATTCACCCAGAAATCGCAGCGTGACATGTTTGGTATCAGCCCAATTCAAGCAAAGGTGTTTTGGTTCCATCTCAATAGAGGACGAATAAGCTTTGATTTTTCTTTCATTGTTCATTCACCCACAAATAGCAAAGGGAAATGTAATAAGCCAAAACAGGTTGTTTTGGGTTCCAACTACATAAAAAGAAGAATCTTGGCTTTCTCTTATTTCAAATCGTGTTCTTTGGTGAAAATAAACATTGACCCAGAAATCGCAAAGTTTATGTAATTAGACCAACATAACAAAACAGCGTCTTTTTGCTTCCATATGCGTATAAAGAAGACGAATAAGCTTTGATTGGGCTTCTTTCAATTCGCATGGTGTTGTTGGCTGTTTCAGTGTTCATTCACCCACAAATAGCAAAGCAAAGTGTAATGCCAAAACAAAGCAAAACAGGTTGTTTTCGATTCCACCTACATAGAAAGAAGAATCTTGGATTTCGCTTATTTCAATTTCTTTGGTGTAAATGCATATTGACCCAGAATTCGCAAAGTGTATGTAATGAGACCAAAATAACAAAACACCTTCTTTTCGCTTCTATATGCGTTTCTACACGATGAATAAGCTTTGATTGGGCCTCTTTCAATTCGCATGGTGTTGTTGGTTGTTTCAGTGTTCATTCACCCACAAATAGCAAAGCAGTGTAATGCCAAAACAAAGCAAAACAGGTTGTTTTCGGTTCCACCTACATAGAAAGAAGAATCTTGGATTCGCTTATTTCAAGTTCTTTGGTGTAAATGCATATGGACCCAGAATTTGCAGTGTATGTAATGAGACCAAAATAACAAAACACCGTCTTTTCGCTTCTATAAGCGTTTCTACACGATGAATAAGCTTTGCTTGGGCTTCTTTCAATTCGCATGTTTTTGGGTGTGCACCAGAATCACCCCCAACCAAAGCAAAAAGGCTTTTTGGGTTCCGTCTGCATAAAAAGAGGATGATTAAGCTCTGATGTGGCTTATTTCCAATTGTTGTTTTTCGGGTTAGAATGCACATTCACCCAGAAATCGCAGCGTGACATGTTTGGTATCAGCCCAATTCAAGCAAAGGTGTTTTGGTTCCATCTCAATAGAGGACGAATAAGCTTTGATTTTTCTTTCATTGTTCATTCACCCACAAATAGCAAAGGGAAATGTAATAAGCCAAAACAGGTTGTTTTGGGTTCCAACTACATAAAAAGAAGAATCTTGGCTTTCTCTTATTTCAAATCGTGTTCTTTGGTGAAAATAAACATTGACCCAGAAATCGCAAAGTTTATGTAATTAGACCAACATAACAAAACAGCGTCTTTTTGCTTCCATATGCGTATAAAGAAGACGAATAAGCTTTGATTGGGCTTCTTTCAATTCGCATGGTGTTGTTGGCTGTTTCAGTGTTCATTCACCCACAAATAGCAAAGCAAAGTGTAATGCCAAAACAAAGCAAAACAGGTTGTTTTCGATTCCACCTACATAGAAAGAAGAATCTTGGATTTCGCTTATTTCAATTTCTTTGGTGTAAATGCATATTGACCCAGAATTCGCAAAGTGTATGTAATGAGACCAAAATAACAAAACACCTTCTTTTCGCTTCTATATGCGTTTCTACACGATGAATAAGCTTTGATTGGGCCTCTTTCAATTCGCATGGTGTTGTTGGTTGTTTCAGTGTTCATTCACCCACAAATAGCAAAGCAGTGTAATGCCAAAACAAAGCAAAACAGGTTGTTTTCCTTACATCTATATAGAAAGAAAAATCTTGGATTCGCTTATTTCAAGTTCTTTGGTGTAAATGCATATGGACCCAGAATTTGCAGTGTATGTAATGAGACCAAAATAACAAAACACCGTCTTTTCGCTTCTATAAGCGTTTCTACACGATGAATAAGCTTTGCTTGGGCTTCTTTCAATTCGCATGTTTTTGGGTGTGCACCAGAATCACCCCCAACCAAAGCAAAAAGGCTTTTTGGGTTCCGACTACATAAAAAGAGGATGATTAAGCTCTGATGTGGCTTATTTCCAATTGTTGTTTTTCGGGTTAGAATGCACATTCACCCAGAAATCGCAGCGTGACATGTTTGGTATCAGCCCAATTCAAGCAAAGGTGTTTTGGTTCCATCTCAATAGAGGACGAATAAGCTTTGATTTTTCTTTCATTGTTCATTCACCCACAAATAGCAAAGGGAAATGTAATAAGCCAAAACAGGTTGTTTTGGGTTCCAACTACATAAAAAGAAGAATCTTGGCTTTCTCTTATTTCAAATCGTGTTCTTTGGTGAAAATAAACATTGACCCAGAAATCGCAAAGTTTATGTAATTAGACCAACATAACAAAACAGCGTCTTTTTGCTTCCATATGCGTATAAAGAAGACGAATAAGCTTTGATTGGGCTTCTTTCAATTCGCATGGTGTTGTTGGCTGTTTCAGTGTTCATTCACCCACAAATAGCAAAGCAAAGTGTAATGCCAAAACAAAGCAAAACAGGTTGTTTTCGATTCCACCTACATAGAAAGAAGAATCTTGGATTTCGCTTATTTCAATTTCTTTGGTGTAAATGCATATTGACCCAGAATTCGAAAAGTGTATGTAATGAGACCAAAATAACAAAACACCTTCTTTTCGCTTCTATATGCGTTTCTACACGATGAATAAGCTTTGATTGGGCCTCTTTCAATTCGCATGGTGTTGTTGGTTGTTTCAGTGTTCATTCACCCACAAATAGCAAAGCAGTGTAATGCCAAAACAAAGCAAAACAGGTTGTTTTCGGTTCCACCTACATAGAAAGAAGAATCTTGGATTCGCTTATTTCAAGTTCTTTGGTGTAAATGCATATGGACCCAGAATTTGCAGTGTATGTAATGAGACCAAAATAACAAAACACCGTCTTTTCGCTTCTATAAGCGTTTCTACACGATGAATAAGCTTTGCTTGGGCTTCTTTCAATTCGCATGTTTTTGGGTGTGCACCAGAATCACCCCCAACCAAAGCAAAAAGGCTTTTTGGGTTCCGTCTGCATAAAAAGAGGATGATTAAGCTCTGATGTGGCTTATTTCCAATTGTTGTTTTTCGGGTTAGAATGCACATTCACCCAGAAATCGCAGCGTGACATGTTTGGTATCAGCCCAATTCAAGCAAAGGTGTTTTGGTTCCATCTCAATAGAGGACGAATAAGCTTTGATTTTTCTTTCATTGTTCATTCACCCACAAATAGCAAAGGGAAATGTAATAAGCCAAAACAGGTTGTTTTGGGTTCCAACTACATAAAAAGAAGAATCTTGGCTTTCTCTTATTTCAAATCGTGTTCTTTGGTGAAAATAAACATTGACCCAGAAATCGCAAAGTTTATGTAATTAGACCAACATAACAAAACAGCGTCTTTTTGCTTCCATATGCGTATAAAGAAGACGAATAAGCTTTGATTGGGCTTCTTTCAATTCGCATGGTGTTGTTGGCTGTTTCAGTGTTCATTCACCCACAAATAGCAAAGCAAAGTGTAATGCCAAAACAAAGCAAAACAGGTTGTTTTCGATTCCACCTACATAGAAAGAAGAATCTTGGATTTCGCTTATTTCAATTTCTTTGGTGTAAATGCATATTGACCCAGAATTCGCAAAGTGTATGTAATGAGACCAAAATAACAAAACACCTTCTTTTCGCTTCTATATGCGTTTCTACACGATGAATAAGCTTTGATTGGGCCTCTTTCAATTCGCATGGTGTTGTTGGTTGTTTCAGTGTTCATTCACCCACAAATAGCAAAGCAGTGTAATGCCAAAACAAAGCAAAACAGGTTGTTTTCGGTTCCACCTACATAGAAAGAAGAATCTTGGATTCGCTTATTTCAAGTTCTTTGGTGTAAATGCATATGGACCCAGAATTTGCAGTGTATGTAATGAGACCAAAATAACAAAACACCGTCTTTTCGCTTCTATAAGCGTTTCTACACGATGAATAAGCTTTGCTTGGGCTTCTTTCAATTCGCATGTTTTTGGGTGTGCACCAGAATCACCCCCAACCAAAGCAAAAAGGCTTTTTGGGTTCCGTCTGCATAAAAAGAGGATGATTAAGCTCTGATGTGGCTTATTTCCAATTGTTGTTTTTCGGGTTAGAATGCACATTCACCCAGAAATCGCAGCGTGACATGTTTGGTATCAGCCCAATTCAAGCAAAGGTGTTTTGGTTCCATCTCAATAGAGGACGAATAAGCTTTGATTTTTCTTTCATTGTTCATTCACCCACAAATAGCAAAGGGAAATGTAATAAGCCAAAACAGGTTGTTTTGGGTTCCAACTACATAAAAAGAAGAATCTTGGCTTTCTCTTATTTCAAATCGTGTTCTTTGGTGAAAATAAACATTGACCCAGAAATCGCAAAGTTTATGTAATTAGACCAACATAACAAAACAGCGTCTTTTTGCTTCCATATGCGTATAAAGAAGACGAATAAGCTTTGATTGGGCTTCTTTCAATTCGCATGGTGTTGTTGGCTGTTTCAGTGTTCATTCACCCACAAATAGCAAAGCAAAGTGTAATGCCAAAACAAAGCAAAACAGGTTGTTTTCGATTCCACCTACATAGAAAGAAGAATCTTGGATTTCGCTTATTTCAATTTCTTTGGTGTAAATGCATATTGACCCAGAATTCGCAAAGTGTATGTAATGAGACCAAAATAACAAAACACCTTCTTTTCGCTTCTATATGCGTTTCTACACGATGAATAAGCTTTGATTGGGCCTCTTTCAATTCGCATGGTGTTGTTGGTTGTTTCAGTGTTCATTCACCCACAAATAGCAAAGCAGTGTAATGCCAAAACAAAGCAAAACAGGTTGTTTTCGGTTCCACCTACATAGAAAGAAGAATCTTGGATTCGCTTATTTCAAGTTCTTTGGTGTAAATGCATATGGACCCAGAATTTGCAGTGTATGTAATGAGACCAAAATAACAAAACACCGTCTTTTCGCTTCTATAAGCGTTTCTACACGATGAATAAGCTTTGCTTGGGCTTCTTTCAATTCGCATGTTTTTGGGTGTGCACCAGAATCACCCCCAACCAAAGCAAAAAGGCTTTTTGGGTTCCGACTACATAAAAAGAGGATGATTAAGCTCTGATGTGGCTTATTTCCAATTGTTGTTTTTCGGGTTAGAATGCACATTCACCCAGAAATCGCAGCGTGACATGTTTGGTATCAGCCCAATTCAAGCAAAGATGTTTTGGTTCCATCTCAATAGAGGACGAATAAGCTTTGATTTTTCTTTCATTGTTCATTCACCCACAAATAGCAAAGGGAAATGTAGTAAGCCAAAAGAGTTTGTTTTGGGTTCCAACTACATAGAAAGAAGAATCTTGGCTTTCTATTATTTCAAATCGTGTTCTTTGGTGAAAATGCACATTGACCCAGAAATCGCAAAGTTTATGTAATTAGACCAAAATAACAAAACAGCGTCTTTTTGCTTCCATATGCGTATAAAGAAGACGAATAAGCTTTGATTGGGGTTCTTTCAATTCGCATGGTGTTGTTGGCTGCTTCAGTGTTCATTCACCCACAAATAGCAAAGCAAAGTGTAATGCCGAAACAAAGCAAAACAGGTTGTTTTCGGTTACATCTATATAGAAAGAAGAATCTTGGATTCGCTTATTTCAAGTTCTTTGGTGTAAATGCATATTGACCCAGAATTCACAAGGTGTATGTAATGAGACCAAAATAACAAAACACCGTCCTTTCGCTTCTATATGCGTTTCTACACGATGAATAAGCTTTGACTGGGCCTCTTTCAATTCGCATGTTTTTGGGTGTGCACCAGAATCACCCCCAACCAAAGCAAAAAGGCTTTTTGGGTTCCGACTATATAAAAAGAGGATGATCAAGCTCTGATGTGGCTTATTTCCAATTGTTGTTTTTCGGGTTAGAATGCACATTCACCCAGAAATCGCAGCGTGACATGTTTGGTATCAGCCCAATTCAAGCAAAGGTGTTTGGGTTCCATCTCAATAGAGGACGAATAAGCTTTGATTTTTCTTTCATTGTTCATTCACCCACAAATAGCAAAGGGAAATGTAATAAGCCAAAACAGGTTGTTTTGGGTTCCAACTACATAGAAAGAAGAATCTTGGCTTTCTCTTATTTCAAATCGTGTTCTTTGGTGAAAATGCACATTGACCCAGAAATCGCAAAGTTTATGTAATTAGACCAACATAACAAAACAGCGTCTTTTTGCTTCCATATGCGTATAAAGAAGACGAATAAGCTTTGATTGGGCTTCTTTCAATTCGCATGGTGTTGTTGGCTGCTTCAGTGTTCATTCACCCACAAATAGCAAAGCAAAGTGTAATGCCAAAACAAAGCAAAACAGGTTGTTTTCGGTTACATCTATATAGAAAGAAGAATCTTGGATTCGCTTATTTCAAGTTCTTTGGTGTAAATGCATATTGACCCAGAAATCGCAAAGTGTATGTAATGAGACCAAAATAACAAAACACCGTCCTTTCGCTTCTATATGCTTTTCTACACGATGAATAAGCTTTGATTGGGCTTCTTTCAATTCGCATGGTGTTGTTGGCTGCTTCAGTGTTCATTCACCCACAAATAGCAAAGCAGTGTAATGCCAAAACAAAGCAAAACCGTTTGTTTTCGGTTACATCTATATAGAAAGAAGAATCTTGGATTCGCTTATTTCAAGTTCTTTGGTGTAAATGCATATGGACCCAGAATTTGCAGTGTATGTAATGAGACCAAAATAACAAAACACCGTCTTTTCGCTTCTATAAGCGTTTCTACACGATGAATAAGCTTTGCTTGGGCTTCTTTCAATTCGCATGTTTTTGGGTGTGCAACCAGAATCACCCCCAACCAAAGCAAAAAGGCTTTTTTGGTTCCGTCTGCATAAAAAGAGCTCTGATGTGGCTTATTTCCAATTGTTGTTTTTCGGGTTAGAATGCACATTCACCCAGAAAACGCAGCGTGACATGTTTGGTATCAGCCCAATTCAAGCAAAGGTGTTTGGGTTCCATCTCAATAGAGGACGAATAAGCTTTGATTTTTCTTTCATTGTTCATTCACCCACAAATAGCAAAGCAAAGTGTAATGCCAAAACAAAGCAAAACAGGTTGTTTTCGGTTACATCTATATAGAAAGAAGAATCTTGGATTCGCTTATTTCAAGTTCTTTGGTGTAAATGCATATGGACCCAGAATTCGCAAAGTGTATGTAATGAGACCAAAATAACAAAACATATTTACCCAGAATTTGCAGTGTATGTAATGAGACCAAAATAACAAAACACCGTCTTTTCGCTTCTATAAGCGTTTCTACACGATGAATAAGCTTTGCTTGGGCTTCTTTCAATTCGCATGTTTTTGGGTGTGCACCAGAATCACCCCCAACCAAAGCAAAAAGGCTTTTTGGGTTCCGTCTGCATAAAAAGAGGATGATTAAGCTCTGATGTGGCTTATTTCCAATTATTGTTTTTCGGGTTAGAATGCACATTCACCCAGAAATCGCAGCGTGACATGTTTGGTATCAGCCCAATTCAAGCAAAGGTGTTTGGGTTCCATCTCAATAGAGGACGAATAAGCTTTGATTTTTCTTTCATTGTTCATTCACCCACAAATAGCAAAGGGAAATGTAATAAGCCAAAACAGGTTGTTTTGGGTTCCAACTACATAGAAAGAAGAATCTTGGCTTTCTCTTATTTCAAATCGTGTTCTTTGGTGAAAATGCACATTGACCCAGAAATCGCAAAGTTTATGTAATTAGACCAACATAACAAAACAGCGTCTTTTTGCTTCCATATGCGTATAAAGAAGACGAATAAGCTTTGATTGGGCTTCTTTCAATTCGCATGGTGTTGTTGGCTGCTTCAGTGTTCATTCACCCACAAATAGCAAAGCAAAGTGTAATGCCAAAACAAAGCAAAACAGGTTGTTTTCGGTTACATCTATATAGAAAGAAGAATCTTAGATTCGCTTATTTCAAGTTCTTTGGTGTAAATGCATATGGACCCAGAATTTGCAGTGTATGTAATGAGACCAAAATAACAAACCACCGTCTTTTCGCTTCTATAAGCGTTTCTACACGATGAATAAGCTTTGCTTGGGCTTCTTTCAATTCGCATGTTTTTGGGTGTGCACCAGAATCACCCCCAACCAAAGCAAAAAGGCTTTTTGGGTTCCGTCTGCATAAAAAGAGCTCTGATGTGGCTTATTTCCAATTGTTGTTTTTCGGGTTAGAATGCACATTCACCCAGAAATCGCAGCGTGACATGTTTGGTATCAGCCCAATTCAAGCAAAGGTTTTTTGGTTCCATCTCAATAGAGGACGAATAAGCTTTGATTTTTCTTTCATTGTTCATTCACCCACAAATAGCAAAGGGAAATGTAATAAGCCAAAACAGGTTGTATATCTATATAGAAAGAAGAATCTTGGATTCGCTTATTTCAAGTTCTTTGGTGTAAATGCATGTTTACCCAGAATTTGCAGTGTATGTAATGAGACCAAAATAACAAAACACCGTCTTTTCGCTTCTATAAGCGTTTCTACACGATGAATAAGCTTTGCTTGGGCTTCTTTCAATTCGCATGTTTTTGGGTGTGCACCAGAATCACCCCCAACCAAAGCAAAAAGGCTTTTTGGTTCCGTCTGCATAAAAAGAGGATGATTAAGCTCTGATGTGGCTTATTTCCAGTTATTGTTTTTCGGGTTAGAATGCACATTCTCCCAGAAATCGCAGCGTGACATGTTTGGTGTCAGCCCAATTCAAGCAAAGGTGTTTGGGTTCCATCTCAATAGAGGACGAATAAGCTTTGATTTTTCTTTCAGTGTTCATTCACCCACAAATAGCAAAGCAAAGTGTAATGCCAAAACAAAGCAAAACAGGTTGTTTTCGGTTACATCTATATAGAAAGAAGAATCTTGGATTCGCTAATTTCAAGTTCTTTGGTGTAAATGCATATGGACCCAGAATTCGCAAAGTGTATGTAATGAGACCAAAATAACAAAACATATTTACCCAGAATTTGCAGTGTATGTAATGAGACCAAAATAACAAAACACCGTCTTTTCGCTTCTATAAGCGTTTCTACACGATGAATAAGCTTTGCTTGGGCTTCTTTCAATTCGCATGTTTTTGGGTGTGCACCAGAATCACCCCCAACCAAAGCAAAAAGGCTTTTTGGGTTCCGTCTGCATAAAAAGAGGATGATTAAGCTCTGATGTGGCTTATTTCCAATTATTGTTTTTCGGGTTAGAATGCACATTCACCCAGAAATCGCAGCGTGACATGTTTGGTATCAGCCCAATTCAAGCAAAGGTGTTTGGGTTCCATCTCAATAGAGGACGAATAAGCTTTGATTTTTCTTTCATTGTTCATTCACCCACAAATAGCAAAGGGAAATGTAATAAGCCAAAACAGGTTGTTTTGGGTTCCAACTACATAGAAAGAAGAATCTTGGCTTTCTCTTATTTCAAATCGTGTTCTTTGGTGAAAATGCACATTGACCCAGAAATCGCAAAGTTTATGTAATTAGACCAAAATAACAAAACAGCGTCTTTTTGCTTCCATATGCGTATAAAGAAGACGAATAAGCTTTGATTGGGCTTCTTTCAATTCGCATGGTGTTGTTGGCTGCTTCAGTGTTCATTCACCCACAAATAGCAAAGCAAAGTGTAATGCCAAAACAAAGCAAAACAGGTTGTTTTCGGTTACATCTATATAGAAAGAAGAATCTTGGATTCGCTTATTTCAAGTTCTTTGGTGTAAATGCATATTGACCCAGAATTCGCAAAGTGTATGTAATGAGACCAAAATAACAAAACACCGTCCTTTCGCTTCTATATGCTTTTCTACACGATGAATAAGCTTTGATTGGGCTTCTTTCAATTCGCATGGTGTTGTTGGCTGCTTCAGTGTTCATTCACCCACAAATAGCAAAGCAGTGTAATGCCAAAACAAAGCAAAACCGTTTGTTTTCGGTTACATCTATATAGAAAGAAGAATCTTGGATTCGCTTATTTCAAGTTCTTTGGTGTAAATGCATATGGACCCAGAATTTGCAGTGTATGTAATGAGACCAAAATAACAAAACACCGTCTTTTCGCTTCTATAAGCGTTTCTACACGATGAATAAGCTTTGCTTGGGCTTCTTTCAATTCGCATGTTTTTGGGTGTGCAACCAGAATCACCCCCAACCAAAGCAAAAAGGCTTTTTTGGTTCCGTCTGCATAAAAAGAGCTCTGATGTGGCTTATTTCCAATTGTTGTTTTTCGGGTTAGAATGCACATTCACCCAGAAAACGCAGCGTGACATGTTTGGTATCAGCCCAATTCAAGCAAAGGTGTTTGGGTTCCATCTCAATAGAGGACGAATAAGCTTTGATTTTTCTTTCATTGTTCATTCACCCACAAATAGCAAAGCAAAGTGTAATGCCAAAACAAAGCAAAACAGGTTGTTTTCGGTTACATCTATATAGAAAGAAGAATCTTGGATTCGCTAATTTCAAGTTCTTTGGTGTAAATGCATATGGACCCAGAATTCGCAAAGTGTATGTAATGAGACCAAAATAACAAAACATATTTACCCAGAATTTGCAGTGTATGTAATGAGACCAAAATAACAAAACACCGTCTTTTCGCTTCTATAAGCGTTTCTACACGATGAATAAGCTTTGCTTGGGCTTCTTTCAATTCGCATGTTTTTGGGTGTGCACCAGAATCACCCCCAACCAAAGCAAAAAGGCTTTTTGGGTTCCGTCTGCATAAAAAGAGGATGATTAAGCTCTGATGTGGCTTATTTCCAATTATTGTTTTTCGGGTTAGAATGCACATTCACCCAGAAATCGCAGCGTGACATGTTTGGTATCAGCCCAATTCAAGCAAAGGTGTTTGGGTTCCATCTCAATAGAGGACGAATAAGCTTTGATTTTTCTTTCATTGTTCATTCACCCACAAATAGCAAAGGGAAATGTAATAAGCCAAAACAGGTTGTTTTGGGTTCCAACTACATAGAAAGAAGAATCTTGGCTTTCTCTTATTTCAAATCGTGTTCTTTGGTGAAAATGCACATTGACCCAGAAATCGCAAAGTTTATGTAATTAGACCAACATAACAAAACAGCGTCTTTTTGCTTCCATATGCGTATAAAGAAGACGAATAAGCTTTGATTGGGCTTCTTTCAATTCGCATGGTGTTGTTGGCTGCTTCAGTGTTCATTCACCCACAAATAGCAAAGCAAAGTGTAATGCCAAAACAAAGCAAAACAGGTTGTTTTCGGTTACATCTATATAGAAAGAAGAATCTTAGATTCGCTTATTTCAAGTTCTTTGGTGTAAATGCATATGGACCCAGAATTTGCAGTGTATGTAATGAGACCAAAATAACAAACCACCGTCTTTTCGCTTCTATAAGCGTTTCTACACGATGAATAAGCTTTGCTTGGGCTTCTTTCAATTCGCATGTTTTTGGGTGTGCACCAGAATCACCCCCAACCAAAGCAAAAAGGCTTTTTGGGTTCCGTCTGCATAAAAAGAGCTCTGATGTGGCTTATTTCCAATTGTTGTTTTTCGGGTTAGAATGCACATTCACCCAGAAATCGCAGCGTGACATGTTTGGTATCAGCCCAATTCAAGCAAAGGTTTTTTGGTTCCATCTCAATAGAGGACGAATAAGCTTTGATTTTTCTTTCATTGTTCATTCACCCACAAATAGCAAAGGGAAATGTAATAAGCCAAAACAGGTTGTATATCTATATAGAAAGAAGAATCTTGGATTCGCTTATTTCAAGTTCTTTGGTGTAAATGCATGTTTACCCAGAATTTGCAGTGTATGTAATGAGACCAAAATAACAAAACACCGTCTTTTCGCTTCTATAAGCGTTTCTACACGATGAATAAGCTTTGCTTGGGCTTCTTTCAATTCGCATGTTTTTGGGTGTGCACCAGAATCACCCCCAACCAAAGCAAAAAGGCTTTTTGGTTCCGTCTGCATAAAAAGAGGATGATTAAGCTCTGATGTGGCTTATTTCCAGTTATTGTTTTTCGGGTTAGAATGCACATTCTCCCAGAAATCGCAGCGTGACATGTTTGGTGTCAGCCCAATTCAAGCAAAGGTGTTTGGGTTCCATCTCAATAGAGGACGAATAAGCTTTGATTTTTCTTTCAGTGTTCATTCACCCACAAATAGCAAAGCAAAGTGTAATGCCAAAACAAAGCAAAACAGGTTGTTTTCGGTTACATCTATATAGAAAGAAGAATCTTGGATTCGCTTATTTCAAGTTCTTTGGTGTAAATGCATATGGACCCAGAATTCGCAAAGTGTATGTAATGAGACCAAAGGGAAATGTAGTAAGCCAAAAGAGTTTGTTTTGGGTTCCAACTACATAGAAAGAAGAATCTTGGCTTTCTATTATTTCAAATCGTGTTCTTTGGTGAAAATGCACATTGACCCAGAAATCGCAAAGTTTATGTAATTAGACCAAAATAACAAAACAGCGTCTTTTTGCTTCCATATGCGTATAAAGAAGACGAATAAGCTTTGATTGGGGTTCTTTCAATTCGCATGGTGTTGTTGGCTGCTTCAGTGTTCATTCACCCACAAATAGCAAAGCAAAGTGTAATGCCGAAACAAAGCAAAACAGGTTGTTTTCGGTTACATCTATATAGAAAGAAGAATCTTGGATTCGCTTATTTCAAGTTCTTTGGTGTAAATGCATATTGACCCAGAATTCACAAGGTGTATGTAATGAGACCAAAATAACAAAACACCGTCCTTTCGCTTCTATATGCGTTTCTACACGATGAATAAGCTTTGACTGGGCCTCTTTCAATTCGCATGTTTTTGGGTGTGCACCAGAATCACCCCCAACCAAAGCAAAAAGGCTTTTTGGGTTCCGACTATATAAAAAGAGGATGATCAAGCTCTGATGTGGCTTATTTCCAATTGTTGTTTTTCGGGTTAGAATGCACATTCACCCAGAAATCGCAGCGTGACATGTTTGGTATCAGCCCAATTCAAGCAAAGGTGTTTGGGTTCCATCTCAATAGAGGACGAATAAGCTTTGATTTTTCTTTCATTGTTCATTCACCCACAAATAGCAAAGGGAAATGTAATAAGCCAAAACAGGTTGTTTTGGGTTCCAACTACATAGAAAGAAGAATCTTGGCTTTCTCTTATTTCAAATCGTGTTCTTTGGTGAAAATGCACATTGACCCAGAAATCGCAAAGTTTATGTAATTAGACCAAAATAACAAAACAGCGTCTTTTTGCTTCCATATGCGTATAAAGAAGACGAATAAGCTTTGATTGGGCTTCTTTCAATTCGCATGGTGTTGTTGGCTGCTTCAGTGTTCATTCACCCACAAATAGCAAAGCAAAGTGTAATGCCAAAACAAAGCAAAACAGGTTGTTTTCGGTTACATCTATATAGAAAGAAGAATCTTGGATTCGCTTATTTCAAGTTCTTTGGTGTAAATGCATATTGACCCAGAATTCGCAAAGTGTATGTAATGAGACCAAAATAACAAAACACCGTCCTTTCGCTTCTATATGCTTTTCTACACGATGAATAAGCTTTGATTGGGCTTCTTTCAATTCGCATGGTGTTGTTGGCTGCTTCAGTGTTCATTCACCCACAAATAGCAAAGCAGTGTAATGCCAAAACAAAGCAAAACCGTTTGTTTTCGGTTACATCTATATAGAAAGAAGAATCTTGGATTCGCTTATTTCAAGTTCTTTGGTGTAAATGCATATGGACCCAGAATTTGCAGTGTATGTAATGAGACCAAAATAACAAAACACCGTCTTTTCGCTTCTATAAGCGTTTCTACACGATGAATAAGCTTTGCTTGGGCTTCTTTCAATTCGCATGTTTTTGGGTGTGCAACCAGAATCACCCCCAACCAAAGCAAAAAGGCTTTTTTGGTTCCGTCTGCATAAAAAGAGCTCTGATGTGGCTTATTTCCAATTGTTGTTTTTCGGGTTAGAATGCACATTCTCCCAGAAATCGCAGCGTGACATGTTTGGTGTCAGCCCAATTCAAGCAACGGTGTTTGGGTTCCATCTCAATAGAGGACGAATAAGCTTTGATTTTTCTTTCATTGTTCATTCACCCACAAATAGCAAAGCAAAGTGTAATGCCAAAACAAAGCAAAACAGGTTGTTTTCGGTTACATCTATATAGAAAGAAGAATCTTGGATTCGCTTATTTCAAGTTCTTTGGTGTAAATGCATATGGACCCAGAATTCGCAAAGTGTATGTAATGAGACCAAAATAACAAAACATATTTACCCAGAATTTGCAGTGTATGTAATGAGACCAAAATAACAAAACACCGTCTTTTCGCTTCTATAAGCGTTTCTACACGATGAATAAGCTTTGCTTGGGCTTCTTTCAATTCGCATGTTTTTGGGTGTGCACCAGAATCACCCCCAACCAAAGCAAAAAGGCTTTTTGGGTTCCGCTGCTTCTATAAGCGTTTCTACACGATGAATAAGCTTTGCTTGGGCTTCTTTCAATTCGCATGTTTTTGGGTGTGCACCAGAATCACCCCCAACCAAAGCAAAAAGGCTTTTTGGTTCCGTCTGCATAAAAAGAGGATGATTAAGCTCTGATGTGGCTTATTTCCTATTGTTGTTTTTCGGGTTAGAATGCACATTCACCCAGAAATCGCAGCGTGACATGTTTGGTGTCAGAGCCACCCTGGGTCCCAGCTCACAAGAGACCAAAGTCCAGTCCAAGCTATATACAAAAGGTTTTATTGAAGATCATTGTCGTCATTACATCCAAACTCCGTGGCTCCGCATCTGTTACCCTTAGATGTTAGAAGTCCCCTCTGAGTCCGTCCCTCCCCTGCACCAATTTAAGAGGCTTGTACTGCTCCACCTTTTCCTCTCTTTCCTTTTCCGCAGGGTCTTCCTGCCCCCCTGTCTTCCCTCTTTCCGGGACTCCCCAGAGGCTGAGTCTTCTCCCGCCTGCTCCCCCCTCCTTCGTGCTTTGGCACCAGGCTCCTCCTCAGAGCTCTCCTCATTTCCGCGCGCCTCTATATTTGAACTTGGCGCGCGTACGTTGCCTCTGACCTTCCTTTCTACAGTTACGCTGCTCTCGGTACTACACTCCTCCCTTTCAGGCAGGACGTCTTGCTCCGAACTCCTCCCCCTTCCTCCTTCCTGTCCTGCTCTTTCTGACACACTGGCAACTCCCCCCCTCTACTCCGTTCCAACGGGGGAGCTGGTCCCGCTTTGCCACTCCCACTGGGGATTCCCTCTTCGTTCCCCTCTCTCTGACTGATTCCCTCTCTATTGCCCCTTGGCCTGACCAGGGGGGCTCCCTTCTGGGAATCCTCTGATTCGCTAGACGGACTTTGGGACAACCTCGGCTCGTTGTCGTCCTCTTCCTCCTCGCCCTCGCTCTCTGTCTCCTCTCTCCCTAAAACCCTGACATCCATCCCCCCCTCGAAGCCCCCCCTTCCCCCCTTCCGCTCATCGGGTGCAGGTTGTGGAAGCTGCCGCTCTTCGGAGGCGGACGCAGGATACAGATTCTGCACCTCCATCTCCTCTGTTTGCAGTTCGTTGTACGAGTGTTCGAATTCGGGTTCTTGACCCAAGGTGTTCTCTTCTCCCTCCTCCATTGGTACCTGGTCCGGTGCTGCCTGCCAAGGTCCCGTCAGCCATTTCCTGCGCCAGTCCTCCTCTGGTTGCTCGTCCCACCAATAAGAGGGTTCTGTGTCCACCCCCGAACACGATCCCCTGGGCGAGTTGGAGTCCGGCGACCTTTCTTCAGCTGAAGAAAAGCCGTGGAAAGTGCTGCCTGAACATGTGGGCGTAAAGAGCCAGTCATCAAAGTACTCGGCTGGCATGGGTCTATGAGGGAAAAGGGCATGGAACTCGTCTTTTAAAAGAGGTTCGTCTAAGGCGTAGCCCGGCACCCAACCATTGGCACTGACTGGGGCACCCTCTCTGACTAGAAAATATTCTACTCCCTCTTGCCCCCATCTCGAGTCCAGGATCTCTGTGACCTCGTTGAGTGGTTCGGCCCTAGGCGCCCTCTCCCTCTCCTGTGACTTAGTGTGTTGTTGCGTGACTGTGTCAGACTCCTGAAACCTGTGCGGTGCCTTGTAGGGAGTGAGCACCGATCTATGAAAGACTGGGTGCACTCTGGAACCTTCGGGGAGGGCTAGTCGAAAGGCTACAGGGTTGATTTTAGCCTCCACCTGGTACGGCCCTAACTGCCTGTGCCCCAGCTTCTTCTTGGCCAACGACTTGGCTGGCATCGCTTGGGCCGCTAACCACACCCAGTCCCCCACCTGGATCTCCTCTCCCTCTCTCCTGTTTTTGTCAGCCTGCACCTTATATGCTTGCTTGGCCAGCTCTAAATGTCTCCGCAACTCTTCGTGCACCTCCTGCAGCTCCGCTGCAAACTGGTCGGCTCCTTGCGGCACCCCCTCTCCCGGTGCCACGAACCCCGGGAAGGTTCTGGGGTGACGACCATTGTTCGCGAAAAACGGCGTCACCCCCGTGGACGCGTGCTTCGTGTTGTTATAGGCAAACTCTGCCATCGGCAGGTAGTCCACCCAAACTGCTGGTCGCTGGTTGGCGTAACATCTCAGGTACTGCTGCATGATCGCGTTGACCCTCTCAGCTTGGCCGTTGGTTTGTGGGTGTCTCGCCGACGTGAGGTTGATCTTGACGTTCAGGATACCCAAAAGCTTCTGCCAAAAATTGGAAACAAACTGGCGCCCCCTGTCGGACAGGATGGACTGCGGCAGCCCATGCACCTTGAACACGTGATCGATGAAGAGTTTGGCAGTCTGTTCCGCCGTCGCCACCTTTGCGCATGGAATGAAGTGCGCCATCTTGGTGAACAGGTCCACAACCACCAGTACCGCCGTCTTCCCCCTGGAGCTGGGCAGGTCAGTAACGAAGTCCAGAGCTACCCTCTCCCACGGTTGCTGTGGCGTTTCCAGCGGTTCCAACAGCCCCGCTGGCTTCTGGTGTACTGGCTTGAACCTCTGACAAGTGTCACACCTGGCGACGTAATCCGCTACCTCTCCACGCATCCGGGGCCACCAAAAGTCTCTTGCCACCAGTTCTATTGTCTTCTCCTTACCGAAGTGGCCCGCACTGGGGGCGTCGTGCAACTGCTGCAGAACCTTTGCGCGAAGCTCGTCGCTTGGCACGTAGAGGGCACCTTTGCGAGTTAGCAGCCCGTCGCGTAGTTGGAACTCTTCGCCACTCTGCACACCCCTGCGCAATTCCTCCATCTTGGACTGTGCGAACTGATCCACTTGCAACGCGCGTCGCACCGCGTCCAGATCTACTGTGGCGGCAGCGCACGACCACGCCTGCGGTGCGAAAATGTGCTTGGCTGCTACAGGCGCCGCTTCATCGAGATATTGCGGTTTCCTGGATAGCGCATCGGCTATAACGTTGGAATCTCCTGGGACGTACTCTATCCGAAAGTCGAAATCCGCGAAGAATTCCGCCCAGCGCATGTGCCTCTGGCTTTGGAGCTTCGCCGTGCGCCAATACTCTAGGTTCTTGTGATCCGTGCGGACCTGTACTGTGTGCTTGGCTCCTATGAGGAAGTGTCGCCACGCTTTGAAAGCTGCGTGAATGGCTAACAGCTCCCTGTCCCATATGGTGTAGTTTTGCTCCGCTTTGCTGAGCTTTCTGGAGTAAAAGGCACCGGGTCTCCAGTTTCCATGTGGATCTTCTTGCAGGAGTACGGCTCCAACAGCTCTGTCTGACGCGTCGGTCTCTAGTCGTATGGGCTTGCCTGGATTCACGTGCAGCAGCTGCTCCTCGGAGGCGAAAAGGCTTTTAAGCTTCTGAAAAGAGCGCTCCGCCTGTTCCGTCCACACGAACCTCTTTTTCTTGGTACTGAGAGTGTCCGTGATCGCTGCCGTCTCCTTTGCAAAACCTCTGATGAATTTGCGGTAGAAGTTGGCGAAGCCGATGAATCTTTGGACTTCCTTCCGATTGCGAGGGCTCTTCCAGTCCAACACCGCGCGGACCTTGGCGCTGTCCATGGCCAGCCCCTTGTCGGACAGCTTGTAGCCTAGGAAATCCACGTCCGTCACATCAAACTGGCACTTCTCTAACTTGGCATAGAGCTTGTTCTCCCGTAGTCTCTGCAGGACTTCCTTTACGTCCTTCTCATGGGCCTCCTCCGTTTCCGAAAAGATCAGGATGTCGTCGAGGAAACACACGCATTTCTTGTAGAGAAGTCCCGCTAGCACGTGATGCATAAATGCTTGGAAGACGTGAGATCCATTTTGGAGACCAAATGGCATAACTCTGTATTCGTACGTGCCCAGAGGCGTGAACATGGCCGTCTTCCACTCATCGCCCTCCCGGATGCGTATGAGGTTATACGCTCCACGCAGATCCAATTTGGTGAAGATCTTCCCCTTCCTTACGGTTGCCAGGAGATCATCTATCTTGGGCATGGGGAAGGCCTTGGGTTTGGTCTTACTGTTTATGAATCGATAGTCCACAATGAGTCTTTTTTGGGGCGTGTCCTTTTTCTTTACAAAGAAAACAGGACTGCCCCCCACCGCTTTCGATTCTCGGATGAATCCGCGCTTCAAATTGTGCTCTATGAACTCCCTGAGTTCTTGCATCTCGTCCTCAGACATGGAATACAGCTTTGCAGTCGGCAACTGCGCCCCTGGCACCAGGTCAAGTTGCAACTGCTGCTCAGCTCCCTCCTCCTGGCTGGACTGGATGCAATGTTGAGCACAGTACGATGAGCAAAAGGTGATCTGCCGTTGGTACCACGCTACAGCAGGACTGTGTCTCTCCAGCCAACTCATGCCTAATACTATAGGCGTGTCTGAAAGGCGGGTGACATTGAAGCTGATGACTTCTCGATGATTTCCAATCCTCATCACCATGGGAGGCGTCTGTTGCACAACTTGTCCTCCTAGCAATTTCCTGCCATCCACCGTGACTACGTTCAGAGGTGTTGTCGCTGGCAGAAGCGCTATGCGATGCTGCTTGACAAAGTGCGTCCCCACAAAATCTGCGTTGCTCCCAGAATCAATCGTGATGGGGACTTCCAGGGTGGTTCCATTCGGCAACTGAAGTGTTGCAGTGAGCTGCACCGCTGGCTTGGGTGGTAAAGGGTCTGTGCGTTGCAAAAGCGCTGGGGACTGCTCTACAGATTCGCCTGGCTGAGCCCCAGCAGCTCTGCTTCCAGCCAGGCACTGTCGTTTCCCTGAGGTTGCTCTGCTTGCATCATTTCTGCTGCAACAGTTGCTAAAGCTGCAGTGTGTTTCTGCAGCCTCTGGGGACACTCTTTCGCCATGTGCTGTGCACTGTCGCAAATGTAACACTTCCTGGTCCCTCTAGGAGGCTTTGCCTTCACTGCACCGGAAGCTGGGGCTCTGGCTGTTGCTTGAGCCTTAGCACCACCAAGTTCCATGGGCTCCTCCCCCTGCCTTCCCAGTGGCGAAGGATGTGACTGACTGAACTCCCTGGGGATGAAAGAAGACGTCCTCGCTGGTGGACGCACCTGACGTTCTTCCTCAGTGTGCCAAGGACGTCCCTCGTGCCGTATCCCAATCGCCAAAGCCCTCTGCACAAGCTCCTCCAGGGTCTGGGGTCTGTCTCCCCTGGCAAGTTCATCCTTAATGGGACCGCTGAGCCCCTCCCAGAACAAATCCCTCACAGGTGCACAATCCTTCTCCCAGCTTAGCGCAGTCAGTAAAGCAAAAAATCTAGAATGGTACTGACGCACAGTGGCTTTGCCTTGCCGCAATCCAAAAATTTCCCTGCGTGCAAGATCCACATCTACAGTTGACTGGAAGCAGGCATCCATCGCTTTAATGAATTCATCTGCATCGCGGCGGGCAGGGCCATCTTCACGCCACAAATTGCGCAACCAGTCTCTGGCCGGCCCATGCAAGTGAGAAACAATAAACCCCACTTTCTCCTCCTCATCTTTAAAGTCATGACGAAGCAAGTGCAATGCATACAAAACGTCTGCTCTGAAACTGGGGTAGTGCTTCAGGTTCCCATCGAAGTGGGTGACTAAGCTGCCCCCCCTCCGTCCAAGTCCAATCCCCTCTGATCTGGACCCTGGGAACCCTTCCCTGCTTGCACGTTCCCACCTTGTTTGCAGGTCCTGGCAGCGCTTCTCCATTTCGTCATGCTTCTTCTGAGACGCAAGGACTGCAGCAGTGAGTTCGGAAACTGTAGTTCGCAGCGCTGTCAACTGCTCCTCCGCACTCATGGCTGTCACCGTTCGTGAGCTTTGCAAAAAAAAAAAATTTGCGTTCTTTGGAGGGGACTTTCTGTCAGAGCCACCCTGGGTCCCAGCTCACAAGAGACCAAAGTCCAGTCCAAGCTATATACAAAAGGTTTTATTGAAGATCATTGTCGTCATTACATCCAAACTCCGTGGCTCCGCATCTGTTACCCTTAGATGTTAGAAGTCCCCTCTGAGTCCGTCCCTCCCCTGCACCAATTTAAGAGGCTTGTACTGCTCCACCTTTTCCTCTCTTTCCTTTTCCGCAGGGTCTTCCTGCCCCCCTGTCTTCCCTCTTTCCGGGACTCCCCAGAGGCTGAGTCTTCTCCCGCCTGCTCCCCCCTCCTTCGTGCTTTGGCACCAGGCTCCTCCTCAGAGCTCTCCTCATTTCCGCGCGCCTCTATATTTGAACTTGGCGCGCGTACGTTGCCTCTGACCTTCCTTTCTACAGTTACGCTGCTCTCGGTACTACACTCCTCCCTTTCAGGCAGGACGTCTTGCTCCGAACTCCTCCCCCTTCCTCCTTCCTGTCCTGCTCTTTCTGACACACTGGCAACTCCCCCCCCTCCACTCCGTTCCGACGGGGGAGCTGGTCCCGCTTTGCCACTCCCACTGGGGATTCCCTCTTCGTTCCCCTCTTTCTGACTGATTCCCTCTCTATTGCCCCTTGGCCTGACCAGGGGGGCTCCCTTCTGGGAATCCTCTGATTCGCTAGACGGACTTTGGGACAACCTCGGCTCGTTGTCGTCCTCTTCCTCCTCGCCCTCGCTCTCTGTCTCCTCTCTCCCTAAAACCCTGACATTTGATATCAGCCCAATTCAAGCAAAGGTGTTTGGGTTCCATCTCAATAGAGGACGAATAAGCTTTGATTTTTCTTTCATTGTTCATTCACCCACAAATAGCAAAGGGAAATGTAATAAGCCAAAACAGGTTGTTTTGGGTTCCAACTACATAGAAAGAAGAATCTTGGCTTTCTCTTATTTCAAATCGTGTTCTTTGGTGAAAATGCACATTGACCCAGAAATCGCAAAGTTTATGTAATTAGACCAAAATAACAAAACAGCGTCTTTTTGCTTCCATATGAGTATAAAGAAGACGAATAAGCTTTGATTGGGCTTCTTTCAATTCTCATGGTGTTGTTGGCTGCTTCAGTGTTCATTCACCCACAAATAGCAAAGCAAAGTGTAAAGCCAAAACAAAGCAAAACAGGTTGTTTTCGGTTACATCTATATAGAAAGAAGAATCTTGGATTCGCTTATTTCAAGTTCTTTGGTGTAAATGCATATGGACCCAGAATTTGCAGTGTATGTAATGAGACCAAAATAACAAAACACCGTCTTTTCGCTTCTATAAGCGTTTCTACACGATGAATAAGCTTTGCTTGGGCTTCTTTCAATTCGCATGTTTTTGGGTGTGCACCAGAATCACCCCCAACCAAAGCAAAAAGGCTTTTTGGGTTCCGTCTGCATAAAAAGAGGATGATTAAGCTCTGATGTGGCTTATTTCCAATTGTTGTTTTTCGGGTTAGAATGCACATTCACCCAGAAATCGCAGCGTGACATGTTTGGTATCAGCCCAATTCAAGCAAAGGTGTTTGGGTTCCATCTCAATAGAGGACGAATAAGCTTTGATTTTTCTTTCATTGTTCATTCACCCACAAATAGCAAAGGGAAATGTAATAAGCCAAAACAGGTTGTTTTGGGTTCCAACTACATAGAAAGAAGAATCTTGGCTTTCTCTTATTTCAAATCGTGTTCTTTGGTGAAAATGCACATTGACCCAGAAATCGCAAAGTTTATGTAATTAGACCAAAATAACAAAACAGCGTCTTTTTGCTTCCATATGCGTATAAAGAAGACGAATAAGCTTTGATTGGGCTTCTTTCAATTCGCATGGTGTTGTTGGCTGCTCCAGTGTTCATTCACCCACAAATAGCAAAGCAAAGTGTTTTGCCAAAACAAAGCAAAACAGGTTGTTTTCGTTTACATCTATATAGAAAGAAGAATCTTGGATTCGCTTATTTCAAGTTCTTTGGTGTAAATGCATATTGACCCAGAATTCGCAAAGTGTATGTAATGAGACCAAAATAACAAAAAATATTTACCCAGAATTCACAAAGTGTATGTAATGAGACCAAAATAACAAAACACCGTCTTTTCGCTTCTATAAGCGTTTCTACACGATGAATAAGCTTTGCTTGGGCTTCTTTCAATTCGCATGTTTTTGGGTGTGCACCAGAATCACCCCCAACCAAAGCAAAAAGGCTTTTTGGGTTCCGCTGCTTCTATAAGCGTTTCTACACGATGAATAAGCTTTGCTTGGGCTTCTTTCAATTCGCATGTTTTTGGGTGTGCACCAGAATCACCCCCAACCAAAGCAAAAAGGCTTTTTGGGTTCCGTCTGCATAAAAAGAGCTCTGATGTGGCTTATTTCCAATTGTTGTTTTTCGGGTTAGAATGCACATTCACCCAGAAATCGCAGCGTGACATGTTTGGTATCAGCCCAATTCAAGCAAAGGTTTTTTGGTTCCATCTCAATAGAGGACGAATAAGCTTTGATTTTTCTTTCATTGTTCATTCACCCACAAATAGCAAAGGGAAATGTAATAAGCCAAAACAGGTTGTATATCTATATAGAAAGAAGAATCTTGGATTCGCTTATTTCAAGTTCTTTGGTGTAAATGCATGTTTACCCAGAATTTGCAGTGTATGTAATGAGACCAAAATAACAAAACACCGTCTTTTCGCTTTTATAAGCGTTTCTACACGATGAATAAGCTTTGCTTGGGCTTCTTTCAATTCGCATGTTTTTGGGTGTGCACCAGAATCACCCCCAACCAAAGCAAAAAGGCTTTTTGGTTCCGTCTGCATAAAAAGAGGATGATTAAGCTCTGATGTGGCTTATTTCCAATTGTTGTTTTTCGGGTTAGAATGCACATTCACCCAGAAATCGCAGCGTGACATGTTTGGTGTCAGCCCAATTCAAGCAAAGGTGTTTGGGTTCCATCTCAATAGAGGACGAATAAGCTTTGATTTTTCTTTCATTGTTCATTCACCCACAAATAGCAAAGGGAAATGTAATAAGCCAAAACAGGTTGTTTTTTTTCTTTTTAATATATTTTATTAAGGGTTTTCTTGTTTTACAGTGTAAGTGTAATGCCTCGTGTATTTTTTTTTTTCCCGTATAACATTTTTACAAATCCATTTCATTTATTGAGGCATTAGGGGGAGAAGAAAAAAGAAGAAGAAAAAAAAAGAAGAAGAAAGGAGGGTGGAAGGAGGGGAGATGGATGGGGGTGGGGTGGGGTAGCGGTGTTTCTATTATGCTTAATGTATGTAGTTTGGTGTCAGCGTTGCTTGTGTTGTTCACTTTTGTTCCTTTGGTGGTGAGAGAGGTTGGGGTTGGCCTAGGATGTGATTGTTTGTTTGTGATTGGCTGTGGTGATCTTTGTTTTCGTGTGTGAGTGAGGTGGGTGGGTGTTTTGGATCAAGTTAGCCATATTGATTTGTATGCTGTTGGTGGATTATTGTCATTGTCCTGTTGGGCTGTGTATGTGATAAAGGGGAGCCATACCGGGGTGAAGGTGTCTTCTTCTGTTTGTCCCCGTGTCAGTTTCAGTTTGTTAGTTAATTTTTCTAGTAGGGCTGTTTCCCATACTATTTGGTACCATTGGTCCATGCTTACTCCTGACAGGTCTCTCCAGTGTCTGGTTATGGTGTTTCTGGCTGCTGAAAGTAGGTAGGTTATGAGTTCTTTGTGGAGTAAATGGGCATTGTTGTCTTGGAAGATGTTTAGTAGGGCCAATTCTGGGGTGAAGTCTAATACTTGCTTTGTTATTTTACATATTTCTTGTATGGCTGTTGTCCAGAATAGTTGGATTTTGGGACACTCCCACCACATGTGGAGGTATGTGCCTGTGGAGGTGCACCCTCTCCAGCATTTTGGTGAGGTTCCTGGGTGTATTAGCGCTAGTTTCCTTGGTGTTAGGTACCACCTGTAGGTGAGTTTCAGTGTGAGTTCTTTTCTTTTCGTTGATATGGATTTAAAGGGGGGTTTAGACCACATTCTGGTCCATTGAGTGGGGTTAATCTCATAGCCTATGTCATTCTCCCATTGTTTTTTGATTGCGTCTAGGGGATTTGCGGGATTTTGGAGTAGTATTTTGTATATTGCGGATACCGTCCCTTTACCATTTCCCTTTGTTGTTAGGAGGAGGTTTTCAAAGGTTGTCAGGGGCAAAACAGGTTGTTTTGGGTTCCAACTACATAGAAAGAAGAATCTTGGCTTTCTCTTATTTCAAATCGTGTTCTTTGGTGAAAATGCACATTGACCCAGAAATCGCAAAGTTTATGTAATTAGACCAAAATAACAAAACAGCGTCTTTTTGCTTCCATATGCGTATAAAGAAGACGAATAAGCTTTGATTGGGCTTCTTTCAATTCGCATGGTGTTGTTGGCTGCTTCAGTGTTCATTCACCCACAAATAGCAAAGCAAAGTGTAATGCCAAAACAAAGCAAAACAGGTTGTTTTCGGTTACATCTATATAGAAAGAAGAATCTTGGATTCGCTTATTTCAAGTTCTTTGGTGTAAATGCATATGGACCCAGAATTCGCAAAGTGTATGTAATGAGACCAAAATAACAAAACACCGTCTTTTCGCTTCTATAAGCGTTTCTACAGGATGAATAAGCTTTGCTTGGGCTTCTTTCAATTCGCATGTTTTTGGGTGTGCACCAGAATCACCCCCAACCAAAGCAAAAAGGCTTTTTGGGTTCCGTCTGCATAAAAAGAGGATGATTAAGCTCTGATGTGGCTTATTTCCAATTATTGTTTTTCGGGTTAGAATGCACATTCACCCAGAAATCGCAGCGTGACATGTTTGGTGTCAGCCCAATTCAAGCAAAGGTGTTTGGGTTCCATCTCAATAGAGGACGAATAAGCTTTGATTTTTCTTTCATTGTTCATTCACCCACAAATAGCAAAGGGAAATGTAATAACCCAAAACAGGTTGTCTTGGGTTCCAACTACATAGAAAGAAGAATCTTGGCTTTCTCTTATTTCAAATCGTGTTCTTTGGTGAAAATGCACATTGACCCAGAAATCGCAAAGTTTATGTAATTAGACCAAAATAACAAAACAGCGTCTTTTTGCTTCCATATGCGTATAAAGAAGACGAATAAGCTTTGATTGGGCTTCTTTCAATTCGCATGGTGTTGTTGGCTGCTTCAGTGTTCATTCACCCACAAATAGCAAAGCAAAGTGTAATGCCAAAACAAAGCAAAACAGGTTGTTTTCGGTTACATCTATATAGAAAGAAGAATCTTGGATTCGCTTATTTCAAGTTCTTTGGTGTAAATGCATATGGACCCAGAATTTGCAGTGTATGTAATGAGACCAAAATAACAAAACACCGTCTTTTCGCTTCTATAAGCGTTTCTACACGATGAATAAGCTTTGCTTGGGCTTCTTTCAATTCGCATGTTTTTGGGTGTGCACCAGAATCACCCCCAACCAAAGCAAAAAGGCTTTTTGGGTTCCGTCTGCATAAAAAGAGGATGATTAAGCTCTGATGTGGCTTATTTCCAATTATTGTTTTTCGGGTTAGAATGCACATTCACCCAGAAATCGCAGCGTGACATGTTTGGTGTCAGCCCAATTCAAGCAAAGGTGTTTGGGTTCCATCTCAATAGAGGACGAATAAGCTTTGATTTTTCTTTCATTGTTCATTCACCCACAAATAGCAAAGGGAAATGTAATAACCCAAAACAGGTTGTCTTGGGTTCCAACTACATAGAAAGAAGAATCTTGGCTTTCTCTTATTTCAAATCGTGTTCTTTGGTGAAAATGCACATTGACCCAGAAATCGCAAAGTTTATGTAATTAGACCAAAATAACAAAACAGCGTCTTTTTGCTTCCATATGCGTATAAAGAAGACGAATAAGCTTTGATTGGGCCTCTTTCAATTCGCATGGTGTTGTTGGCTGCTTCAGTGTTCATTCACCCACAAATAGCAAAGCAAAGTGTAATGCCAAAACAAAGCAAAACAGGTTGTTTTCGGTTACATCTATATAGAAAGAAGAATCTTGGATTCGCTTATTTCAAGTTCTTTGGTGTAAATGCATATGGACCCAGAATTTGCAGTGTATGTAATGAGACCAAAATAACAAAACACCGTCTTTTCGCTTCTATAAGCGTTTCTACACGATGAATAAGCTTTGCTTGGGCTTCTTTCAATTCGCATGTTTTTGGGTGTGCACCAGAATCACCCCCAACCAAAGCAAAAAGGCTTTTTGGGTTCCGTCTGCATAAAAAGAGGATGATTAAGCTCTGATGTGGCTTATTTCCAATTGTTGTTTTTCGGGTTAGAATGCACATTCACCCAGAAATCGCAGCGTGACATGTTTGGTATCAGCCCAATTCAAGCAAAGGTTTTTTGGTTCCATCTCAATAGAGGACGAATAAGCTTTGATTTTTCTTTCATTGTTCATTCACCCACAAATAGCAAAGGGAAATGTAATAAGCCAAAACAGGTTGTATATCTATATAGAAAGAAGAATCTTGGATTCGCTTATTTCAAGTTCTTTGGTGTAAATGCATGTTTACCCAGAATTTGCAGTGTATGTAATGAGACCAAAATAACAAAACACCGTCTTTTCGCTTCTATAAGCGTTTCTACACGATGAATAAGCTTTGCTTGGGCTTCTTTCAATTCGCATGTTTTTGGGTGTGCACCAGAATCACCCCCAACCAAAGCAAAAAGGCTTTTTGGGTTCCGTCTGCATAAAAAGAGGATGATTAAGCTCTGATGTGGCTTATTTCCAATTGTTGTTTTTCGGCTTAGAATGCACATTCACCCAGAAATCGCAGCGTGACATGTTTGGTGTCAGCCCAATTCAAGCAAAGGTGTTTGGGTTCCATCTCAATAGAGGACGAATAAGCTTTGATTTTTCTTTCATTGTTCATTCACCCACAAATAGCAAAGGGAAATGTAATAAGCCAAAACAGGTTGTCTTGGGTTCCAACTACATAGAAAGAAGAATCTTGGCTTTCTCTTATTTCAAATCGTGTTCTTTGGTGAAAATGCACATTGACCCAGAAATCGCAAAGTTTATGTAATTAGACCAAAATAACAAAACAGCGTCTTTTTGCTTCCATATGCGTATAAAGAAGACGAATAAGCTTTGATTGGGCTTCTTTCAATTCGCATGGTGTTGTTGGCTGCTCCAGTGTTCATTCACCCACAAATAGCAAAGCAAAGTGTAATGCCAAAACAAAGCAAAACAGGTTGTTTTTGGTTACATCTATATAGAAAGAAGAATCTTGGATTCGCTTATTTCAAGTTCTTTGGTGTAAATGCATATTGACCCAGAATTCGCAAAGTGTATGTAATGAGACCAAAATAACAAAACATATTTACCCAGAATTTGCAGTGTATGTAATGAGACCAAAATAACAAAACACCGTCTTTTCGCTTCTATAAGCCTTTCTACACGATGAATAAGCTTTGCTTGGGCTTCTTTCAATTCGCATGTTTTTGGGTGTGCACCAGAATCACCCCCAACCAAAGCAAAAAGGCTTTTTGGGTTCCGCTGCTTCTATAAGCGTTTCTACACGATGAATAAGCTTTGCTTGGGCTTCTTTCAATTCGCATGTTTTTGGGTGTGCACCAGAATCACCCCCAACCAAAGCAAAAAGGCTTTTTGGGTTCCGTCTGCATAAAAAGAGGATGATTAAGCTCTGATGTGGCTTATTTCCAATTGTTGTTTTTCGGGTTAGAATGCACATTCACCCAGAAATCGCAGCGTGACATGTTTGGTGTCAGCCCAATTCAAGCAAAGGTGTTTGGGTTCCATCTTGTCAGAGCCACCCTGGGTCCCAGCTCACAAGAGACCAAAGTCCAGTCCAAGCTATATACAAAAGGTTTTATTGAAGATCATTGTCGTCATTACATCCAAACTCCGTGGCTCCGCATCTGTTACCCTTAGATGTTAGAAGTCCCCTCTGAGTCCGTCCCTCCCCTGCACCAATTTAAGAGGCTTGTACTGCTCCACCTTTTCCTCTCTTTCCTTTTCCGCAGGGTCTTCCTGCCCCCCTGTCTTCCCTCTTTCCGGGACTCCCCAGAGGCTGAGTCTTCTCCCGCCTGCTCCCCCCTCCTTCGTGCTTTGGCACCAGGCTCCTCCTCAGAGCTCTCCTCATTTCCGCGCGCCTCTATATTTGAACTTGGCGCGCGTACGTTGCCTCTGACCTTCCTTTCTACAGTTACGCTGCTCTCGGTACTACACTCCTCCCTTTCAGGCAGGACGTCTTGCTCCGAACTCCTCCCCCTTCCTCCTTCCTGTCCTGCTCTTTCTGACACACTGGCAACTCCCCCCCCTCTACTCCGTTCTGACGGGGGAGCTGGTCCCGCTTTGCCACTCCCACTGGGGATTCCCTCTTCGTTCCCCTCTCTCTGACTGATTCCCTCTCTATTGCCCCTTGGCCTGACCAGGGGGGCTCCCTTCTGGGAATCCTCTGATTCGCTAGACGGACTTTGGGACAACCTCGGCTCGTTGTCGTCCTCTTCCTCCTCGCCCTCGCTCTCTGTCTCCTCTCTCCCTAAAACCCTGACATCCATCCCCCCCTCGAAGCCCCCCCTTCCCCCCTTCCGCTCATCGGGTGCAGGTTGTGGAAGCTGCCGCTCTTCGGAGGCGGACGCAGGATACAGATTCTGCACCTCCATCTCCTCTGTTTGCAGTTCGTTGTACGAGTGTTCGAATTCGGGTTCTTGACCCAAGGTGTTCTCTTCTCCCTCCTCCATTGGTACCTGGTCCGGTGCTGCCTGCCAAGGTCCCGTCAGCCATTTCCTGCGCCAGTCCTCCTCTGGTTGCTCGTCCCACCAATAAGAGGGTTCTGTGTCCACCCCCGAACACGATCCCCTGGGCGAGTTGGAGTCCGGCGACCTTTCTTCAGCTGAAGAAAAGCCGTGGAAAGTGCTGCCTGAACATGTGGGCGTAAAGAGCCAGTCATCAAAGTACTCGGCTGGCATGGGTCTATGAGGGAAAAGGGCATGGAACTCGTCTTTTAAAAGAGGTTCGTCTAAGGCGTAGCCCGGCACCCAACCATTGGCACTGACTGGGGCACCCTCTCTGACTAGAAAATATTCTACTCCCTCTTGCCCCCATCTCGAGTCCAGGATCTCTGTGACCTCGTTGAGTGGTTCGGCCCTAGGCGCCCTCTCCCTCTCCTGTGACTTAGTGTGTTGTTGCGTGACTGTGTCAGACTCCTGAAACCTGTGCGGTGCCTTGTAGGGAGTGAGCACCGATCTATGAAAGACCGGGTGCACTCTGGAACCTTCGGGGAGGGCTAGTCGAAAGGCTACAGGGTTGATTTTAGCCTCCACCTGGTACGGCCCTAACTGCCTGTGCCCCAGCTTCTTCTTGGCCAACGACTTGGCTGGCATCGCTTGGGCCGCTAACCACACCCAGTCCCCCACCTGGATCTCCTCTCCCTCTCTCCTGTTTTTGTCAGCCTGCACCTTATATGCTTGCTTGGCCAGCTCTAAATGTCTCCGCAACTCTTCGTGCACCTCCTGCAGCTCCGCTGCAAACTGGTCGGCTCCTTGCGGCACCCCCTCTCCCGGTGCCACGAACCCCGGGAAGGTTCTGGGGTGACGACCATTGTTCGCGAAAAACGGCGTCACCCCCGTGGACGCGTGCTTCGTGTTGTTATAGGCAAACTCTGCCATCGGCAGGTAGTCCACCCAAACTGCTGGTCGCTGGTTGGCGTAACATCTCAGGTACTGCTGCATGATCGCGTTGACCCTCTCAGCTTGGCCGTTGGTTTGTGGGTGTCTCGCCGACGTGAGGTTGATCTTGACGTTCAGGATACCTAAAAGCTTCTGCCAAAAATTGGAAACAAACTGGCGCCCCCTGTCGGACAGGATGGACTGCGGCAGCCCATGCACCTTGAACACGTGATCGATGAAGAGTTTGGCAGTCTGTTCCGCCGTCGCCACCTTTGCGCATGGAATGAAGTGCGCCATCTTGGTGAACAGGTCCACAACCACCAGTACCGCCGTCTTCCCCCTGGAGCTGGGCAGGTCAGTAACGAAGTCCAGAGCTACCCTCTCCCACGGTTGCTGTGGCGTTTCCAGCGGTTCCAACAGCCCCGCTGGCTTCTGGTGTACTGGCTTGAACCTCTGACAAGTGTCACACCTGGCGACGTAATCCGCTACCTCTCCACGCATCCGGGGCCACCAAAAGTCTCTTGCCACCAGTTCTATTGTCTTCTCCTTACCGAAGTGGCCCGCACTGGGGGCGTCGTGCAACTGCTGCAGAACCTTTGCGCGAAGCTCGTCGCTTGGCACGTAGAGGGCACCTTTGCGAGTTAGCAGCCCGTCGCGTAGTTGGAACTCTTCGCCACTCTGCACACCCCTGCGCAATTCCTCCATCTTGGACTGTGCGAACTGATCCACTTGCAACGCGCGTCGCACCGCGTCCAGATCTACTGTGGCGGCAGCGCACGACCACGCCTGCGGTGCGAAAATGTGCTTGGCTGCTACAGGCGCCGCTTCATCGAGATATTGCGGTTTCCTGGATAGCGCATCGGCTATAACGTTGGAATCTCCTGGGACGTACTCTATCCGAAAGTCGAAATCCGCGAAGAATTCCGCCCAGCGCATGTGCCTCTGGCTTTGGAGCTTCGCCGTGCGCCAATACTCTAGGTTCTTGTGATCCGTGCGGACCTGTACTGTGTGCTTGGCTCCTATGAGGAAGTGTCGCCACGCTTTGAAAGCTGCGTGAATGGCTAACAGCTCCCTGTCCCATATGGTGTAGTTTTGCTCCGCTTTGCTGAGCTTTCTGGAGTAAAAGGCACCGGGTCTCCAGTTTCCATGTGGATCTTCTTGCAGGAGTACGGCTCCAACAGCTCTGTCTGACGCGTCGGTCTCTAGTCGTATGGGCTTGCCTGGATTCACGTGCAGCAGCTGCTCCTCGGAGGCGAAAAGGCTTTTAAGCTTCTGAAAAGAGCGCTCCGCCTGTTCCGTCCACACGAACCTCTTTTTCTTGGAACTGAGAGTGTCCGTGATCGCTGCCGTCTCCTTTGCAAAACCTCTGATGAATTTGCGGTAGAAGTTGGCGAAGCCGATGAATCTTTGGACTTCCTTCCGATTGCGAGGGCTCTTCCAGTCCAACACCGCGCGGACCTTGGCGCTGTCCATGGCCAGCCCCTTGTCGGACAGCTTGTAGCCTAGGAAATCCACGTCCGTCACATCAAACTGGCACTTCTCTAACTTGGCGTAGAGCTTGTTCTCCCGTAGTCTCTGCAGGACTTCCTTTACGTCCTTCTAAGGGCCTCCTCCGTTTCCGAAAAGATCAGGATGTCGTCGAGGAAACACACGCATTTCTTGTAGAGAAGTCCCGCTAGCACGTGATGCATAAATGCTTGGAAGACGTGAGATCCATTTTGGAGACCAAATGGCATAACTCTGTATTCGTACGTGCCCAGAGGCGTGAACATGGCCGTCTTCCACTCATCGCCCTCCCGGATGCGTATGAGGTTATACGCTCCACGCAGATCCAATTTGGTGAAGATCTTCCCCTTCCTTACGGTTGCCAGGAGATCATCTATCTTGGGCATGGGGAAGGCCTTGGGTTTGGTCTTACTGTTTATGAATCGATAGTCCACAATGAGTCTTTTCTGGGGCGTGTCTTTCTTCTTTACAAAGAAAACAGGACTGCCCCCCACCGCTTTCGATTCTCGGATGAATCCGCGCTTCAAATTGTGCTCTATGAACTCCCTGAGTTCTTGCATCTCGTCCTCAGACATGGAATACAGCTTTGCAGTCGGCAACTGCGCCCCTGGCACCAGGTCGATGGCACAATCATAAGGCCTGTGGGGCGGCAACTGGTCAGCTTCCTTCTCGCAGAAAACCTCCAGGAACCCCTCGTACTTGCGGGGTACTGCCTGCACCATGCCAAGTTGCAACTGCTGCTCAGCTCCCTCCTCCTGGCTGGACTGGATGCAATGTTGAGCACAGTACGATGAGCAAAAGGTGATCTGCCGTTGGTACCACGCTACAGCAGGACTGTGTCTCTCCAGCCAACTCATGCCTAATACTATAGGCGTGTCTGAAAGGCGGGTGACATTGAAGCTGATGACTTCTCGATGATTTCCAATCCTCATCACCATGGGAGGCGTCTGTTGCACAACTTGTCCTCCTAGCAATTTCCTGCCATCCACCGTGACTACGTTCAGAGGTGTTGTCGCTGGCAGAAGCGCTATGCGATGCTGCTTGACAAAGTGCGTCCCCACAAAATCTGCGTTGCTCCCAGAATCAATCGTGATGGGGACTTCCAGGGTGGTTCCATTCGGCAACTGAAGTGTTGCAGTGAGCTGCACCGCTGGCTTGGGTGGTAAAGGGTCTGTGCGTTGCAAAAGCGCTGGGGACTGCTCTACAGATTCGCCTGGCTGAGCCCCAGCAGCTCTGCTTCCAGCCAGGCACTGTCGTTTCCCTGAGGTTGCTCTGCTTGCATCATTTCTGCTGCAACAGTTGCTAAAGCTGCAGTGTGTTTCTGCAGCCTCTGGGGACACTCTTTCGCCATGTGCTGTGCACTGTCGCAAATGTAACACTTCCTGGTCCCTCTAGGAGGCTTTGCCTTCACTGCACCGGAAGCTGGGGCTCTGGCTGTTGCTTGAGCCTTAGCACCACCAAGTTCCATGGGCTCCTCCCCCTGCCTTCCCAGTGGCGAAGGATGTGACTGACTGAACTCCCTGGGGATGAAAGAAGACGTCCTCGCTGGTGGACGCACCTGACGTTCTTCCTCAGTGTGCCAAGGACGTCCCTCGTGCCGTATCCCAATCGCCAAAGCCCTCTGCACAAGCTCCTCCAGGGTCTGGGGTCTGTCTCCCCTGGCAAGTTCATCCTTAATGGGACCGCTGAGCCCCTCCCAGAACAAATCCCTCACAGGTGCACAATCCTTCTCCCAGCTTAGCGCAGTCAGTAAAGCAAAAAATCTAGAATGGTACTGACGCACAGTGGCTTTGCCTTGCCGCAATCCAAAAATTTCCCTGCGTGCAAGATCCACATCTACAGTAGACTGGAAGCAGGCATCCATCGCTTTAATGAATTCATCTGCATCGCGGCGGGCAGGGCCATCTTCACGCCACAAATTGCGCAACCAGTCTCTGGCCGGCCCATGCAAGTGAGAAACAATAAACCCCACTTTCTCCTCCTCATCTTTAAAGTCATGACGAAGCAAGTGCAATGCATACAAAACGTCTGCTCTGAAACTGGGGTAGTGCTTCAGGTTCCCATCGAAGTGGGTGACTAGGCTGCCCCCCCTCCGTCCAAGTCCAATCCCCTCTGATCTGGACCCTGGGAACCCTTCCCTGCTTGCACGTTCCCACCTTGTTTGCAGGTCCTGGCAGCGCTTCTCCATTTCGTCATGCTTCTTCTGAGACGCAAGGACTGCAGCAGTGAGTTCGGAAACTGTAGTTCGCAGCGCTGTCAACTGCTCCTCCGCAGTCATGGCTGTCACCGTTCGTGAGCTTTGCAAAAAAAAAAATTTTGCGTTTCTTGAGAGGGGACTTTCTGTCAGAGCCACCCTGGGTCCCAGCTCACAAGAGACCAAAGTCCAGTCCAAGCTATATACAAAAGGTTTTATTGAAGATCATTGTCGTCATTACATCCAAACTCCGTGGCTCCGCATCTGTTACCCTTAGATGTTAGAAGTCCCCTCTGAGTCCGTCCCTCCCCTGCACCAATTTAAGAGGCTTGTACTGCTCCACCTTTTCCTCTCTTTCCTTTTCCGCAGGGTCTTCCTGCCCCCCTGTCTTCCCTCTTTCCGGGACTCCCCAGAGGCTGAGTCTTCTCCCGCCTGCTCCCCCCTCCTTCGTTCTTTGGCACCAGGCTCCTCCTCAGAGCTCTCCTCATTTCCGCGCGCCTCTATATTTGAACTTGGCGCGCGTACGTTGCCTCTGACCTTCCTTTCTACAGTTACGCTGCTCTCGGTACTACACTCCTCCCTTTCAGGCAGGACGTCTTGCTCCGAACTCCTCCCCCTTCCTCCTTCCTGTCCTGCTCTTTCTGACACACTGGCAACTCCCCCCCCTCTACTCCGTTCCGACGGGGGAGCTGGTCCCGCTTTGCCACTCCCACTGGGGATTCCCTCTTCGTTCCCCTCTCTCTGACTGATTCCCTCTCTATTGCCCCTTGGCCTGACCAGGGGGGCTCCCTTCTGGGAATCCTCTGATTCGCTAGACGGACTTTGGGACAACCTCGGCTCGTTGTCGTCCTCTTCCTCCTCGCCCTCGCTCTCTGTCTCCTCTCTCCCTAAAACCCTGACACATCTCAATAGAGGACGAATAAGCTTTGATTTTCCTTTCATTGTTCATTCACCCACAAATAGCAAAGGGAAATGTAATAAGCCAAAACAGGTTGCTTTGGGTTCCAACTACATAGAAAGAAGAATCTTGGCTTTCTCTTATTTCAAATCGTGTTCTTTGGTGAAAATGCACATTGACCCAGAAATCGCAAAGTTTATGTAATTAGACCAACATAACAAAACAGCGTCTTTTTGCTTCCATATGCGTATAAAGAAGACGAATAAGCTTTGATTGGGCTTCTTTCAATTCGCATGGTGTTGTTGGCTGTTTCAGTGTTCATTCACCCACAAATAGCAAAGCAAAGTGTAATGCCAAAACAAAGCAAAACAGGTTGTTTTCGGTTCCACCTACATAGAAAGAAGAATCTTGGGTTTCGCTTATTTCAATTTCTTTGGTGTAAATGCATATTGACCCAGAATTCGCAAAGTGTATGTAATGAGACCAAAATAACAAAACACCGTCCTTTCGCTTCTATATGCGTTTCTACACGATGAATAAGCTTTGATTGGGACTCTTTCAATTCGCATGGTGTTGTTGGCTACTTCAGTGTTCATTCACCCACAAATAGCAAAGCAAAGTGTAAAGCCAAAACAAAGCAAAACAGGTTGTTTTCGGTTACATCTATATAGAAAGAAGAATCTTGGATTCGCTTATTTCAAGTTCTTTGGTGTAAATGCATATGGACCCAGAATTTGCAGTGTATGTAATGAGACCAAAATAACAAAACACCGTCTTTTCGCTTCTATAAGCGTTTCTACACGATGAAAAAGCTTTGCTTGGGCTTCTTTCAATTCGCATGTTTTTGGGTGTGCACCAGAATCACCCCCAACCAAAGCAAAAAGGCTTTTTGGTTCCGTCTGCATAAAAAGAGGATGATTAAGCTCTGATGTGGCTTATTTCCAATTGTTGTTTTTCGGGTTAGAATGCACATTCACCCAGAAATCGCAGCGTGACATGTTTGGTGTCAGCCCAATTCAAGCAAAGGTGTTTGGGTTCCATCTCAATAGAGGACGAATAAGCTTTGATTTTTCTTTCATTGTTCATTCACCCACAAATAGCAAAGGGAAATGTAATAAGCCAAAACAGGTTGTTTTTTTTCTTTTTAATATATTTTATTAAGGGTTTTCTTGTTTTACAGTGTAAGTGTAATGCCTCGTGTATTTTTTTTTTTCCCGTATAACATTTTTACAAATCCATTTCATTTGTTGAGGCATTAGGGGGAGAAGAAAAAAGAAGAAGAAAAAAAAAGAAGAAGAAAGGAGGGTGGAAGGAGGGGAGATGGATGGGGGTGGGGTGGGGTAGCGGTGTTTCTATTATGCTTAATGTATGTAGTTTGGTGTCAGCGTTGCTTGTGTTGTTCACTTTTGTTCCTTTGGTGGTGAGAGAGGTTGGGGTTGGCCTAGGATGTGATTGTTTGTTTGTGATTGGCTGTGGTGATCTTTGTTTTCGTGTGTGAGTGAGGTGGGTGGGTGTTTTGGATCAAGTTAGCCATATTGATTTGTATGCTGTTGGTGGATTATTGTCATTGTCCTGTTGGGCTGTGTATGTGATAAAGGGGAGCCATACCGGGGTGAAGGTGTCTTCTTCTGTTTGTCCCCGTGTCAGTTTCAGTTTGTTAGTTAATTTTTCTAGTAGGGCTGTTTCCCATACTATTTGGTACCATTGGTCCATGCTTACTCCTGACAGGTCTCTCCAGTGTCTGGTTATGGTGTTTCTGGCTGCTGAAAGTAGGTAGGTTATGAGTTCTTTGTGGAGTAAATGGGCATTGTTGTCTTGGAAGATGTTTAGTAGGGCCAATTCTGGGGTGAAGTCTAATACTTGCTTTGTTATTTTACATATTTCTTGTATGGCTGTTGTCCAGAATAGTTGGATTTTGGGACACTCCCACCACATGTGGAGGTATGTGCCTGTGGAGGTGCACCCTCTCCAGCATTTTGGTGAGGTTCCTGGGTGTATTAGCGCTAGTTTCCTTGGTGTTAGGTACCACCTGTAGGTGAGTTTCAGTGTGAGTTCTTTTCTTTTCGTTGATATGGATTTAAAGGGGGGTTTAGACCACATTCTGGTCCATTGAGTGGGGTTAATCTCATAGCCTATGTCATTCTCCCATTGTTTTTTGATTGCGTCTAGGGGATTTGCGGGATTTTGGAGTAGTATTTTGTATATTGCGGATACCGTCCCTTTACCATTTCCCTTTGTTGTTAGGAGGAGGTTTTCAAAGGTTGTCAGGGGCAAAACAGGTTGTTTTGGGTTCCAACTACATAGAAAGAAGAATCTTGGCTTTCTCTTATTTCAAATCGTGTTCTTTGGTGAAAATGCACATTGACCCAGAAATCGCAAAGTTTATGTAATTAGACCAAAATAACAAAACAGCGTCTTTTTGCTTCCATATGCGTATAAAGAAGACGAATAAGCTTTGATTGGGCTTCTTTCAATTCGCATGGTGTTGTTGGCTGCTTCAGTGTTCATTCACCCACAAATAGCAAAGCAAAGTGTAATGCCAAAACAAAGCAAAACAGGTTGTTTTCGGTTACATCTATATAGAAAGAAGAATCTTGGATTCGCTTATTTCAAGTTCTTTGGTGTAAATGCATATGGACCCAGAATTCGCAAAGTGTATGTAATGAGACCAAAATAACAAAACACCGTCTTTTCGCTTCTATAAGCGTTTCTACACGATGAATAAGCTTTGCTTGGGCTTCTTTCAATTCGCATGTTTTTGGGTGTGCACCAGAATCACCCCCAACCAAAGCAAAAAGGCTTTTTGGGTTCCGTCTGCATAAAAAGAGGATGATTAAGCTCTGATGTGGCTTATTTCCAATTATTGTTTTTCGGGTTAGAATGCACATTCACCCAGAAATCGCAGCGTGACATGTTTGGTGTCAGCCCAATTCAAGCAAAGGTGTTTGGGTTCCATCTCAATAGAGGACGAATAAGCTTTGATTTTCCTTTCATTGTTCATTCACCCACAAATAGCAAAGGGAAATGTAATAACCCAAAACAGGTTGTCTTGGGTTCCAACTACATAGAAAGAAGAATCTTGGCTTTCTCTTATTTCAAATCGTGTTCTTTGGTGAAAATGCACATTGACCCAGAAATCGCAAAGTTTATGTAATTAGACCAAAATAACAAAACAGCGTCTTTTTGCTTCCATATGCGTATAAAGAAGACGAATAAGCTTTGATTGGGCTTCTTTCAATTCGCATGGTGTTGTTGGCTGCTTCAGTGTTCATTCACCCACAAATAGCAAAGCAAAGTGTAATGCCAAAACAAAGCAAAACAGGTTGTTTTCGGTTACATCTATATAGAAAGAAGAATCTTGGATTCGCTTATTTCAAGTTCTTTGGTGTAAATGCATATGGACCCAGAATTTGCAGTGTATGTAATGAGACCAAAATAACAAAACACCGTCTTTTCGCTTCTATAAGCGTTTCTACACGATGAATAAGCTTTGCTTGGGCTTCTTTCAATTCGCATGTTTTTGGGTGTGCACCAGAATCACCCCCAACCAAAGCAAAAAGGCTTTTTGGGTTCCGTCTGCATAAAAAGAGGATGATTAAGCTCTGATGTGGCTTATTTCCAATTGTTGTTTTTCGGGTTAGAATGCACATTCACCCAGAAATCGCAGCGTGACATGTTTGGTATCAGCCCAATTCAAGCAAAGGTTTTTTGGTTCCATCTCAATAGAGGACGAATAAGCTTTGATTTTTCTTTCATTGTTCATTCACCCACAAATAGCAAAGGGAAATGTAATAAGCCAAAACAGGTTGTATATCTATATAGAAAGAAGAATCTTGGATTCGCTTATTTCAAGTTCTTTGGTGTAAATGCATGTTTACCCAGAATTTGCAGTGTATGTAATGAGACCAAAATAACAAAACACCGTCTTTTCGCTTCTATAAGCGTTTCTACACGATGAATAAGCTTTGCTTGGGCTTCTTTCAATTCGCATGTTTTTGGGTGTGCACCAGAATCACCCCCAACCAAAGCAAAAAGGCTTTTTGGGTTCCGTCTGCATAAAAAGAGGATGATTAAGCTCTGATGTGGCTTATTTCCAATTGTTGTTTTTCGGCTTAGAATGCACATTCACCCAGAAATCGCAGCGTGACATGTTTGGTGTCAGCCCAATTCAAGCAAAGGTGTTTGGGTTCCATCTCAATAGAGGACGAATAAGCTTTGATTTTTCTTTCATTGTTCATTCACCCACAAATAGCAAAGGGAAATGTAATAAGCCAAAACAGGTTGTCTTGGGTTCCAACTACATAGAAAGAAGAATCTTGGCTTTCTCTTATTTCAAATCGTGTTCTTTGGTGAAAATGCACATTGACCCAGAAATCGCAAAGTTTATGTAATTAGACCAAAATAACAAAACAGCGTCTTTTTGCTTCCATATGCGTATAAAGAAGACGAATAAGCTTTGATTGGGCTTCTTTCAATTCGCATGGTGTTGTTGGCTGCTTCAGTGTTCATTCACCCACAAATAGCAAAGCAAAGTGTAATGCCAAAACAAAGCAAAACAGGTTGTTTTCGGTTACATCTATATAGAAAGAAGAATCTTGGATTCGCTTATTTCAAGTTCTTTGGTGTAAATGCATATGGACCCAGAATTCGCTGAGTGTATGTAATGAGACCAAAATAACAAAACACGGTCTTTTCGCTTCTATAAGCGTTTCTACATGATGAATAAGCTTTGCTTGGGCTTCTTTCAATTCGCATGTTTTTGGGTGTGCACCAGAATCACCCCCAACCAAAGCAAAAAGGCTTTTTGGGTTCCGTCTGCATAAAAAGAGCTCTGATGTGGCTTATTTCCAATTGTTGTTTTTCGGGTTAGAATGCACATTCACCCAGAAATCGCAGCGTGACATGTTTGGTTTCAGCCCAATTCAAGCAAAGGTTTTTTGGTTCCATCTCAATAGAGGACGAATAAGCTTTGATTTTTCTTTTATTGTTCATTCACCCACAAATAGCAAAGGGAAATGTAATAACCCAAAACAGGTTGTCTTGGGTTCCAACTACATAGAAAGAAGAATCTTGGCTTTCTCTTATTTCAAATCGTGTTCTTTGGTGAAAATGCACATTGACCCAGAAATCGCAAAGTTTATGTAATTAGACCAAAATAACAAAACAGCGTCTTTTTGCTTCCATATGCGTATAAAGAAGACGAATAAGCTTTGATTGGGCTTCTTTCAATTCGCATGGTGTTGTTGGCTGCTCCAGTGTTCATTCACCCACAAATAGCAAAGCAAAGTGTAATGCCAAAACAAAGCAAAACAGGTTGTTTTCGGTTACATCTATATAGAAAGAAGAATCTTGGATTCGCTTATTTCAAGTTCTTTGGTGTAAATGCATATTGACCCAGAATTCGCAAAGTGTATGTAATGAGACCAAAATAACAAAACATATTTACCCAGAATTTGCAGTGTATGTAATGAGACCAAAATAACAAAACACCGTCTTTTCGCTTCTATAAGCATTTCTACACGATGAATAAGCTTTGCTTGGGCTTCTTTCAATTCGCATGTTTTTGGGTGTGCACCAGAATCACCCCCAACCAAAGCAAAAAGGCTTTTTGGGTTCCGCTGGTTCTATAAGCGTTTCTACACGATGAATAAGCTTTGCTTGGGCTTCTTTCAATTCGCATGTTTTTGGGTGTGCACCAGAATCACCCCCAACCAAAGCAAAAAGGCTTTTTGGTTCCGTCTGCATAAAAAGAGGATGATTAAGCTCTGATGTGGCTTATTTCCAATTGTTGTTTTTCGGGTTAGAATGCACATTCACCCAGAAATCGCAGCGTGACATGTTTGGTATCAGCCCAATTCAAGCAAAGGTGTTTGGGTTCCATCTCAATAGAGGACGAATAAGCTTTGATTTTTCTTTCATTGTTCATTCACCCACAAATAGCAAAGGGAAATGTAATAAGCCAAAACAGGTTGTTTTGGGTTCCAACTACATAGAAAGAAGAATCTTGGCTTTCTCTTATTTCAAATCGTGTTCTTTGGTGAAAATGCACATTGACCCAGAAATCGCAAAGTTTATGTAATTAGACCAAAATAACAAAACAGCGTCTTTTTGCTTCCATATGCGTATAAAGAAGACGAATAAGCTTTGATTGGGCTTCTTTCAATTCGCATGGTGTTGTTGGCTGCTTCAGTGTTCATTCACCCACAAATAGCAAAGCAAAGTCTAATGCCAAAACAAAGCAAAACAGGTTGTTTTCGGTTACATCTATATAGAAAGAAGAATCTTGGATTCGCTTATTTCAAGTTCTTTGGTGTAAATGCATATGGACCCAGAATTCGCAAAGTGTATGTAATGAGACCAAAATAACAAAACACCGTCTTTTCGCTTCTATAAGCGTTTCTACACGATGAATAAGCTTTGCTTGGGCTTCTTTCAATTCGCATGTTTTTGGGTGTGCACCAGAATCACCCCCAACCAAAGCAAAAAGGCTTTTTGGGTTCCGTCTGCATAAAAAGAGGATGATTAAGCTCTGATGTGGCTTATTTCCAATTGTTGTTTTTCGGGTTAGAATGCACATTCTCCCAGAAATCGCAGCGTGACATGTTTGGTGTCAGCCCAATTCAAGCAAAGGTGTTTGGGTTCCATCTCAATAGAGGACGAATAAGCTTTGATTTTTCTTTCATTGTTCATTCACCCACAAATAGCAAAGGGAAATGTAATAACCCAAAACAGGTTGTCTTGGGTTCCAACTACATAGAAAGAAGAATCTTGGCTTTCTCTTATTTCAAATCGTGTTCTTTGGTGAAAATGCACATTGACCCAGAAATCGCAAAGTTTATGTAATTAGACCAAAATAACAAAACAGCGTCTTTTTGCTTCCATATGCGTATAAAGAAGACGAATAAGCTTTGATTGGGCTTCTTTCAATTCGCATGGTGTTGTTGGCTGCTCCAGTGTTCATTCACCCACAAATAGCAAAGCAAAGTGTAATGCCAAAACAAAGCAAAACAGGTTGTTTTCGGTTACATCTATATAGAAAGAAGAATCTTGGATTCGCTTATTTCAAGTTCTTTGGTGTAAATGCATATTGACCCAGAATTCGCAAAGTGTATGTAATGAGACCAAAATAACAAAACATATTTACCCAGAATTTGCAGTGTATGTAATGAGACCAAAATAACAAAACACCGTCTTTTCGCTTCTATAAGCATTTCTACACGATGAATAAGCTTTGCTTGGGCTTCTTTCAATTCGCATGTTTTTGGGTGTGCACCAGAATCACCCCCAACCAAAGCAAAAAGGCTTTTTGGGTTCCGCTGCTTCTATAAGCGTTTCTACACGATGAATAAGCTTTGCTTGGGCTTCTTTCAATTCGCATGTTTTTGGGTGTGCACCAGAATCACCCCCAACCAAAGCAAAAAGGCTTTTTGGTTCCGTCTGCATAAAAAGAGGATGATTAAGCTCTGATGTGGCTTATTTCCAATTGTTGTTTATCGGGTTAGAATGCACATTCACCCAGAAATCGCAGCGTGACATGTTTGGTATCAGCCCAATTCAAGCAAAGGTGTTTGGGTTCCATCTCAATAGAGGACGAATAAGCTTTGATTTTCCTTTCATTGTTCATTCACCCACAAATAGCAAAGGGAAATGTAATAAGCCAAAACAGGTTGTTTTGGGTTCCAACTACATAGAAAGAAGAATCTTGGCTTTCTCTTATTTCAAATTGTGTTCTTTGGTGAAAATGCACATTGACCCAGAAATCGCAAAGTTTATGTAATTAGACCAAAATAACAAAACAGCGTCTTTTTGCTTCCATATGAGTATAAAGAAGACGAATAAGCTTTGATTGGGCTTCTTTCAATTCGCATGGTGTTGTTGGCTGCTTCAGTGTTCATTCACCCACAAATAGCAAAGCAAAGTGTAAAGCCAAAACAAAGCAAAACAGGTTGTTTTCGGTTACATCTATATAGAAAGAAGAATCTTGGATTCGCTTATTTCAAGTTCTTTGGTGTAAATGCATATGGACCCAGAATTTGCAGTGTATGTAATGAGACCAAAATAACAAAACACCGTCTTTTCGCTTCTATAAGCGTTTCTACACGATGAATAAGCTTTGCTTGGGCCTCTTTCAATTCGCATGTTTTTGGGTGTGCACCAGAATCACCCCCAACCAAAGCAAAAAGGCTTTTTGGGTTCCGTCTGCATAAAAAGAGGGTGATTAAGCTCTGATGTGGCTTATTTCCAATTGTTGTTTTTCGGGTTAGAATGCACATTCACCCAGAAATCGCAGCGTGACATGTTTGGTATCAGCCCAATTCAAGCAAAGGTGTTTGGGTTCCATCTCAATAGAGGACGAATAAGCTTTGATTTTCCTTTCATTGTTCATTCACCCACAAATAGCAAAGGGAAATGTAATAAGCCAAAACAGGTTGTTTTGGGTTCCAACTACATAGAAAGAAGAATCTTGGCTTTCTCTTATTTCAAATCGTGTTCTTTGGTGAAAATGCACATTGACCCAGAAATCGCAAAGTTTTGTAATTAGACCAACATAACAAAACAGCGTCTTTTTGCTTCCATATGCGTATAAAGAAGACGAATAAGCTTTGATTGGGCTTCTTTCAATTCGCATGGTGTTGTTGGCTGCTTCAGTGTTCATTCACCCACAAATAGCAAAGCAAAGTGTAATGCCAAAACAAAGCAAAACAGGTTGTTTTCGGTTACATCTATATAGAAAGAAGAATCTTGGATTCGCTTATTTCAAGTTCTTTGGTGTAAATGCATATGGACCCAGAATTTGCAGTGTATGTAATGAGACCAAAATAACAAAACACCGTCTTTTCGCTTCTATAAGCGTTTCTACACGATGAATAAGCTTTGCTTGGGCTTCTTTCAATTCGCATGTTTTTGGGTGTGCACCAGAATCACCCCCAACCAAAGCAAAAAGGCTTTTTGGGTTCCGTCTGCATAAAAAGAGGGTGATTAAGCTCTGATGTGGCTTATTTCCAATTGTTGTTTTTCGGGTTAGAATGCACATTCACCCAGAAATCGCAGCGTGACATGTTTGGTATCAGCCCAATTCAAGCAAAGGTGTTTGGGTTCCATCTCAATAGAGGACGAATAAGCTTTGATTTTCCTTTCATTGTTCATTCACCCACAAATAGCAAAGGGAAATGTAATAAGCCAAAACAGGTTGTTTTGGGTTCCAACTACATAGAAAGAAGAATCTTGGCTTTCTCTTATTTCAAATCGTGTTCTTTGGTGAAAATGCACATTGACCCAGAAATCGCAAAGTTTTGTAATTAGACCAACATAACAAAACAGCGTCTTTTTGCTTCCATATGCGTATAAAGAAGACGAATAAGCTTTGATTGGGCTTCTTTCAATTCGCATGGTGTTGTTGGCTGCTTCAGTGTTCATTCACCCACAAATAGCAAAGCAAAGTGTAATGCCAAAACAAAGCAAAACAGGTTGTTTTCGGTTACATCTATATAGAAAGAAGAATCTTGGATTCGCTTATTTCAAGTTCTTTGGTGTAAATGCATATGGACCCAGAATTTGCAGTGTATGTAATGAGACCAAAATAACAAAACACCGTCTTTTCGCTTCTATAAGCGTTTCTACACGATGAATAAGCTTTGCTTGGGCTTCTTTCAATTCGCATGTTTTTGGGTGTGCACCAGAATCACCCCCAACCAAAGCAAAAAGGCTTTTTGGTTCCGTCTGCATAAAAAGAGGATGATTAAGCTCTGATGTGGCTTATTTCCAATTGTTGTTTTTCGGGTTAGAATGCACATTCACCCAGAAATCGCAGCGTGACATGTTTGGTATCAGCCCAATTCAAGCAAAGGTGTTTGGGTTCCATCTCAATAGAGGACGAATAAGCTTTGATTTTTCTTTCATTGTTCATTCACCCACAAATAGCAAAGGGAAATGTAATAAGCCAACTACATAGAAAGAAGAATCTTGGCTTTCTCTTATTTCAAATCGTGTTCTTTGGTGAAAATGCACATTGACCCAGAAATCGCAAAGTTTATGTAATTAGACCAAAATAACAAAACAGCGTCTTTTTGCTTCCATATGCGTATAAAGAAGACGAATAAGCTTTGATTGGGTTTCTTTCAATTCGCATGGTGTTGTTGGCTGCTTCAGTGTTCATTCACCCACAAATAGGAAAGCAAAGTGTAAAGCCAAAACAAAGCAAAACAGGTTGTTTTCGGTTACATCTATATAGAAAGAAGAATCTTGGATTCGCTTATTTCAAGTTCTTTGGTGTAAATGCATATGGACCCAGAATTTGCAGTGTATGTAATGAGACCAAAATAACAAAACACCGTCTTTTCGCTTCTATAAGCGTTTCTACACGATGAATAAGCTTTGCTTGGGCTTCTTTCAATTCGCATGTTTTTGGGTGTGCACCAGAATCACCCCCAACCAAAGCAAAAAGGCTTTTTGGGTTCCGTCTGCATAAAAAGAGCTCTGATGTGGCTTATTTCCAATTGTTGTTTTTCGGGTTAGAATGCACATTCACCCAGAAATCGCAGCGTGACATGTTTGGTATCAGCCCAATTCAAGCAAAGGTTTTTTGGTTCCATCTCAATAGAGGACGAATAAGCTTTGATTTTTCTTTCATTGTTCATTCACCCACAAATAGCAAAGGGAAATGTAATAAGCCAAAACAGGTTGTACATCTATATAGAAAGAAGAATCTTGGATTCGCTTATTTCAAGTTCTTTGGTGTAAATGCATGTTTACCCAGAATTTGCAGTGTATGTAATGAGACCAAAATAACAAAACACCGTCTTTTCGCTTCTATAAGCGTTTCTACACGATGAATAAGCTTTGCTTGGGCTTCTTTCAATTCGCATGTTTTTGGGTGTGCACCAGAATCACCCCCAACCAAAGCAAAAAGGCTTTTTTGGTTCCGTCTGCATAAAAAGAGGATGATTAAGCTCTGATGTGGCTTATTTCCAATTGTTGTTTTTCGGGTTAGAATGCACATTCACCCAGAAATCTCAGCGTGACATGTTTGGTATCAGCCCAATTCAAGCAAAGGTGTTTGGGTTCCATCTCAATAGAGGACGAATAAGCTTTGATTTTCCTTTCATTGTTCATTCACCCACAAATAGCAAAGGGAAATGTAATAAGCCAAAACAGGTTGTTTTGGGTTCCAACTACATAGAAAGAAGAATCTTGGCTTTCTCTTATTTCAAATCGTGTTCTTTGGTGAAAATGCACATTGACCCAGAAATCGCAAAGTTTATGTAATTAGACCAAAATAACAAAACAGCGTCTTTTTGCTTCCATATGCGTATAAAGAAGACGAATAAGCTTTGATTGGGCTTCTTTCAATTCGCATGGTGTTGTTGGCTGCTTCAGTGTTCATTCACCCACAAATAGCAAAGCAAAGTGTAATGCCAAAACAAAGCAAAACAGGTTGTTTTCGGTTACATCTATATAGAAAGAAGAATCTTGGATTCGCTTATTTCAAGTTCTTTGGTGTAAATGCATATGGACCCAGAATTTGCAGTGTATGTAATGAGACCAAAATAACAAAACACCATCTTTTCGCTTCTATAAGCGTTTCTACACGATGAATAAGCTTTGCTTGGGCTTCTTTCAATTCGCATGTTTTTGGGTGTGCACCAGAATCACCCCCAACCAAAGCAAAAAGGCTTTTTGGGTTCCGTCTGCATAAAAAGAGGATGATTAAGCTCTGATGTGGCTTATTTCCAATTGCCAATAAGCTTTGATTGGGCTTCTTTCAATTCGCATGGTGTTGTTGGCTGCTTCAGTGTTCATTCACCCACAAATAGCAAAGCAAAGTGTAATGCCAAAACAAAGCAAAACAGGTTGTTTTCGGTTACATCTATATAGAAAGAAGAATCTTGGATTCGCTTATTTCAAGTTCTTTGGTGTAAATGCATATTGACCCAGAATTCGCAAAGTGTATGTAATGAGTCCAAAATAACAAAACACCGTCCTTTCGCTTCTATATGCGTTTCTACACAATGAATAAGCTTTGATTGGGCCTCTTTCAATTCGCATGGTGTTGTTGGTTGTTTCAGTGTTCATTCACCCACAAATAGAAAAGCAGTGTAATGCCGAAACAAAGCAAAACAGGTTGTTTTCGGTTACATCTATATAGAAAGATGAATCTTGGATTCGCTTATTTCAAGTTCTTTGGTGTAAATCATATGGACCCAGAATTTGCAGTGTATGTAATGAGACCAAAATAACAAAACACCGTCTTTTCGCTTCTATAAGCGTTTCTACACGATGAATAAGCTTTGCTTGGGCTTCTTTCAATTCGCATGTTTTTGGGTGTGCACCAGAATCTCCCCCAACCAAAGCAAAAAGGCTTTTTGGGTTCCGTCTGCATAAAAAGAGCTCTGATGTGGCTTATTTCCAATTGTTGTTTTTCGGGTTCGAATGCACATTCACCCAGAAATCGCAGCGTGACATGTTTGGTATCAGCCCAATTCAAGCAAAGGTGTTTGGGTTCCATCTCAATAGAGGACGAATAAGCTTTGATTTTCCTTTCATTGTTCATTCACCCACAAATAGCAAAGGGAAATGTAATAAGCCAAAACAGGTTGTTTTGGGTTCCAACTACATAGAAAGAAGAATCTTGGCTTTCTCTTATTTCAAATCGTGTTCTTTGGTGAAAATGCACATTGACCCAGAAATCGCAAAGTTTATGTAATTAGACCAACATAACAAAACAGCGTCTTTTTGCTTCCATATGCGTATAAAGAAGACGAATAAGCTTTGATTGGGCTTCTTTCAATTCGCATGGTGTTGTTGGCTGTTTCAGTGTTCATTCACCCACAAATAGCAAAGCAAAGTGTAATGCCAAAACAAAGCAAAACAGGTTGTTTTCGGTTACATCTATATAGAAAGAAGAATCTTGGATTCGCTTATTTCAAGTTCTTTGGTGTAAATGCATGTTTACCCAGAATTTGCAGTGTATGTAATGAGACCAAAATAACAAAAGACCGTCTTTTCGCTTCTATAAGCGTTTCTACACGATGAATAAGCTTTGCTTGGGCTTCTTTCAATTCGCATGTTTTTGGGTGTGCACCAGAATCACCCCCAACCAAAGCAAAAAGGCTTTTTGGGTTCCGCTGGTTCTATAAGCGTTTCTACACGATGAATAAGCTTTGCTTGGGCTTCTTTCAATTCGCATGTTTTTGGGTGTGCACCAGAATCACCCCCAACCAAAGCAAAAAGGCTTTTTGGTTCCGTCTGCATAAAAAGAGGATGATTAAGCTCTGATGTGGCTTATTTCCAATTGTTGTTTTTCGGGTTAGAATGCACATTCACCCAGAAATCGCAGCGTGACATGTTTGGTATCAGCCCAATTCAAGCAAAGGTGTTTGGGTTCCATCTCAATAGAGGACGAATAAGCTTTGATTTTTCTTTCATTGTTCATTCACCCACAAATAGCAAAGGGAAATGTAATAAGCCAACTACATAGAAAGAAGAATCTTGGCTTTCTCTTATTTCAAATCGTGTTCTTTGGTGAAAATGCACATTGACCCAGAAATCGCAAAGTTTATGTAATTAGACCAAAATAACAAAACAGCGTCTTTTTGCTTCCATATGCGTATAAAGAAGACGAATAAGCTTTGATTGGGTTTCTTTCAATTCGCATGGTGTTGTTGGCTGCTTCAGTGTTCATTCACCCACAAATAGGAAAGCAAAGTGTAAAGCCAAAACAAAGCAAAACAGGTTGTTTTCGGTTACATCTATATAGAAAGAAGAATCTTGGATTCGCTTATTTCAAGTTCTTTGGTGTAAATGCATATGGACCCAGAATTTGCAGTGTATGTAATGAGACCAAAATAACAAAACACCGTCTTTTCGCTTCTATAAGCGTTTCTACACGATGAATAAGCTTTGCTTGGGCTTCTTTCAATTCGCATGTTTTTGGGTGTGCACCAGAATCACCCCCAACCAAAGCAAAAAGGCTTTTTGGGTTCCGTCTGCATAAAAAGAGCTCTGATGTGGCTTATTTCCAATTGTTGTTTTTCGGGTTAGAATGCACATTCACCCAGAAATCGCAGCGTGACATGTTTGGTATCAGCCCAATTCAAGCAAAGGTTTTTTGGTTCCATCTCAATAGAGGACGAATAAGCTTTGATTTTTCTTTCATTGTTCATTCACCCACAAATAGCAAAGGGAAATGTAATAAGCCAAAACAGGTTGTACATCTATATAGAAAGAAGAATCTTGGATTCGCTTATTTCAAGTTCTTTGGTGTAAATGCATGTTTACCCAGAATTTGCAGTGTATGTAATGAGACCAAAATAACAAAACACCGTCTTTTCGCTTCTATAAGCGTTTCTACACGATGAATAAGCTTTGCTTGGGCTTCTTTCAATTCGCATGTTTTTGGGTGTGCACCAGAATCACCCCCAACCAAAGCAAAAAGGCTTTTTTGGTTCCGTCTGCATAAAAAGAGGATGATTAAGCTCTGATGTGGCTTATTTCCAATTGTTGTTTTTCGGGTTAGAATGCACATTCACCCAGAAATCTCAGCGTGACATGTTTGGTATCAGCCCAATTCAAGCAAAGGTGTTTGGGTTCCATCTCAATAGAGGACGAATAAGCTTTGATTTTCCTTTCATTGTTCATTCACCCACAAATAGCAAAGGGAAATGTAATAAGCCAAAACAGGTTGTTTTGGGTTCCAACTACATAGAAAGAAGAATCTTGGCTTTCTCTTATTTCAAATCGTGTTCTTTGGTGAAAATGCACATTGACCCAGAAATCGCAAAGTTTATGTAATTAGACCAAAATAACAAAACAGCGTCTTTTTGCTTCCATATGCGTATAAAGAAGACGAATAAGCTTTGATTGGGCTTCTTTCAATTCGCATGGTGTTGTTGGCTGCTTCAGTGTTCATTCACCCACAAATAGCAAAGCAAAGTGTAATGCCAAAACAAAGCAAAACAGGTTGTTTTCGGTTACATCTATATAGAAAGAAGAATCTTGGATTCGCTTATTTCAAGTTCTTTGGTGTAAATGCATATGGACCCAGAATTTGCAGTGTATGTAATGAGACCAAAATAACAAAACACCATCTTTTCGCTTCTATAAGCGTTTCTACACGATGAATAAGCTTTGCTTGGGCTTCTTTCAATTCGCATGTTTTTGGGTGTGCACCAGAATCACCCCCAACCAAAGCAAAAAGGCTTTTTGGGTTCCGTCTGCATAAAAAGAGGATGATTAAGCTCTGATGTGGCTTATTTCCAATTGCCAATAAGCTTTGATTGGGCTTCTTTCAATTCGCATGGTGTTGTTGGCTGCTTCAGTGTTCATTCACCCACAAATAGCAAAGCAAAGTGTAATGCCAAAACAAAGCAAAACAGGTTGTTTTCGGTTACATCTATATAGAAAGAAGAATCTTGGATTCGCTTATTTCAAGTTCTTTGGTGTAAATGCATATTGACCCAGAATTCGCAAAGTGTATGTAATGAGTCCAAAATAACAAAACACCGTCCTTTCGCTTCTATATGCGTTTCTACACAATGAATAAGCTTTGATTGGGCCTCTTTCAATTCGCATGGTGTTGTTGGTTGTTTCAGTGTTCATTCACCCACAAATAGAAAAGCAGTGTAATGCCGAAACAAAGCAAAACAGGTTGTTTTCGGTTACATCTATATAGAAAGATGAATCTTGGATTCGCTTATTTCAAGTTCTTTGGTGTAAATCATATGGACCCAGAATTTGCAGTGTATGTAATGAGACCAAAATAACAAAACACCGTCTTTTCGCTTCTATAAGCGTTTCTACACGATGAATAAGCTTTGCTTGGGCTTCTTTCAATTCGCATGTTTTTGGGTGTGCACCAGAATCTCCCCCAACCAAAGCAAAAAGGCTTTTTGGGTTCCGTCTGCATAAAAAGAGCTCTGATGTGGCTTATTTCCAATTGTTGTTTTTCGGGTTCGAATGCACATTCACCCAGAAATCGCAGCGTGACATGTTTGGTATCAGCCCAATTCAAGCAAAGGTGTTTGGGTTCCATCTCAATAGAGGACGAATAAGCTTTGATTTTCCTTTCATTGTTCATTCACCCACAAATAGCAAAGGGAAATGTAATAAGCCAAAACAGGTTGTTTTGGGTTCCAACTACATAGAAAGAAGAATCTTGGCTTTCTCTTATTTCAAATCGTGTTCTTTGGTGAAAATGCACATTGACCCAGAAATCGCAAAGTTTATGTAATTAGACCAACATAACAAAACAGCGTCTTTTTGCTTCCATATGCGTATAAAGAAGACGAATAAGCTTTGATTGGGCTTCTTTCAATTCGCATGGTGTTGTTGGCTGTTTCAGTGTTCATTCACCCACAAATAGCAAAGCAAAGTGTAATGCCAAAACAAAGCAAAACAGGTTGTTTTCGGTTACATCTATATAGAAAGAAGAATCTTGGATTCGCTTATTTCAAGTTCTTTGGTGTAAATGCATGTTTACCCAGAATTTGCAGTGTATGTAATGAGACCAAAATAACAAAAGACCGTCTTTTCGCTTCTATAAGCGTTTCTACACGATGAATAAGCTTTGCTTGGGCTTCTTTCAATTCGCATGTTTTTGGGTGTGCACCAGAATCACCCCCAACCAAAGCAAAAAGGCTTTTTGGGTTCCGCTGGTTCTATAAGCGTTTCTACACGATGAATAAGCTTTGCTTGGGCTTCTTTCAATTCGCATGTTTTTGGGTGTGCACCAGAATCACCCCCAACCAAAGCAAAAAGGCTTTTTGGTTCCGTCTGCATAAAAAGAGGATGATTAAGCTCTGATGTGGCTTATTTCCAATTGTTGTTTTTCGGGTTAGAATGCACATTCACCCAGAAATCGCAGCGTGACATGTTTGGTATCAGCCCAATTCAAGCAAAGGTGTTTGGGTTCCATCTCAATAGAGGACGAATAAGCTTTGATTTTTCTTTCATTGTTCATTCACCCACAAATAGCAAAGGGAAATGTAATAAGCCAACTACATAGAAAGAAGAATCTTGGCTTTCTCTTATTTCAAATCGTGTTCTTTGGTGAAAATGCACATTGACCCAGAAATCGCAAAGTTTATGTAATTAGACCAAAATAACAAAACAGCGTCTTTTTGCTTCCATATGCGTATAAAGAAGACGAATAAGCTTTGATTGGGTTTCTTTCAATTCGCATGGTGTTGTTGGCTGCTTCAGTGTTCATTCACCCACAAATAGGAAAGCAAAGTGTAAAGCCAAAACAAAGCAAAACAGGTTGTTTTCGGTTACATCTATATAGAAAGAAGAATCTTGGATTCGCTTATTTCAAGTTCTTTGGTGTAAATGCATATGGACCCAGAATTTGCAGTGTATGTAATGAGACCAAAATAACAAAACACCGTCTTTTCGCTTCTATAAGCGTTTCTACACGATGAATAAGCTTTGCTTGGGCTTCTTTCAATTCGCATGTTTTTGGGTGTGCACCAGAATCACCCCCAACCAAAGCAAAAAGGCTTTTTGGGTTCCGTCTGCATAAAAAGAGCTCTGATGTGGCTTATTTCCAATTGTTGTTTTTCGGGTTAGAATGCACATTCACCCAGAAATCGCAGCGTGACATGTTTGGTATCAGCCCAATTCAAGCAAAGGTTTTTTGGTTCCATCTCAATAGAGGACGAATAAGCTTTGATTTTTCTTTCATTGTTCATTCACCCACAAATAGCAAAGGGAAATGTAATAAGCCAAAACAGGTTGTACATCTATATAGAAAGAAGAATCTTGGATTCGCTTATTTCAAGTTCTTTGGTGTAAATGCATGTTTACCCAGAATTTGCAGTGTATGTAATGAGACCAAAATAACAAAACACCGTCTTTTTGCTTCTATAAGCGTTTCTACACGATGAATAAGCTTTGCTTGGGCTTCTTTCAATTCGCATGTTTTTGGGTGTGCACCAGAATCACCCCCAACCAAAGCAAAAAGGCTTTTTTGGTTCCGTCTGCATAAAAAGAGGATGATTAAGCTCTGATGTGGCTTATTTCCAATTGTTGTTTTTCGGGTTAGAATGCACATTCACCCAGAAATCTCAGCGTGACATGTTTGGTATCAGCCCAATTCAAGCAAAGGTGTTTGGGTTCCATCTCAATAGAGGACGAATAAGCTTTGATTTTCCTTTCATTGTTCATTCACCCACAAATAGCAAAGGGAAATGTAATAAGCCAAAACAGGTTGTTTTGGGTTCCAACTACATAGAAAGAAGAATCTTGGCTTTCTCTTATTTCAAATCGTGTTCTTTGGTGAAAATGCACATTGACCCAGAAATCGCAAAGTTTATGTAATTAGACCAAAATAACAAAACAGCGTCTTTTTGCTTCCATATGCGTATAAAGAAGACGAATAAGCTTTGATTGGGCTTCTTTCAATTCGCATGGTGTTGTTGGCTGCTTCAGTGTTCATTCACCCACAAATAGCAAAGCAAAGTGTAATGCCAAAACAAAGCAAAACAGGTTGTTTTCGGTTACATCTATATAGAAAGAAGAATCTTGGATTCGCTTATTTCAAGTTCTTTGGTGTAAATGCATATGGACCCAGAATTTGCAGTGTATGTAATGAGACCAAAATAACAAAACACCATCTTTTCGCTTCTATAAGCGTTTCTACACGATGAATAAGCTTTGCTTGGGCTTCTTTCAATTCGCATGTTTTTGGGTGTGCACCAGAATCACCCCCAACCAAAGCAAAAAGGCTTTTTGGGTTCCGTCTGCATAAAAAGAGGATGATTAAGCTCTGATGTGGCTTATTTCCAATTGCCAATAAGCTTTGATTGGGCTTCTTTCAATTCGCATGGTGTTGTTGGCTGCTTCAGTGTTCATTCACCCACAAATAGCAAAGCAAAGTGTAATGCCAAAACAAAGCAAAACAGGTTGTTTTCGGTTACATCTATATAGAAAGAAGAATCTTGGATTCGCTTATTTCAAGTTCTTTGGTGTAAATGCATATTGACCCAGAATTCGCAAAGTGTATGTAATGAGTCCAAAATAACAAAACACCGTCCTTTCGCTTCTATATGCGTTTCTACACAATGAATAAGCTTTGATTGGGCCTCTTTCAATTCGCATGGTGTTGTTGGTTGTTTCAGTGTTCATTCACCCACAAATAGAAAAGCAGTGTAATGCCGAAACAAAGCAAAACAGGTTGTTTTCGGTTACATCTATATAGAAAGATGAATCTTGGATTCGCTTATTTCAAGTTCTTTGGTGTAAATCATATGGACCCAGAATTTGCAGTGTATGTAATGAGACCAAAATAACAAAACACCGTCTTTTCGCTTCTATAAGCGTTTCTACACGATGAATAAGCTTTGCTTGGGCTTCTTTCAATTCGCATGTTTTTGGGTGTGCACCAGAATCTCCCCCAACCAAAGCAAAAAGGCTTTTTGGGTTCCGTCTGCATAAAAAGAGCTCTGATGTGGCTTATTTCCAATTGTTGTTTTTCGGGTTCGAATGCACATTCACCCAGAAATCGCAGCGTGACATGTTTGGTATCAGCCCAATTCAAGCAAAGGTGTTTGGGTTCCATCTCAATAGAGGACGAATAAGCTTTGATTTTTCTTTCATTGTTCATTCACCCACAAATAGCAAAGGGAAATGTAATAAGCCAAAACAGGTTGTTTTGGGTTCCAACTACATAGAAAGAAGAATCTTGGCTTTCTCTTATTTCAAATCGTGTTCTTTGGTGAAAATGCACATTGACCCAGAAATCGCAAAGTTTATGTAATTAGACCAAAATAACAAAACAGCGTTGTCAGGGGTTCAGGAGCAGAAGCAAAGCAGAGTGAGCAAATGGATAGTGAGGAGGAGGAGTACGAAGGGGGAGTAGGCAGTGACAGTGGGCAGAGTCAATCCACAAGCCTCTCTAGCTAATCGGAGGACTCACAGAAGGGAGCACCGATGGCCAGAGCGAGGGGGGTTCCAGGGGGGAAGCCCCAGGAGGGAGGGGCCAGCGGGCAGTCCCTGAGCAGCAGTTGGAAATCAGGACCAGCTTCTCCACCAGAGCGCAGTGGGGAGGGGGAGTCCCAGGAGTCGGGACCAGTGTTCTCATCTCCAGCGGGAGGAGAGGAGTCAGGCTTGGCAACGCCCACATCAGGGAGCGGGGAAACGGTCAGAAGGAAAGTTACCGGCTGGGCGCGCGCGCCAAGTTCAAATGTACAGGAGAGCGGCACAGCAGGGAGTCCTGACAGGGAGCCAGGTCCTAAAGCCCGCCGAAAGGAAGGGCGAGACTCAGGGGGGTCAGCGTCAGAGGAATCCAGGAAGGAGGTAAGCTCAGAGGGCAGAAGGACCCAGAGGAGGAAAGAACAGCGTAGGAGGTGGAGCAAGGCTAGAATCTTAAACTGGTGTGGGTTCAGCAGCGAGTCAGAGGGAACTTAGCCGGTCTAGCGTCAAGACGTGGGTCTGCGCTCCCAGAGCTTAGAAATGGAAACTAAACTTCAATAAAGACTTTTGTATATAACATCCACTGGGCGTTGGTCCTCTGTGAGCTGGGACCTAGAGGCAGCCCTGACAGTAAGTTCCCTCTCGACCTTTTTCCACCAATTTTACAACCTCGTGGCGTGTGGGAAAGCAGCGGGGGGTGAAGATTGGTGCTTCGCGAGCTCACGAAAAACAGGGAAATGACTACCGAAGAGAAGATAGCGAGTCTGCAAAACGCAGTGACACAGCTGACCGCAGAAATTGCAGCGTCCAGAAAGAAGGAACAGGAAGCAGCTGCTGCCTACCAGAATCTGCAAACCAGGTTTGAAACGCTCACTACACAGAGGCTACCGGCCACCAGACCAGAAGGGATTGGGCTGGGGAATAGAGGAGGGAGCCTTGTGTCCCATTTCAATGGGGACCTGCAGGAGTATCCTAACTTCAGAGCAGATGTAATATACGCCCTGCAGCTGCTAGACCAGGACTTAAAAAATGAGGAGGAGAGAGTGGGATTTATTGTTTCGCATTTGCGGGGAGAGGCGAAATCGTGGCTGCTAAATCTCTGGAGAGATAAGGATCCAGCCCTCCATGATGCAGTTGCCTTCGTTAAAGCGATGGATGCGTGTTTTTTTGTCTGAGATTGATGTTGACATCGCCAGGAGACAGATTCATGGGCTAAAACAAGGAAGAGCCACTGTCCGGCAGTATCATTCACGCTTTTTCGCATTGATTAATTCACTGGGGTGGGAGAAAGAATCAGCTGCCGTCAAAGACCTGTTCTGGGAGGCGCTGAATGGAGCTGTGAAGGACGAGATTGCAAGGGGGGAGAGACCCCAAACCACCAAAGAGGTTGTGCAGAGGGCTCTTACGATTGGAGTGAGGCTGGAAGGACGCCCTTGGGAAAAAGAGGAAGGGCATTGGGGACGCACACCAACGAAAGCACCACCCCCCTTTCCCAAGGAAGCGGCGCGAGCTAGATCCCTGCCTCCAATGGGAGGGGGAGAAGAGCCGATGGAGATAGGTGGTGCTAAGGCTCAGTCCACAGCTGGAGCCCTAACGCCGAGAGCAGCCAAAATGAAGCCTCCTAGAGGGACCAGGAAGTGCTACATCTGCGACAGTGCTCAGCACATGGCAAAAGAGTGTCCCCAGCGGTTTCACAAGCACACTGCAGCAGCAGCGACAGTAACAGAAGCAGTGCAGCAAAGAGAATCGCAGCAGGAAAACTCCACTGTCTGGCTGGAAATGGAGCCTCTGGGGGCCAGCCAGGCAAATCAGTGAAGCAATCCCCAGGGACATTGCAGCCCACGGACCCCCTCCCACCCAAACCAGTGGTGCAGCTCACCGCATCCCTTCAACTTCCCAATGGGCTCACTGTGGAAATTCCCATTACCATTGATTCTGGGAGCAATGCAGATTTTATAGGCATGGAGTTCGTCCAGCAACATGGCATAGCCCTTCTGCCAGCGACGGTACCTCTGAACGTCGTCACGGTGGACGGCAGGGAGCTACTGGGAGGGCAAGTGCTGCAGCAGACGCCGCCTATGGTGATGCGTATTGGTAATCACCGCGAAGTCATCAGCTTCAACGTCACCAGACTGTCGGACACGCCCATAGTGTTGGGCATGAGTTGGCTGGATAGGCACAGCCCGGCGTTAGCTTGGTACCAGCGTCAACTAACCTTCGGCTCCTCCTACTGCGCAGAACACTGCATCCTGGCTGACTTGGAAGGTGAGGGGCATGAGGATGGACCACAGCTAAACTTCGGCATGTTGCAAGCAGTACCCAACAAGTACAAAGAGTTTTTGGAGGTCTTCTGCGAGAAGGAGGCGGACAAGCTGCCGCCCCACAGACCCTACGACTGCAAGATTGACCTCCTGCCGGGGGCGACGCTGCCGACGGGGAAACTGTACTCCATGTCTGAAGATGAATTGCAAGAACTCAGAGAGTTCATAGAGCACAACTTGAAGCGGGGATTCATCAGGGAGTCCAAGGCGGCAGGGGGCAGTCCCGTGTTCTTTGTAAAGAAGCGGGACACGCCCCAGAAGAGGCTGATCGTGGACTTTCGCGTCTTGAACCAGAAAACCAAGCCCTCAGCCTTCCCTATGCCCAAGATCGATGACCTGCTGGCGACGGTGAGGAAGGGTCGCATCTTTACCAAATTGGATCTGCGCGGAGCGTACAATCTCATTCGCGTGAGGGAAGGCGACGAGTGGAAAACGACCATGTTTACGCCGCTGGGAACTTATGAATATAGAGTTATGCCTTTTGGATTAAAAAATGGTTCCCACTGTTTTCAAGCCTTCATGCATCATGTCTTGGCGGGTCTTCTCTACAAGAAGTGCGTATGCTTCCTGGACGACATCCTGATCTTCTCAGAGTCGCAAGAGGCTCACGAGAGAGATGTCAGGGAAGTTCTGCAGAGGCTGCGGGAGCACAGGCTGTACACCAAGCTGGAGAAGTGCCAGTTCGACAAGACGGAGGTGGATTTCCTAGGCTACAAACTGTCCGACAAGGGACTGGCCATGGACGGTGCCAAGGTACGAGCAGTGCTGGACTGGAAGAGCCCACGCAATAGGAAGGAAGTCCAGAGATTTGTCGGCTTTGCCAACTTTTATCGCAAATTCATCAAAGGATTCGCCATGCAGACAGCGGCCATCACCGACACCCTCAGTTCCAAGAAGAAGAAGTTCATCTGGACGGAGCAGGCGGAGCAGTCCTTTCAGAAGCTCAAGCAGCTCTTCGCTTCCGAGGAAAACCTGCTACACGTAAATCCCAGCAGGCCCATGAGAGTGGAGACGGACGCCTCGGACAGGGCCGTGGGAGCCGTTCTGTTGCAGCAAGACCACCAGGGGGACTGGAAGCCGTGCGCTTTTTACTCCAGAAAACTCAGCAAAGCGGAGCAGAACTACACCATCTGGGACAGGGAGTTGCTGGCCATACATGCAGCCTTCAAGGCGTGGCGGCACTTTCTTGTCGGAGCCAAACACACCGTGCAGGTCCGCACAGACCATAAGAACTTGGAGTATTGGCGCACGGCGAGGTTCCTGAACCAGCGACACATCCGCTGGGCGGAGTTTTTTGCAGACTTCGACTTCAGAATTGAGTACATCCCAGGAAACAGCAACGTCTTGGCGGACGCGCTGTCCAGGAAACCACAGTATCTGGAAGCAGAGGCACCGGCAGCGGCCAAGCACATTTTCGCACCACAGGCGTGGGCATGCGCGTCAGCCACGGTGGACCTGGACGCGGCACGCCGCGCGCTGCAAACGGACTCTTTCGCCCGGGCCAAGATGGAGGAGCTGCGCAGCGGCACGGCGAGGGACGACGAATTCCAAGTACGCGACGGCCTGCTCCTCCGCAAGGGAGTCCTCTACGTACCAGGAGACAGCCTCCGTGCGAAGGTACTGCAACAGCTGCACGACGCGCCCAGCGCCGGGCACTTCGGCAAGGAGAAGACGGTGGACTTAGTGGCCAGAGACTTTTGGTGGCCTAAGATGCGGGGGGATGTAGCGGACTACGTCAATAGGTGCGACACCTGTCAGAGGGCCAAGCCTGTACACCAGCCGCCGGCGGGCCTGTTGGAACCGCTACAGACGCCGTTCGAACCGTGGGAGAGGGTGGCACTGGACTTTGTCATGGATCTGCCTAGCTCGAGGGGCAAGACAGCAGTACTCGTGGTAGTAGATCTGTTCACCAAGATGGCCCACTTCATTCCTTGCGCGAAGGTGGCCACGGCCGAGCAGACCGCTAAGATGTTTATAGACCACGTGTTCAAGGTGCACGGCCTACCACGGTCTATTTTGTCCGACAGGGGGCGCCAGTTCATCTCCAACTTCTGGCAAAAGCTGATGGGTTTCCTGAACGTCAAAGTCAGCCTGGCGTCGGCGAGACACCCGCAGACTAATGGGCAGGCGGAGAGGGTAACGCCATCATGCAGCAGTACCTGAGATGTTACGCGAACCAGCAGCCCTCGACCTGGGTGGACTATCTTCCGTTGGCCGAGTTTGCCTACAACAACACGAAGCACGCGTCCACGGGGGTGACACCGTTTTTCGCCAACAACGGGCGGCATCCCAGAACCTTCCCGGGGTTGGACACAGTGAGGGAGGGGGAGCCGCAGGGAGCAGAGGCCGTGGCAGCGGAGTTGCAGGAGATACACGAGCAGCTCAAGAGGCAGTTAGAGATGGCGAAACAGGCTTACAAAGTGCAGGCAGACCGACACAGGAGGGTTGGGGAAGACATCCAGGTGGGAGACTGGGTCTGGTTAGCAGCCCAGGCAGTTCCAGCCAGATCGTTGGCCAAGAAGAAACTCGGACACAAGCAGCTAGGGCCTTACCAAGTAGAGGCGCAGATCAACCCAGTGGCCTTCCGGTTGACACTCCCGGAGGGGTCCAGAATGCACCCGGTCTTTCATAGATCAGTGCTCACACCCTACAGAGAGCCCCACAGGTTTCAGGCACCAGGGACGGCGCCAGACCCGCTCAGGGAAGCGCCCCAAAAGGGGGGGGGGTCGCCGAGAGGGGAGCCACTTAATGAAGCCACAGAGATTTTAGACTCAAGGTGGGGGGAGGACGGGATTGAATATCTTCTCGCCACAGAGGATACCCCGGCCAGCACCAACAGGTAGGTGCCGGATTACGCGGTGGAGGAGCAGTGGCTCAAGGAAGAATTCCATACGCTTTTCCCGCACAAACCCATGCCGGCGGGCTTTTTCGACGACTGTCTGTTCACACCCACCCTTTCAGCCAGCACCTTCAGGGGTTTCTCTTCAGCGGAGGACTCGGTTCCGGGAGGCAGTTCCCCAGAGGGATCGCTCTCGGGTTTTGGCACGGGGGGATCTTATTGGTGGGAGGACCAACCCGAAGTGGGCTGGCGCAGAGACAGGCCGAAGGGACCCGGGGAACTGGAGTCCCCGCAGGCGACAGGGGGAGAAGGGGTCTTGGGTGATTTGGGGGCGGACTCAGATTTCGAACACACCGCTCAGGAGATGGAAGCGGAGGAGATCGCCGTCGACGAGCCTTTGGGGGACTTCCCAGACTTAGCGGTCTGCTCGGCCGTGGCCACCTTCGCGCAAGGAATGAAGTGGGCCATCTTGGTGAACAGATCTACTACCACGAGTACTGCTGTCTTGCCCCTCGAGCTAGGCAGATCCGTGACAAAGTCCAGTGCCACCCTCTCCCACGGTTCGAACGGCGTCTGTAGCGGTTCCAACAGGCCCGCCGGCGGCTGGTGTACAGGCTTGGCCCTCTGACAGGTGTCGCACCTATTGACGTAGTCCGCTACATCCCCCCGCATCTTAGGCCACCAAAAGTCTCTGGCCACTAAGTCCACCGTCTTCTCCTTGCCGAAGTGCCCGGCGCTGGGCGCGTCGTGCAGCTGTTGCAGTACCTTCGCACGGAGGCTGTCTCCTGGTACGTAGAGGACTCCCTTGCGGAGGAGCAGGCCGTCGCGTACTTGGAATTCGTCGTCCCTCGCCGTGCCGCTGCGCAGCTCCTCCATCTTGGCCCGGGCGAAAGAGTCCGTTTGCAGCGCGCGGCGTACCGCGTCCAGGTCCACCGTGGCTGACGCGCATGCCCACGCCTGTGGTGTGAAAATGTGCTTGGCCGCCGCCGGTGCCTCTGCTTCCAGATACTGCGGTTTCCTGGACAGCGCGTCCGCCAAGACGTTGCTGTCTCCTGGGATGTACTCAATTCTGAAGTCGAAGTCTGCAAAAAACTCCGCCCAGCGGATGTGTCGCTGGTTCAGGAACCTCGCCGTGCGCCAATACTCCAAGTTCTTATGGTCTGTGCGGACCTGCACGGTGTGTTTGGCTCCGACAAGAAAGTGCCGCCACGCCTTGAAGGCTGCATGTATGGCCAGCAACTCCCTGTCCCAGATGGTGTAGTTCTGCTCCGCTTTGCTGAGTTTTCTGGAGTAAAAAGCGCACGGCTTCCAGTCCCCCTGGTGGTCTTGCTGCAACAGAACGGCTCCCACGGCCCTGTCCGAGGCGTCCGTCTCCACTCTCATGGGCCTGCTGGGATTTACGTGTAGCAGGTTTTCCTCGGAAGCGAAGAGCTGCTTGAGCTTCTGAAAGGACTGCTCCGCCTGCTCCGTCCAGATGAACTTCTTCTTCTTGGAACTGAGGGTGTCGGTGATGGCCGCTGTCTGCATGGCGAAACCTTTGATGAATTTGCGATAAAAGTTGGCAAAGCCGACAAACCTCTGGACTTCCTTCCTATTGCGTGGGCTCTTCCAGTCCAGCACTGCTCGTACCTTGACACCGTCCATGGCCAGTCCCTTGTCGGACAGTTTGTAGCCTAGGAAATCCACCTCCGTCTTGTCGAACTGGCACTTCTCCAGCTTGGCGTACAGCCTGTGCTCCCGCAGCCTCTGCAGAACTTCCCTGACATCTCTCTCGTGAGCCTCTTGCGACTCTGAGAAGATCAGAATGTCGTCCAGGAAGCATACGCACTTCTTGTAGAGGAGACCCGCCAAGACATGATGCATGAAGGCTTGAAAACAGTGGGAACCATTTTTCAATCCAAAAGGCATAACTCTATATTCATAAGTTCCCAGCGGCGTAAACATGGTCGTTTTCCACTCGTCGCCTTCCCTCACGCGAATGAGATTGTACGCTCCGCGCAGATCCAATTTGGTAAAGATGCGACCCTTCCTCACCGTCGCCAGCAGGTCATCGATCTTGGGCATAGGGAAGGCTGAGGGCTTGGTTTTCTGGTTCAAGACGCGAAAGTCCACGATCAGCCTCTTCTGGGGCGTGTCCCGCTTCTTTACAAAGAACACGGGACTGCCCCCTGCCGCCTTGGACTCCCTGATGAATCCCCGCTTCAAGTTGTGCTCTATGAACTCTCTGAGTTCTTGCAATTCATCTTCAGACATGGAGTACAGTTTCCCCGTCGGCAGCGTCGCCCCCGGCAGGAGGTCAATCTTGCAGTCGTAGGGTCTGTGGGGCGGCAGCTTGTCCGCCTCCTTCTCGCAGAAGACCTCCAAAAACTCTTTGTACTTGTTGGGTACTGCTTGCAACATGCCGAAGTTTAGCTGTGGTCCATCCTCATGCCCCTCACCTTCCAAGTCAGCCAGGATGCAGTGTTCTGCGCAGTAGGAGGAGCCGAAGGTTAGTTGACGCTGGTACCAAGCTAACGCCGGGCTGTGCCTATCCAGCCAACTCATGCCCAACACTATGGGCGTGTCCGACAGTCTGGTGACGTTGAAGCTGATGACTTCGCGGTGATTACCAATACGCATCACCATAGGCGGCGTCTGCTGCAGCACTTGCCCTCCCAGTAGCTCCCTGCCGTCCACCGTGACGACGTTCAGAGGTACCGTCGCTGGCAGAAGGGCTATGCCATGTTGCTGGACGAACTCCATGCCTATAAAATCTGCATTGCTCCCAGAATCAATGGTAATGGGAATTTCCACAGTGAGCCCATTGGGAAGTTGAAGGGATGCGGTGAGCTGCACCACTGGTTTGGGTGGGAGGGGGTCCGTGGGCTGCAATGTCCCTGGGGATTGCTTCACTGATTTGTCTGGCTGGCCCCCAGAGGCTCCATTTCCAGCCAGACAGTGGAGTTTTCCTGCTGCGATTCTCTTTGCTGCACTGCTTCTGTTACTGTCGCTGCTGCTGCAGTGTGCTTGTGAAACCGCTGGGGACACTCTTTTGCCATGTGCTGAGCACTGTCGCAGATGTAGCACTTCCTGGTCCCTCTAGGAGGCTTCATTTTGGCTGCTCTCGGCGTTAGGGCTCCAGCCGTGGACTGAGCCTTAGCACCACCTATCTCCATCGGCTCTTCTCCCCCTCCCATTGGAGGCAGGGATCTAGCTCGCGCCGCTTCCTTGGGAAAGGGGGGTGGTGCTTTCGTTGGTGTGCGTCCCCAATGCCCTTCCTCTTTTTCCCAAGGGCGTCCTTCCAGCCTCACTCCAATCGTAAGAGCCCTCTGCACAACCTCTTTGGTGGTTTGGGGTCTCTCCCCCCTTGCAATCTCGTCCTTCACAGCTCCATTCAGCCCCTCCCAGAACAGGTCTTTGACGGCAGCTGAGTCTTTCTCCCACCCCAGTGAATTAATCAATGCGAAAAAGCGTGAATGATACTGCCGGACCGTGGCTCTCCCTTGCTTTAGCCCATGAATCTGTCTCCTGGCGATGTCAACATCAATCTCAGACAAAAAACACGCATCCATCGCTTTAACGAAGGCAACTGCATCATGGAGGGCTGGATCCTTATCTCTCCAGAGATTCCGCAGCCACGATTTCGCCTCTCCCCGCAAATGCGAAACAATAAATCCCACTCTCTCCTCCTCATTTTTGAAGTCCTGGTCTAGCAGCTGCAGGGCATATATTACATCTGCTCTGAAGTTAGGATACTCCTGCAGGTCCCCATTGAAATGGGACACAAGGCTCCCTCCTCTATTCCCCAGCCCAATCCCTTCTGGTCTGGTGGCCGGTAGCCTCTGTGTAGTGAGCGTTTCAAACCTGGTTTGCAGATTCTGGTAGGCAGCAGCTGCTTCCTGTTCCTTCTTTCTGGACGCTGCAATTTCTGCGGTCAGCTGTGTCACTGCGTTTTGCAGACTCGCTATCTTCTCTTCGGTAGTCATTTCCCTGTTTTTCGTGAGCTCGCGAAGCACCAATCTTCACCCCCCGCTGCTTTCCCACACGCCACGAGGTTGTAAAATTGGTGGAAAAAGGTCGAGAGGGAACTTACTGTCAGGGCTGCCTCTAGGTCCCAGCTCACAGAGGACCAACGCCCAGTGGATGTTATATACAAAAGTCTTTATTGAAGTTTAGTTTCCATTTCTAAGCTCTGGGAGCGCAGACCCACGTCTTGACGCTAGACCGGCTAAGTTCCCTCTGACTCGCTGCTGAACCCACACCAGTTTAAGATTCTAGCCTTGCTCCACCTCCTACGCTGTTCTTTCCTCCTCTGGGTCCTTCTGCCCTCTGAGCTTACCTCCTTCCTGGATTCCTCTGACGCTGACCCCCCTGAGTCTCGCCCTTCCTTTCGGCGGGCTTTAGGACCTGGCTCCCTGTCAGGACTCCCTGCTGTGCCGCTCTCCTGTACATTTGAACTTGGCGCGCGCGCCCAGCCGGTAACTTTCCTTCTGACCGTTTCCCCGCTCCCTGATGTGGGCGTTGCCAAGCCTGACTCCTCTCCTCCCGCTGGAGATGAGAACACTGGTCCCGACTCCTGGGACTCCCCCTCCCCACTGCGCTCTGGTGGAGAAGCTGGTCCTGATTTCCAACTGCTGCTCAGGGACTCCCCGCTGGCCCCTCCCTCCTGGGGCTTCCCCCCTGGAACCCCCCTCGCTCTGGCCATCGGTGCTCCCTTCTGTGAGTCCTCCGATTCGCTAGAGAGGCTTGTGGATTGACTCTGCCCACTGTCACTGCCTGCTCCCCCTTCGTACTCCTCCTCCTCACTTTCGATTTGCTCACTCTGCTTTGCCTCTGCTCCTGAACCCCTGACAGCGTGCAACCCTACGTCTAGACTCTAGATAGGCGAAGTCCCCTCTGAGTCACTCCCCCTTCCGCACCAGTTTAAGATCCTAGCCCGGCTCCACCTCCTGCGCTGTTCCTTCCTCCTCTGTGTCCTTCTGCCCCCTGGGGTTTCCTCCCTCCTGGACTCTTCTGACGCTGACCCCCCTGGGTCTTGCCCTTCCTTCCGGTGGGCTTTAGGACCTGGCTCCCTATCCGGGCTACCTGCTGTGCCGCTCGCCTGTACATTTGAACTTGGCGCGCGCGCCCAGCCGGTGACTTTCCTCCTGACCGTTTCCCCGCTCTCCGATGGAGGCGTGGCCAATCCTGACTCATCTCCTCCCTCTGGTGGTGGGAAGACTGGTCCCGATGCCTGGGACTCCTCCCCCCCACTACGCTCTGGTGGGGACGCTGGTCCTGATTTCCAGCTGCTGCTCAGGGAGTCCCCACTGGCCCCTTCCTTCTGGGGTTTCCCCCTTGCCCTGGCCATCGGCGCTCCTCTCTGTGAATCTTCCGATTCGCTGGAGAGACTCGTGGACTCTCTCTGACTACTGTCACTGCCTACACCCCCCTCGTATTCCTCCTCCTCACTCTCCATTTGCTCCTTCTCCTGTGTCTCTGCTCCTGAACCCCTGACATCCATCCCCCCCGAAGCCCCCCCTTCCCCCCTCCCCCTCTCCAGGTGTGGGTTCCGGGAGCTCCAGTGTTGTGGGGGTGAGCGCTGGATACAGTTCGTCCCCGGTGGCTTGCAGCCATCGGGATAAGTCCGGGAAGTCCTGCGCGGGCTCATCGACGGCAATCTCCTCTGCTTCCATCTCCTGGGCGGTGTGCTCAAAACCTGGAGCCGCCCCCAAATCCCCCAAGACCCCCTCTCCCCCTGTCGCCAGGGGTGACCCCTCGTCCCAAGGTCCCTTCAGCAGGTCTCTGCGCCAGCCCACCTCGGGCTGGTCCTCCCACCAATAAGATCCCCCTGTGCCAGACCCTGAGAGCGATCCCTCTGGGGAACTGTCTCCCGGGGCCGACTCCTCGGCTGAAGAGAAACCCCGGAAAGTGCTGGCCGAGAGTGTGGGTGTGAACAGACAGTCGTCGAAAAAGTCCGCTGGCATGGGCTTGTCCGGGAAAAGTGTATGGAATTCGTCTTTGAGCCACTGTTCCTCCAGTGCATAATCCGGCACCCACCTGTTGGCGCTGGCCGGGGTGTCCTCTGTGGCGAGGAGATATTCAATCCCATCCTCCCCCCACCTGGAGTCTAAAATCTCTGTGGCTTCATTTAGTGGCTCCCCTCTGGGCGACCCCCCTTTCGCGGGCGGTTCCCTGAGCGGGTCTGGTGCTGTCCCTGGTGCCTGAAACCTGTGAGGGGCCTTGTAGGGCGTGAGCACTGATCTATGAAAGACCGGGTGCATCCTGGACCCCTCTGGGAGTGTCAACCGGAAGGCCACTGGGTTGATCTGCGCCTCGACTTGGTACAGCCCTAGCTGCTTGTGTCCGAGCTTCTTCTTGGCCAACGATCTGGCCGGGACTGCCTGGGCTGCTAACCAGACCCAGTCTCCCACCCGGATGTCCTCCCCAACTCTCCTGTGCCTGTCTGCCTGCACTTTGTAAGCCTGTTTAGCTAGCTCTAACTGCCTCCTGAGCTGCTCGTGGACCTCCTGCAACTCCGCTGCCACGGCCTCCGTTCCCTGCGGCTCCCCCTCCCTCACTTTCTCCAAACCCGGGAAGGTTCTGGGATGCCGCCCATTGTTGGCGAAAAACGGTGTCACCCCCGTGGACACGTGCATCGTGTTGTTGTAGGCAAACTCGGCCAGCGGTAGGTAGTCCACTCAGGTTGACGGCTGCTGGTTCGCGTAGCATCTCAGGTACTGCTGCATGATGGCGTTGACCCTCTCCGCCTGTCCGTTGGTCTGCAGGTGTCTCGCCGACGCCAGGCTGACCTTGACGTTCAGGATGCCCATCAGCTTCTGCCAGAAGTTGGAGATGAACTGGCGCCCCCGGTCGGACAAGATAGACCGTGGCAGTCCGTGCACCTTGAACACGTGGTCTATGAACAGCTTAGCGGTCTGCTCCGCCGTGGCCACCTTCGCGCAAGGAATGAAGTGGGCCATCTTGGTGAACAAGTCTACTACCACGAGTACTGCTGTCTTGCCCCTCGAGCTGGGCAGATCCGTGATAAAGTCCAGAGCCACCCTCTCCCACGGTTCGAACGGTGTCTGTAGCAGTTCCAACAGGCCCGCCGGCGGCCTGTGTACTGGCTTGGCCCTTTGGCAGGTGTCGCACCTATTGACGTAGTCCGCGATTTCCTCCCGCATCTTGGGCCACCAAAAGTCTCTGGCTACTAATTCCACCGTCTTCTCCTTGCCGAAGTGACCAGCGCTGGGCGCGTCGTGCAGCTGTTGCAGTACTCTCGCGCGGAGGTCATCTCCCGGTACGTAGAGGGCCCTCTGCGGATGAGCAGTCCGTCGCGTATTTGGAACTCGTCGTCCCTCGCCGTGCCGCTGCGCACCTCCTCCATCTTAGCTCGAGCGAAGGAGTCCGTCTGCAGCGCGCGACGTACTGCGTCCAGGTCCACTGTGGCTGAGGCGCATGCCCACGCCTTGGGCGCGAAAATGTGCTTGGCCGCCGCCGGCGCCTCTTCCTCAAGATACTGCGGTTTCCTGGACAGCGCGTCCGCCATGATGTTGTTGTCCCCCGGGATGTATTCTATCCTGAAGTCGAAATCTGCAAAGAACTCCGCCCAGCGGATGTGTCTCTGGTTCAGGAACCTCGCTGTGCGCCAGTACTCCAAGTTCTTATGGTCCGTGCGGACCTGCACCGTGTGTTTGGCTCCGATGAGGAAGTGCCGCCACGCCTTGAAGGCTGCATGTATGGCTAGCAACTCCCTGTCCCAGATGGTGTAGTTCTGCTCCGACTTGCTGAGTTTTCTGGAGTAGAAAGCGCACGGCCTCCAGTCCCCCTGGTGGACTTGCTGCAACAGGACGGCCCCCACTGCCCTGTCTGAGGCGTCCGTCTCCACCCTCATGGGCCTGCTGGGGTTCACGTGTAGCAGTTGTTCTTCGGACGCGAAGAGACGCTTGAGCTTCTGAAAGGACTGCTCCGCCTGCTCCGTCCAGATGAACTTCTTCTTCTTGGAGCTGAGGGTGTCGGTGATGGCCGCCGTCTGCATAGCGAAACCCTTGATGAATTTGCGATAAAAGTTGGCAAAGCCGACAAACCTCTGGACTTCCTTCCGATTGCGCGGGCTCTTCCAGTCCAGCACTGAACGTACCTTGGCGCTGTCCATGGCGAGTCCCTTGTCGGACAGCTTGTAGCCCAGGAAATCCACCTTCGTCCTGTCGAACTGGCACTTCTCCAGCTTGGCGTAAAGCCTGTGCTCCCGCAGCCGCTGCAAGACTTCCTTGACATCTCTCTCGTGACCCTCCTGCGACTCCGACAAGATCAGGATGTCGTCCAGGAAGCAGACGCACTTCTTGTAGAGGAGACCCGCCAAGACGTGGTGCATGAAGGCTTGAAAACAGTGGGAGCCATTTTGTAATCCAAAAGGCATAACTCTATATTCATAGGTGCCTAGCGGCGTAAACATGGCCGTTTTCCACTCGTCGCCTTCCCGCACGCGTATGAGATTGTACGCTCCGCGTAGATCCAACTTGGTAAAGATGCGACCCTTCCTCACCGTCGCCAGCAGGTCATCGATCTTGGGCATAGGGAAGGCTGAGGGCTTGGTTTTCGAATTTAAGACGCGGTAATCAACGATCAGCCTTTTCTGGGGCGTGTCCCGCTTCCCCACAAAAAATACGGGACTGCCCCCCACCGCCTTGGACTCTCGGATGAATCCCCGCTTCAAGTTGTGGCCTATGAACTCTCTGAGTTCCTGCAGTTCATCTTCAGACATGGAATACAGTTTCCCCGTCGGCAGCGTCGCCCCCGGCAGGAGGTCAATCTTGCAGTCGTAGGGTCTGTGGGGAGGCAGCTTGTCCACTTCCTTCTCGCAGAAGACCTCCAAAAACTCTTTGTACTTGTTGGGTACTGCTTGCAACATGCCGAAGTTTAGCTGTGGTCCATCTCCGTGCCCCTCATCTCCCTGGTCGGCGAGAATGCAGTGTTCTGCGCAGTAGGAGGAGCAGAAGGTCAGTTGACGCTGGTACCATGCTAATGCCGGGCTGTGCCGGTCCAGCCAACTCATGCCCAACACTATGGGTGTGTCTGACAGGCGGGTGACGTTGAAGCTGATGACTTCGCGGTGATTTCCAATTCGCATCACCATTGGAGGTGTCTGCTGCAGCACTTGCCCTCCCAGTAGCTCTCTGCCGTCCACCGTGACGACGTTCAGGGGCACCGTCGCTGGCAGAAGCGCTATGCTGTATTGCTGGATGAAATCCACTCCTATAAAGTCTGCATTGCTGCCAGAGTCAATGGAAATGGGGACTTCCATGGTGAGCCCATTTGGAAGCTGGAGGGATGCGGTGAGCTGCACCACTGGTTTGGGTGGGAGGGGGTCTGTGGGCTGTAAGATGCCTGGGGACTGCTTCACTGATACGTCTGGCTGGGCCCCAGTGGCTCCATTTCCAGCCAGACAGTGTCGTTTCCCTGCTGTGGTGCAGTCTGCTGAACTGATTCTGTTACTGTTGCTGAGGCTGCAGTGTGCTTGTGGATCCTCCGGGGACACTCTTTCGCCATGTGTTGAGCACTGTCGCAGATGTAACATTTCCTGTTCCCTCTAGGAGGCTTCGTTTTGACTGCTCCCGGCGTCAGGGCTCCGGTTGCTGACTGAGCCTTAGCACCACCTATCTCCATCGGCTCCTCTCCTCCTCCCAGCGGAGGCGTGGATTGAGCGCGCGCCGTTTCCCTGGGAAAGGAGGGCGGTGCTCTTGCTGGCGTGCGTCCCCAACGCCCTTCCTCCTTGCCCCAAGGGCGTTCTTCCAGCCTCACTCCAATCGTGAGCGCCCTCTCCACCACGTCTTTAGTGGTCTGGGGTCTCTCCCCCCTTGCAATTTCGTCTTTCACAGCTCCATTCAGCCCCTCCCAGAACAGGTCTCTGACGGCAGCTGACTCTTTTTCCCACCCCAGCTCATTCACCAATGCAAAAAAGCGGGAGTGATATTGTCGTACAGTGGCTCTGCCTTGTCTTAGTCCATGAACCTCCCTCCTGGCGATATCCACATCAATCTCTGACAAAAAACACGCATCCATCGCTTTAATGAAGGCAGCCACATTTTGGAGGGCTGGATCCTTATCCCTCCAGAGATTGCGCAACCATGCTTTAGCTGCTCCACGCAAATGACTGACTATGAAGCCCACTTTCTCCTGCTCATCTCTAAAATCCTTTTCCAGCAGCTTTAGTGCATAAATCAAGTCTGCTTTGAAGTTAGGATACTGCTGCAGATCCCCATCGAACGGAGACACAAGGCTTGCTCCTCTCTTCCCCAGCCCAATCCCCTCTGGTCTGGGGCAGCTCTTCCCGGCAGCCCCTGTGTAGACAACGCTTCTAACCTGGCTCGCAGATCCTGGCAGGTAGCTGCTGCTTCCGCCTCCTTTTTCCTGGATGCCAAAATCTCCGCACTAAGCTGTGTTACTGCGTTCTGCAGGCTTGCTATGTGTTCTTCGGTAGCCATTTCGCCTCCTTTTCGTGAGCTCGCGAAGCACCAATCTTTGCCCCTCGCTGCGTTCCCCCACGTTGCGAGGTTTTAAAAGGGGAGAGGGGACTTACTGTCCCAGCTCACAGAGGACCAACGCCCGGTTGATGTAATGTACAAAAGTCTTTATTGAAGTTTAGTTTCCATTTCAAACCCCAGAGCGTGCAGCCCTACGTCTTGGCGCTAGACCGGCGAAGTCCCCTCTGAGTCACTGCCCCTTCCGCACCAGTTTAAGATCCTAGCCCGGCTCCACCTCCTGCGCTGTTCCTTCCTCCTCTGGGTCCTTCTGCCCCCTGGGGTTTCCTCCCTCCTGGACTCTTCTGACGCTGACCCCCCTGAGTCTTGCCCTTCCTTCCGGTGGGCTTTAGGACCTGGCTCCCTATCCGGGATACCTGCTGTGCCGCTCGCCTGTACATTTGAACTTGGCGCGCACGCCCAGCCGGTGACTTTCCTCTTGACCGTTTCCCCACTCTCCGATGGAGGCGTGGTCAATCCTGACTCATCTCCTCCCTCTGGTGGTGAGAAGACTGGTCCCGATGCCTGGGACTCCTCCCCCCCACTACGCTCTGGTGGGGACGCTGGTCCTGATTTCTAACTGCTGCTCAGAGAGTCCCCGCTGGCCCCTTCCTTCTGGGGTTTCCCCCTTGGCACCCCCCTTGCCCTGGCCATCGGCACTCCTCTCTGTGAATCTTCCGATTCGCTGGAGAGACTCGTGGAATCTCTCTGACCACTGTCACTGCCTACACCCCCCTCGTATTCCTCCTCCTCACTCTCCATTTGCTCCTTCTCCTGTGTCTCTGCTCCTGAACCCCTGACAAGTGTAATGCCAAAACAAAGCAAAACAGGTTGTTTTCGGCTCCATCTACATATGTCAGAGCTGCCTCTAGGTCCCAGCTCACAGAGGACCAACGCTAGGCTGTGGTAATGTATAAAAGTCTTTATTGAAGTTCAGTTTCCATTTCAAAGCCACAGCGTGCAGCCCTACGTCTTAACCCCTAGATTGGCGAAGTCCCATCTGAGTCTCCTCCCCTCTGACACCAGTTTAAGATCCTAGCCCTGCTCCACCTTTTCCGCTGCTCTCTCCTCCTCTGGGTCCTCCTGCCCGCTGGGGCATTGCCCTTTCTGGACTCTTCCAACGCTGAGTCGCTTAGCTCCTGCCCCTGCCTCCGGCGGGCTTTAGGACCCGGTTCCCAATCCTCATTCTCTGCTGTCCCGCGCTCCTGTACATTTGAACTTGCCTCTCGCGCCAACCCAGTGACCTTTCTCCTAACCGTTACACTACTTCTGTCACTGCTTCCCTCTTCCGGGACACTAGCTGGATCTGACCTCCCCTCCGTCGCCCGACTCTCTTACCGAGGCGTGGTCAGCTCTGCCTCGTCTTCTCTCCCTTCTCCTCGGCCAGCGGTAGGTAGTCCACCCATGTCGCAGGCTACTGATTCGCGTAGCATCTCAGGTACTGCTGCATGATGGCGTTGACCCTCTCCGCTTGTCCGTTGGTCTGCGGGTGTCTTGCCGACGCTAGGTTGATCTTGACGTTCAGGATGCCCATCAACTTCTGCCAGAAGTTTGAGATGAACTGGCGCCCCCAGTCGGACAGGATAGACCGTGGTAGACCGTGCACCTTGAACACGTGGTCTATGAACAGCTTGGCGGTCTGTTCCGCTGTAGCCACCTTCGCGCATGGAATGAAGTGGGCCATCTTGGTGAACATGTCCACAACCACGAGTACTGCTGTTTTGCCCCTCGAGCTGGGCAGATCCGTGACAAAGTCCAGGGCCACCCTCTCCCACGGTTCGAGCGGTGTCTGTAGCGGTTCCAGCAGTCCCGCCGGCGGCCTGTGCACTGGCTTGGCCCTTTGGCATGTGTCGCACCTAGTGACGTAATCCGCGACTTCCCCCCTCATCTTGGGTCACCAAAAGTCTCTGGCTACTAATTCCACCGTCTTCTCTTTGCCGAAGTGCCCAGCGCTGGGCGCGTCGTGTAACTGCTGTAGTACCTTCTCGCGGAGGTCGTCTCCCGGTACGTAGAGGGCCCCTTTGCGGATGAGCAGTCCGTCGCGTATCTGGAACTCGTCGTCCTTCGCTGTTCCGTTCCGCACTCCTCCATCTTGGAGCGTGCGAAGGAGTCTGTCTGCAGCGCGCGACGTACGGCGTCCAGGTCCACCGTGGCTGAGGCGCATGCCCATGCTTTCGGTGCGAAAATGTGCTTGGCCTCCGCCGGTGCCTCTGCCTCGAGATACTGCGGCTTCCTGGACAGTGCATCCGCCATGATGTTGTTGTCTCCTGGGATGTATTCTATCCTGAAGTCGAAATCCGCAAAGAACTCCGCCCATCGGATGTGTCTCTGGTTCAGGAACCGCGCCGTATGCCAGTGTTCCAGGTTCTTATGGTCCGTGTGGACCTGCACTGTGTGTTTGGCTCCGATGAGGAAGTGCCTCCACGCCTTGAAGGCTGCATGGACTGCCAGCAACTCCCTGTCCCAGATGGTGTAGTTCTGCTCCGACTTGCTGAGTTTCCTGGAGTAGAAAGCACACGGCCTCCAGTCCCCTTGCGGGTCTCGCTGCAACAGGACTGCCCCCACGGTTCTGTCTGAGGCGTCCGTCTCCACCCTCATGGGTTTGCTGGGGTTTACGTGCAGCAGCTGCCCTTAGGACGCGAAGAGACGCTTGAGCGTCTGAAAGGACCGCTCTGCCTGCTCAGTCCAGATGAACTTCTTCTTGGAGCTGAGGGTGTCCGTGATGGCTGCCGTTTGCATGGCGAATCCCTTGATAAACTTGCGATAGAAGTTGGCAAAGCCGACGAATTTCTGGACCTCCTTCCGATTGCGAGGGCTCTTCCAGTCCAACACCGAGCGGACATTGGCGCTGTCCATGGCAAGTCCCTTGTCGGACAGCTTGTAGCCCAGGAAATCCACCTCCGTCGTGTCGAACTGGCACTTCTCCAGTTTGGCGTAAAGTCTGTGCTCCCGTAGTCTTTGCAGGACCTCCTTGACGTCCCTCTCGTGAGCCTCCTGAGATTCCGAAAATATCAGGATGTCGTCCAGGAAGCAGACACACTTCTTGTAGAGGAGTCCCGCTAAGACGTGGTGCATAAAGGCTTGAAAACAGTGGGAGCCATTTTGTAAGCCAAACGGCATAACTCTATATTCATTGGTGCCCAGGGGTGTAAACATGGCCATCTTCCACTCGCCGCCCTCCCGCATGCGTATAAGATTGTACGCCCCTCGTAGATCCAACTTGGTGAAGATGCGTCCCTTCCTCACCGTCGCGAGCAGGTCGTCAATCTTGGGCATGGGGAACGCCGTGGGCTTGGTTCTCGAATTCAAAATTCTATAATCAACTACAAGCCTCTTTTGGGGCGTGTCTTTTTTCTTGACGAAGAAAACAGGACTGCCCCCCACCGCTTTGGATTCTCGGATGAATCCTCGCTTCAAGTTGTGATCTATGAACTCCCTGAGTTCCTGCAGTTCATCCTCAGACATGGAATACAGTTTCCCCGTCGGCAGCGTCGCCCCCGGCAGGAGGTCAATCTTGCAGTCGTAGGGCCTGTGGGGGGGCAGCTTGTCCGCTTCCTTCTCGCAGAAGACCTCCAAAAACTTTTTGTACTTGTTGGGTACCGCTTGCAACATGCCTAAGTCCATCCTCGTGCCCCTCATCTTCCTGGTTAGCGAGGATGCAGTGTTCTGCGCAGTAGGAGGAGCTGAAGGTCAACTGACGCTGGTACCATGCTAATGCCGGGCTGTGCCTGTCCAGCCAACTCATGCCCAGTACTATGGGCATGTCCGACAGGTGGGTGACGTTGAAGCTGATGACTTCGCGGTGATTTCCAATTTGCATCACCATTGGCGGTGTTTGCTGCACCACTTTGTCCTCCCAGTAGCTCCCTGCCGTCTACCGTGACTACGTTCAGGGGCATCGTGGCTGGAAGGAGCGCCACGTTATGTTGCTTGAGAAAATCCACTCCTATAAAGTCCGCATTGCTGCCAGAGTCGATGGTAATAGGGACTTCCATGGAGAGCCCATTGAGAAACTGGAGTGTTGCGGTGAGCTGCACCACTGGTTTGGGTGGGAGGGGGTCCGTGGGCTGTAAAATTCCTGGGGACTGCTTCACTGACTCGTCTGGCTGGGCCCCAGTGGCTCTGCTTCCAGCCAGACTCCGTCGTTTCCCTGCAGTGTTTCTCCCTGCTGAACTTCCTCTCTTTCTGTTGCTGAGGCTGCAGTGTGCTTGTGGAGCCTCTGGGGACACTCTTTTGCCATGTGCTGAGCACTGTCGCAGATGTAACATTTCCTGTTCCCTCTAGGAGGCTTCGCTTTGACTGCTCCCGGTGTTAGGGCTCTGGTTGCTGACTGAGCCTTTGCACCACCTATCTCCATCGGCTCCTCTCCCCCTCCCCGTGGAGGCGTGGATTGAGCGCGCGCTGTGTCCCTCGGAAAGAAAGGAGGTGCTCTCGCTGGCGTGCGTCCCCAACGCCCTTCTTCTTTGCTCCAAGGACGTTCTTCCAGACGCACCCCAATCGTCAGCGCTCTCTGGACAACTTCTTGAGTGCTCTGGGGTCTCTCCCCCCCTGCAATTTCGTCTTTCACAGCCCCGTTCAACCCCTCCCAGAACAGGTCTCTGATGGCCGCTGAATCTTTTTCCCATTTCAGCACGTTGACCAATGCAAAAAAGCGGGAGTGATATTGCCTTACAGTGGCTCTGCCTTGTTTCAATCCATGTATCTCCTTTCTGGCGACATCTACATCTACCGCTGATAAAAAACAAGCATCCATCGCCTTAATGAAGGCGTCCGCATTTTGGAGGGCTGGGTCATTATCTCTCCATAGATTGCGCAACCACGCTTTAGCTTCTCCATGGAGATGAGTTAGTATGAAGCCTACTGTCAGAGCTGGCTCTAGGTCCCAGCTCACAGAGGACCAACGCCAGGCTGATGTTATATACAAAAGTCTTTATTGAAGTTTAATTTCCATTTCAAAGCCAGAGCGTGCAGCCCTACGTCTAGACTCTAGATCGGCGAAGTCCCGTCTCAGTCTCCGCCCCTTCCACACCAGTTTAAGATCCTAGCCCTGCTCCACCTCCTGCGTTGCTCTCTTCTTCTCTGGGTCCTCCTGCCCTCTGGGGCATTGCCCTTTCTGGACTCTTCCGACGCTGAGTCGCTTAGCTCCTCCCCCTGCCTCCGGCGTGCTTTAGGACCCGGTTCCCAATCCTCACTCTCTGCTGTCCCGCGCTCCTGCACATTTGAACTTGCTTCTCACGCCAACCCAGTGACCTTTCTCCTAACCGTTACACTACTTCTATCACTGCTTCCCTCTTCCGTGACACTGGCCGGATCTGACCTCCCTTCCGTTGTCCGACTCTCCGAGGGAGGCGTGGTAGACTCTGCCTCGTCTCCTCTCCCTGGTGGGGAAAGCACTGGCCCCAATGCCTGGGACTCTTCCCCCCCACTCTGCTCTGGTGGGGAAGCTGGTCCTGATTTCCAGCTACTGCTCTGGGAGTCCCTGCTGCCCCCTTGCTCCTGGGGCGTTCCCCTTGGGACCCCCCTGCCCCTGGCCACTGGCGCTCCCTTCTGTGAATCTTCCGATTCGCTGGAGAGGCTCATGGAATCCCTCGGACCACTGTCCCCTCCTACGCTCCCTTCGGATTCCTCCCCCTCGCTCTCCATCTCCCATCTTCCCTGTGCCTCAGCTCCTGAGCCCCTGACACAAATCAATATAATAAAATACAAAAACAGAAACAAAAACAAAAACACTACATAAAACATTGAATTAACAAAACAAATAAAAAACAATCAAAAACACTTCCAATATTTCCAATCTCAAGGGTTAGGGGTTAGGGTTAGGGTTAGGTGTCAGGTCTGCCTCTAGATCCCAGCTCACAGAGGACCAACGCCCGGTGGATATAATATACAAAGTCTTTATTGAAGTTTAGTTTCCATTTCAAGGCTCTGGGCGCGCAGACCCACGTCTCGACGCTAGACCGGCTAAGTCCCCTCTGACTCACTGCTCCTCCCACACCAGTTTAAGATCCTCGCCCGGCTCCACCTCCTACGCTGTTCTTTCCTTCGCTGGGTCTTTCTGCCCTCTGGGGTCTCCTCCTTCCTGGACTCCTCTGACGCTGACCCCCCTTGGTCTTCCCCTTCCTTCCGGCGGGCTTTAGGACCTGGCTCCCTACCCGGGCTCCCTGCTGTGCTGCTCGCCTGTACATTTGAACTTGGCGCGCGCGCCCAGCCGGTAACCTTCCTCCTGACCGTTTCCCCGCTTCCTGATGTGGGCGTGACCAAACCTGACTCCTCTCCTCCCGCTGGTGGTGAGAGCACTGGTCCCGATTCCTGGGACTCCCCCTCCCCACTGCGCTCTGGTGGGGAAGCTGGTCCTGATTTCCAACTGCTGCTCAGGGACTCCCCGCTGGCCCCTTCCTCCTGGGGCTTCCCCCCTGGAACCCCCCTCGCCCTGGCCATCGGCGCTCCCTTCTGTGAGTCCTCCGATTCGCTGGAGAGGCTTGTGGAATAACTCTTTCCACTGTCACTGCCTGCTCCCCCCTCGTACTCCTCCTCCTCACTCTCCATTTGCTCCCCCTCCTGTGTCTCTCCTTCTGAACCCCTGACAGTTAGTGTCAGGGGTTCAGGGAGAGAGGCGCAGAGGAGGGAGGAGACCGAGAGTGAGGGAGAAGGATTCCAGGCTGACGAGGAAGAGGACGACAATGACCCGAGATGGTCCATGAGTCCGTCCAGTGAATCGGAGGATTCCCAAAAGGGAGCCCCCCTGGTCAAGCCAAGGGGAGCCCAAGGGGGAAGCAGTCAGGAGCAGGGGAACGTAGGGGGAACCGCCAGTGGGAGTTGGAGATCGGGACCGGCTTCTCCACCGGAACGGAGTGAAGAGGGTGGAGTTACCAGTGTGTCGGGAGGAACAGAACAAGGAGCAGAGGGGGGAAGGAGATCGGGGCAAGACGTCCTGCCGGAAGGGGCGGAAAGCAGTACCGGGAGCAGTGTGGCTGTTGAAAGGAAGGTCAGGAGCAACGTACGCGCGCCAAGTTCAAATGTGGAGGCGCGCGGAAGTGGGGAGAGCTCTGGGGAGGAGCCTGGTGCCAAAGCACGAAGGAGGGGGGAGCAGGCAGGAGAAGACTCAGCCTCTGGGGAGTCCCGGAAGGAGGGAACACAGGGGGGCAGGAAGACCTTTTGTATATAGCTTGGACTGGACTTTGGTCTCTTGTGAGCTGGGACCCAGGGTGGCTCTGACAGAAAGTCCCCTCCAAAGAACGCAAATTTTTTTTTTTTGCAAAGCTCACGAACGGTGACAGCCATGAGTGCGGAGGAGCAGTTGACAGCGCTGCGAACTACAGTTTCCGAACTCACTGCTGCAGTCCTTGCGTCTCAGAAGAAGCATGACGAAATGGAGAAGCGCTGCCAGGACCTGCAAACAAGGTGGGAACGTGCAAGCAGGGAAGGGTTCCCAGGGTCCAGATCAGAGGGGATTGGACTTGGACGGAGGGGGGGCAGCCTAGTCACCCACTTCGATGGGAACCTGAAGCACTACCCCAGTTTCAGAGCAGACGTTTTGTATGCATTGCACTTGCTTCGTCATGACTTTAAAGATGAGGAGGAGAAAGTGGGGTTTATTGTTTCTCACTTGCATGGGCCGGCCAGAGACTGGTTGCGCAATTTGTGGCGTGAAGATGGCCCTGCCCGCCGCGATGCAGATGAATTCATTAAAGCGATGGATGCCTGCTTCCAGTCAACTGTAGATGTGGATCTTGCACGCAGGGAAATTTTTGGATTGCGGCAAGGCAAAGCCACTGTGCGTCAGTACCATTCCAGATTTTTTGCTTTACTGACTGCGCTAAGCTGGGAGAAGGATTGTGCACCTGTGAGGGATTTGTTCTGGGAGGGGCTCAGCGGTCCCATTAAGGATGAACTTGCCAGGGGAGACAGACCCCAGACCCTGGAGGAGCTTGTGCAGAGGGCTTTGGCGATTGGGATACGGCACGAGGGACGTCCTTGGCACACTGAGGAAGAACGTCAGGTGCGTCCACCAGCGAGGACGTCTTCTTTCATCCCCAGGGAGTTCAGTCAGTCACATCCTTCGCCACTGGGAAGGCAGGGGGAGGAGCCCATGGAACTTGGTGGTGCTAAGGCTCAAGCAACAGCCAGAGCCCCAGCTTCCGGTGCAGTAAAGGCAAAGCCTCCTAGAGGGACCAGGAAGTGTTACATTTGCGACAGTGCACAGCACATGGCGAAAGAGTGTCCCCAGAGGCTGCAGAAACACACTGCAGCTTTAGCAACTGTTGCAGCAGAAATGATGCAAGCAGAGCAACCTCAGGGAAACGACAGTGCCTGGCTGGAAGCAGAGCTGCTGGGGCTCAGCCAGGCGAATCTGTAGAGCAGTCCCCAGCGCTTTTGCAACGCACAGACCCTTTACCACCCAAGCCAGCGGTGCAGCTCACTGCAACACTTCAGTTGCCGAATGGAACCACCCTGGAAGTCCCCATCACGATTGATTCTGGGAGCAACGCAGATTTTGTGGGGACGCACTTTGTCAAGCAGCATCGCATAGCGCTTCTGCCAGCGACAACACCTCTGAACGTAGTCACGGTGGATGGCAGGAAATTGCTAGGAGGACAAGTTGTGCAACAGACGCCTCCCATGGTGATGAGGATTGGAAATCATCGAGAAGTCATCAGCTTCAATGTCACCCGCCTTTCAGACACGCCTATAGTATTAGGCATGAGTTGGCTGGAGAGACACAGTCCTGCTGTAGTGTGGTACCAACGGCAGATCACCTTTTGCTCATCGTACTGTGCTCAACATTGCATCCAGTCCAGCCAGGAGGAGGGAGCTGAGCAGCAGTTGCAACTTGGCATAGTGCAGGCAGTACCCCGCAAGTACGAGGGGTTCCTGGAGGTTTTCTGCGAGAAGGAAGCTGACCAGTTGCCGCCCCACAGGCCTTATGATTGTGCCATCGACCTGGTGCCAGGGGCGCAGTTGCCGACTGCAAAGCTGTATTCCATGTCTGAGGACGAGATGCAAGAACTCAGGGAGTTCATAGAGCACAATTTGAAGCGCGGATTCATCCGAGAATCGAAAGCGGTGGGGGGCAGTCCTGTTTTCTTTGTAAAGAAAAAGGACACGCCCCAAAAAAGACTCATTGTGGACTATCGATTCATAAACAGTAAGACCAAACCCAAGGCCTTCCCCATGCCCAAGATAGATGATCTCCTGGCAACCGTAAGGAAGGGGAAGATCTTCACCAAATTGGATCTGCGTGGAGCGTATAACCTCATACGCATCCGGGAGGGCGATGAGTGGAAGACGGCCATGTTCACGTCTCTGGGCACGTACGAATACAGAGTTATGCCATTTGGTCTCCAAAATGGATCTCACGTCTTCCAAGCATTTATGCATCACGTGCTAGCGGGACTTCTCTACAAGAAATGCGTGTGTTTCCTCGACGACATCCTGATCTTTTCGGAAACGGAGGAGGCCCATGAGAAGGACGTAAAGGAAGTCCTGCAGAGACTATGGGAGAACAAGCTCTACGCCAAGTTAGAGAAGTGCCAGTTTGATGTGACGGACGTGGATTTCCTAGGCTACAAGCTGTCCGACAAGGGGCTGGCCATGGACAGCGCCAAGGTCCGCGCGGTGTTGGACTGGAAGAGCCCTCGCAATCGGAAGGAAGTCCAAAGATTCATCGGCTTCGCCAACTTCTACCGCAAATTCATCAGAGGTTTTGCAAAGGAGACGGCAGCGATCACGGACACTCTCAGTTCCAAGAAAAAGAGGTTCGTGTGGACGGAACAGGCGGAGCGCTCTTTTCAGAAGCTTAAAAGCCTTTTCGCCTCCGAGGAGCAGCTGCTGCACGTGAATCCAGGCAAGCCCATACGAGTAGAGACCGACGCGTCAGACAGAGCGGTTGGAGCCGTACTCCTGCAAGAAGATCCACATGGAAACTGGAGACCCGGTGCCTTTTACTCCAGAAAGCTCAGCAAAGCGGAGCAAAACTACACCATATGGGACAGGGAGCTGTTAGCCATTCACGCAGCGTTCAAAGCGTGGCGACATTTCCTCATTGGAGCCAAGCACACAGTGCAGGTCCGCACGGATCACAAGAACTTAGAGTATTGGCGCACGGCGAAACTCCAGAGCCAAAGACACATGCGCTGGGCAGAGTTCTTCGCGGATTTCGACTTCAGGATAGAGTACGTCCCAGGGGACTCCAACGTTATAGCCGATGCGCTCTCCAGGAAACCGCAATATCTTGAGGAAGCGGCGCCAATAGCAGCCAGGCACATTTTTGCACCGCAGGCGTGGGCGTGGGCTGCCATCGCTGTCGACCTGGACGCGGTACGACGCGCGTTGCAGGTAGATCAGTTTGCACAATCCAAAATAGAGGAGCTGCGTAGGGGTTCGCTGAGAGACGATGAGTTCCAGTTACGCGACGGACTGTTAACTCACAAGGGTGCCCTCTACGTGCCGAGCGACGAGCTCCGAGCAAAGGTTCTGCAGCAGTTGCACGACGCTCCCAGTGCGGGCCATTTCGGCAGGGAGAAGACAATGGAACTGGTGGCCAGGGACTTTTGGTGGCCCCAGATGCGAGGAGAAGTAGCGGAGTACGTCGCCAGATGTGACACTTGTCAGAGGTCCAAGCCAGTACACCAGAAGCCGGCGGGCTTACTGGAACCACTGGAAACACCACAGCAACCGTGGGAGAGGGTGGCGCTGGACTTCGTCACTGACCTGCCCAGTTCCAGAGGCAAGACGGCGGTACTGGTGGTGGTGGACTTGTTCACCAAGATGGCGCACTTCATTCCCTGCGCGAAGGTGGCGACGGCGGAACAGACCGCCAAGCTCTTCATCGACCACGTGTTCCGGGCGCATGGGCTGCCGTGGGCCATCCTGTCCGACAGGGGGCGCCAGTTTATTTCCAATTTTTGGCAGAAGCTCCTAGGTATCCTGCACGTCAAGATCAACCTAGCGTCGGCAAGACATCCACAAACCAACGGCCAAGCCGAGAGGGTCAACGCGATCATGCAGCAGTACCTGAGATGTTACGCAAATCAGCGACCCGCAGCTTGGGTGGACTACCTACCGATGGCGGAGTTTGCCTACAACAACACGAAGCATGCGTCGACGGGGGTGACGCCGTTCTTCGCGAACAATGGACGTCATCCCAGGACCTTCCCGGGGTTCGTAGCACCAAGAGAGGGGGAGCCGCAAGAGGCCGACCAGTTCGCTGCAGAACTACAAGAGGTGCACGAGGAGCTGCGGAGACATTTGGAGCTAGCCAAACAAGCATATAAGGTGCAGGCAGACAAAGGCAGAAGAGTGGGAGAGGACATCCAGGTGGGGGACTGGGTGTGGTTAGCGGCCCAGGCGATGCCAGCCAAGTCGTTGGCCAAGAAGAAGCTAGGGCACAGGCAGCTAGGACCATACCAGGTGGAGGCTAAGATCAACCCCGTGGCTTTTCGACTGGCCCTCCCCGAAGGTTCCAGAGTCCACCCGGTTTTTCATAGGTCGGTGCTCACTCCCTACAAGGCCCCGCACAGGTTTCAGGAGTCTGAAACAGTACCGCAGCCACGCACAGAGTCACCTAGGAGGGAGGGATCGCCTAGGGTCGAACCACTCAACGAGGTCACAGAGATCCTGGACTCGAGATGGGGGGAAGAGGGAATAGAATACTTTCTAGTCAGAGAGGGTGCACCAGTCAGTGCCAGTGGGTGGGTGCCGGACTACGCTTTAGACGAACCTCTTTTAAAGGACGAGTTCCATGCCCTTTTCCCACATAGACCCATGCCAGCCGAGTACTTCGATGACTGGCTCTTTACCCCCACATGTTCAGGCAGCACTTTCCACGGCTTTTCTTCAGCCGAGGAAAGAACGCCGGACTCAAACTCGCCCAGGGGATCGTGTTCGGGGGTGGACACAGAGCCCTCTTATTGGTGGGATGAGCAACCAGAGGAAGCCTGGCGCAAGAAATGGCTGAAGGGGCCTTGGCCGGCAGCACCAGACGAAGTAGCAATGGAAGAGGGAACTGCGAACATTTTGGGTGAAGAACCCGAATTCGAACACACGTACACCGAGCTGCCAGCAGAGGACATGGACGTAGCCGAACTGTATCCTGCATCTACCTCCGAGGAGCTGCAGTTCCCACAATCCGCACCCGATGGGGGGGAGGGGGGAAGGGGGGGGCTTCGAGGGGGGGATGGATGTCAGGGGTTCAGGGAGAGAGGCGCAGAGGAGGGAGGAGACCGAGAGTGAGGGAGAAGGATTCCAGGCTGACGAGGAAGAGGACGACAATGACCCGAGATGGTCCATGAGTCCGTCCAGTGAATCGGAGGATTCCCAAAAGGGAGCCCCCCTGGTCAAGCCAAGGGGAGCCCAAGGGGGAAGCAGTCAGGAGCAGGGGAACGTAGGGGGAACCGCCAGTGGGAGTTGGAGATCGGGACCGGCTTCTCCACCGGAACGGAGTGAAGAGGGTGGAGTTACCAGTGTGTCGGGAGGAACAGAACAAGGAGCAGAGGGGGGAAGGAGATCGGGGCAAGACGTCCTGCCGGAAGGGGCGGAAAGCAGTACCGGGAGCAGTGTGGCTGTTGAAAGGAAGGTCAGGAGCAACGTACGCGCGCCAAGTTCAAATGTGGAGGCGCGCGGAAGTGGGGAGAGCTCTGGGGAGGAGCCTGGTGCCAAAGCACGAAGGAGGGGGGAGCAGGCAGGAGAAGACTCAGCCTCTGGGGAGTCCCGGAAGGAGGGAACACAGGGGGGCAGGAAGACCTTTTGTATATAGCTTGGACTGGACTTTGGTCTCTTGTGAGCTGGGACCCAGGGTGGCTCTGACAGAAAGTCCCCTCCAAAGAACGCAAATTTTTTTTTTTTGCAAAGCTCACGAACGGTGACAGCCATGAGTGCGGAGGAGCAGTTGACAGCGCTGCGAACTACAGTTTCCGAACTCACTGCTGCAGTCCTTGCGTCTCAGAAGAAGCATGACGAAATGGAGAAGCGCTGCCAGGACCTGCAAACAAGGTGGGAACGTGCAAGCAGGGAAGGGTTCCCAGGGTCCAGATCAGAGGGGATTGGACTTGGACGGAGGGGGGGCAGCCTAGTCACCCACTTCGATGGGAGCCTGAAGCACTACCCCAGTTTCAGAGCAGACGTTTTGTATGCATTGCACTTGCTTCGTCATGACTTTAAAGATGAGGAGGAGAAAGTGGGGTTTATTGTTTCTCACTTGCATGGGCCGGCCAGAGACTGGTTGCGCAATTTGTGGCGTGAAGATGGCCCTGCCCGCCGCGATGCAGATGAATTCATTAAAGCGATGGATGCCTGCTTCCAGTCAACTGTAGATGTGGATCTTGCACGCAGGGAAATTTTTGGATTGCGGCAAGGCAAAGCCACTGTGCGTCAGTACCATTCCAGATTTTTTGCTTTACTGACTGCGCTAAGCTGGGAGAAGGATTGTGCACCTGTGAGGGATTTGTTCTGGGAGGGGCTCAGCGGTCCCATTAAGGATGAACTTGCCAGGGGAGACAGACCCCAGACCCTGGAGGAGCTTGTGCAGAGGGCTTTGGCGATTGGGATACGGCACGAGGGACGTCCTTGGCACACTGAGGAAGAACGTCAGGTGCGTCCACCAGCGAGGACGTCTTCTTTCATCCCCAGGGAGTTCAGTCAGTCACATCCTTCGCCACTGGGAAGGCAGGGGGAGGAGCCCATGGAACTTGGTGGTGCTAAGGCTCAAGCAACAGCCAGAGCCCCAGCTTCCGGTGCAGTAAAGGCAAAGCCTCCTAGAGGGACCAGGAAGTGTTACATTTGCGACAGTGCACAGCACATGGCGAAAGAGTGTCCCCAGAGGCTGCAGAAACACACTGCAGCTTTAGCAACTGTTGCAGCAGAAATGATGCAAGCAGAGCAACCTCAGGGAAACGACAGTGCCTGGCTGGAAGCAGAGCTGCTGGGGCTCAGCCAGGCGAATCTGTAGAGCAGTCCCCAGCGCTTTTGCAACGCACAGACCCTTTACCACCCAAGCCAGCGGTGCAGCTCACTGCAACACTTCAGTTGCCGAATGGAACCACCCTGGAAGTCCCCATCACGATTGATTCTGGGAGCAACGCAGATTTTGTGGGGACGCACTTTGTCAAGCAGCATCGCATAGCGCTTCTGCCAGCGACAACACCTCTGAACGTAGTCACGGTGGATGGCAGGAAATTGCTAGGAGGACAAGTTGTGCAACAGACGCCTCCCATGGTGATGAGGATTGGAAATCATCGAGAAGTCATCAGCTTCAATGTCACCCGCCTTTCAGACACGCCTATAGTATTAGGCATGAGTTGGCTGGAGAGACACAGTCCTGCTGTAGTGTGGTACCAACGGCAGATCACCTTTTGCTCATCGTACTGTGCTCAACATTGCATCCAGTCCAGCCAGGAGGAGGGAGCTGAGCAGCAGTTGCAACTTGGCATAGTGCAGGCAGTACCCCGCAAGTACGAGGGGTTCCTGGAGGTTTTCTGCGAGAAGGAAGCTGACCAGTTGCCGCCCCACAGGCCTTATGATTGTGCCATCGACCTGGTGCCAGGGGCGCAGTTGCCGACTGCAAAGCTGTATTCCATGTCTGAGGACGAGATGCAAGAACTCAGGGAGTTCATAGAGCACAATTTGAAGCGCGGATTCATCCGAGAATCGAAAGCGGTGGGGGGCAGTCCTGTTTTCTTTGTAAAGAAAAAGGACACGCCCCAAAAAAGACTCATTGTGGACTATCGATTCATAAACAGTAAGACCAAACCCAAGGCCTTCCCCATGCCCAAGATAGATGATCTCCTGGCAACCGTAAGGAAGGGGAAGATCTTCACCAAATTGGATCTGCGTGGAGCGTATAACCTCATACGCATCCGGGAGGGCGATGAGTGGAAGACGGCCATGTTCACGCCTCTGGGCACGTACGAATACAGAGTTATGCCATTTGGTCTCCAAAATGGATCTCACGTCTTCCAAGCATTTATGCATCACGTGCTAGCGGGACTTCTCTACAAGAAATGCGTGTGTTTCCTCGACGACATCCTGATCTTTTCGGAAACGGAGGAGGCCCATGAGAAGGACGTAAAGGAAGTCCTGCAGAGACTACGGGAGAACAAGCTCTATGCCAAGTTAGAGAAGTGCCAGTTTGATGTGACGGACGTGGATTTCCTAGGCTACAAGCTGTCCGACAAGGGGCTGGCCATGGACAGCGCCAAGGTCCGCGCGGTGTTGGACTGGAAGAGCCCTCGCAATCGGAAGGAAGTCCAAAGATTCATCGGCTTCGCCAACTTCTACCGCAAATTCATCAGAGGTTTTGCAAAGGAGACGGCAGCGATCACGGACACTCTCAGTACCAAGAAAAAGAGGTTCGTGTGGACGGAACAGGCGGAGCGCTCTTTTCAGAAGCTTAAAAGCCTTTTCGCCTCCGAGGAGCAGCTGCTGCACGTGAATCCAGGCAAGCCCATACGACTAGAGACCGACGCGTCAGACAGAGCGGTTGGAGCCGTACTCCTGCAAGAAGATCCACATGGAAACTGGAGACCCGGTGCCTTTTACTCCAGAAAGCTCAGCAAAGCGGAGCAAAACTACACCATATGGGACAGGGAGCTGTTAGCCATTCACGCAGCTTTCAAAGCGTGGCGACACTTCCTCATAGGAGCCAAGCACACAGTACAGGTCCGCACGGATCACAAGAACCTAGAGTATTGGCGCACGGCGAAGCTCCAAAGCCAGAGGCACATGCGCTGGGCGGAATTCTTCGCGGATTTCGACTTTCGGATAGAGTACGTCCCAGGAGATTCCAACGTTATAGCCGATGCGCTATCCAGGAAACCGCAATATCTCGATGAAGCGGCGCCTGTAGCAGCCAAGCACATTTTCGCACCGCAGGCGTGGTCGTGCGCTGCCGCCACAGTAGATCTGGACGCGGTGCGACGCGCGTTGCAAGTGGATCAGTTCGCACAGTCCAAGATGGAGGAATTGCGCAGGGGTGTGCAGAGTGGCGAAGAGTTCCAACTACGCGACGGGCTGCTAACTCGCAAAGGTGCCCTCTACGTGCCAAGCGACGAGCTTCGCGCAAAGGTTCTGCAGCAGTTGCACGACGCCCCCAGTGCGGGCCACTTCGGTAAGGAGAAGACAATAGAACTGGTGGCAAGAGACTTTTGGTGGCCCCGGATGCGTGGAGAGGTAGCGGATTACGTCGCCAGGTGTGACACTTGTCAGAGGTTCAAGCCAGTACACCAGAAGCCAGCGGGGCTGTTGGAACCGCTGGAAACGCCACAGCAACCGTGGGAGAGGGTAGCTCTGGACTTCGTTACTGACCTGCCCAGCTCCAGGGGGAAGACGGCGGTACTGGTGGTTGTGGACCTGTTCACCAAGATGGCGCACTTCATTCCATGCGCAAAGGTGGCGACGGCGGAACAGACTGCCAAACTCTTCATCGATCACGTGTTCAAGGTGCATGGGCTGCCGCAGTCCATCCTGTCCGACAGGGGGCGCCAGTTTGTTTCCAATTTTTGGCAGAAGCTTTTGGGTATCCTGAACGTCAAGATCAACCTCACGTCGGCGAGACACCCACAAACCAACGGCCAAGCTGAGAGGGTCAACGCGATCATGCAGCAGTACCTGAGATGTTACGCCAACCAGCGACCAGCAGTTTGGGTGGACTACCTGCCGATGGCAGAGTTTGCCTATAACAACACGAAGCACGCGTCCACGGGGGTGACGCCGTTTTTCGCGAACAATGGTCGTCACCCCAGAACCTTCCCGGGGTTCGTGGCACCGGGAGAGGGGGTGCCGCAAGGAGCCGACCAGTTTGCAGCGGAGCTGCAGGAGGTGCACGAAGAGTTGCGGAGACATTTAGAGCTGGCCAAGCAAGCATATAAGGTGCAGGCTGACAAAAACAGGAGAGAGGGAGAGGAGATCCAGGTGGGGGACTGGGTGTGGTTAGCGGCCCAAGCGATGCCAGCCAAGTCGTTGGCCAAGAAGAAGCTGGGGCACAGGCAGTTAGGGCCGTACCAGGTGGAGGCTAAAATCAACCCTGTAGCCTTTCGACTAGCCCTCCCCGAAGGTTCCAGAGTGCACCCAGTCTTTCATAGATCGGTGCTCACTCCCTACAAGGCACCGCACAGGTTTCAGGAGTCTGACACAGTCACGCAACAACACACTAAGTCACAGGAGAGGGAGAGGGCGCCTAGGGCCGAACCACTCAACGAGGTCACAGAGATCCTGGACTCGAGATGGGGGCAAGAGGGAGTAGAATATTTTCTAGTCAGAGAGGGTGCCCCAGTCAGTGCCAATGGTTGGGTGCCGGGCTACGCCTTAGACGAACCTCTTTTAAAAGACGAGTTCCATGCCCTTTTCCCTCATAGACCCATGCCAGCCGAGTACTTTGATGACTGGCTCTTTACGCCCACATGTTCAGGCAGCACTTTCCACGGCTTTTCTTCAGCTGAAGAAAGGTCGCCGGACTCCAACTCGCCCAGGGGATCGTGTTCGGGGGTGGACACAGAACCCTCTTATTGGTGGGACGAGCAACCAGAGGAGGACTGGCGCAGGAAATGGCTGACGGGACCTTGGCAGGCAGCACCGGACCAGGTACCAATGGAGGAGGGAGAAGAGAACACCTTGGGTCAAGAACCCGAATTCGAACACTCGTACAACGAACTGCAAACAGAGGAGATGGAGGTGCAGAATCTGTATCCTGCGTCCGCCTCCGAAGAGCGGCAGCTTCCACAACCTGCACCCGATGAGCGGAAGGGGGGAAGGGGGGGCTTCGAGGGGGGGATGGATGTCAGGGTTTTAGGGAGAGAGGAGACAGAGAGCGAGGGCGAGGAGGAAGAGGACGACAACGAGCCGAGGTTGTCCCAAAGTCCGTCTAGCGAATCAGAGGATTCCCAGAAGGGAGCCCCCCTGGTCAGGCCAAGGGGCAATAGAGAGGGAATCAGTCAGAGAGAGGGGAACGAAGAGGGAATCCCCAGTGGGAGTGGCAAAGCGGGACCAGCTCCCCCGTTGGAACGGAGTAGAGGGGGGGAGTTGCCAGTGTGTCAGAAAGAGCAGGACAGGAAGGAGGAAGGGGGAGGAGTTCGGAGCAAGACGTCCTGCCTGAAAGGGAGGAGTGTAGTACCGAGAGCAGCGTAACTGTAGAAAGGAAGGTCAGAGGCAACGTACGCGCGCCAAGTTCAAATATAGAGGCGCGCGGAAATGAGGAGAGCTCTGAGGAGGAGCCTGGTGCCAAAGCACGAAGGAGGGGGGAGCAGGCGGGAGAAGACTCAGCCTCTGGGGAGTCCCGGAAAGAGGGAAGACAGGGGGGCAGGAAGACCCTGCGGAAAAGGAAAGAGAGGAAAAGGTGGAGCAGTACAAGCCTCTTAAATTGGTGCAGGGGAG
>NC_138511.1:0-138104 GCF_964252035.2 Podarcis erhardii
ACCCTTTTTGTCTGGGATGCGGTACAGGCCGTGATTTGGGCTGACTTCCCAGAGACATCACATGAGCGGTGTGAGTTGTTCAACCACATTTTAAATGACACACAGCATTACCAAACCAATAAACAGAATATCCAGTCAATCTTCAGTACCTATAAAAGAACTTCAGGGATAGGACCAGAAGCATTAGCCTCATCCTTAGGATCAGAAGCTGAGGCTCCCACTGATGAGTTGTTGTTTTCAACACAACAAAAGGGATAGAGTTTCACTCCTGCATCTGCTGGAGAACCGCCCCCCCTTCCAACTAACTGAAAGTACAACCTGGGAATATACACAGAAGCCCAAATGATTATTTGGAGGCGGAACAGGTACTGCTCGAAGCTGATGGGGTGCGGCTCTTCCCATGCGCCGGCTTCTTGAAAGCGGATCGGTGTCCTGAAGCGACTGTCTGTTGTCCATGCCTTCCCCTTTCTCCGGGGGGGGGGGGGAGAAGCCAGGGAGTGAAGGAGGTGAGGACAGGTGACCCCCCTAGGCCCAAAGTCACCCCAGGCCTCAAAACCAAATTTCCCCTTTCTCTCGTCTACAACAGCTTTTCTCTGCTGTTCTCTGCTTTCTCACAAGATGCTGCTGCATAAGCAAAAGGTTATTTTTTATCAGTACAAGAAGCCTTCAAAAAGCTAATGAATAGGCTCTGTCAATGCCAGGAATAAGCAGGTCTGGGAACTGAGTCTTATCTCATCCAGTTGCAACACATCTTGGACACGCTGAACGCAAGGCTTCTCAACCCCCTTGGCTTCTCATCCCCCTTTCCTGGGAAGGGCGCCAAGAGTCCCAAGAGTCCCAGGACAGGAGCTTTCTGTTCATGCTCAGGGAAACTCATGAGGCAGGACTCCTGAGGAGGGGGAGAAGGGGGAGGGAACTGGAGGGGAATATATGCTCTGTGCAAATGGCTGTGAACTTGTGCTTGTTTGTGAAGTTATCACACTAGCTCCTTCTACCAAGCCCAGATGATAGAAATAAAGCTCTTTCTCTGAAATTATCCCTTGAGTGCCTGTTTGACTCCCCTTTCCCTCTCCCGGGTGCAATGCTCTTCCCATCCGAGGGCAAAGCCTGAAGAGGCTACAGGAGTTGTGGCATCCTCAGGCACAGAGGTTTTCCAGGTAGCTAGTCCCAGGGTCCACTTCTGCAGGCAGCGCGCCTCCACCCGCACACAAGACAAGCCGCCTGCAGGAGTCGACTCCTGCAAAGTGGCCCAGCAAGGGGAGATCCTTCCAGCAAGGTTTCAGGGCAGACCTTCAGCCAGACCTAGTCTGTCTTGGGATCCACCCATAATGAGAAAACGAAAACAAAACTGTTCACACAAAAGGCAGGCCTTACATCCAGGCTTTTACTGACCGTACATTAAAATACCTTTTCACAAGAGATATAAAACACAGCACCCAAAATTAGGAAGAGATAACCAGGCTGGAATAGTAGATCATGTCAGATCATTTTCCTCCACAAATTTTACAATATTCTTCTGCTGTATCCACTTCCTCCCCCCTTGGATCTACATGAGCTTGCTATTTCCAGGTCTGTCAAATATTTGGTCATCCTTCTCACTCTGAGTAAAAAGACTTCCTCATTTCAATGTTTACAAATAAAAATACAATACCAAATACTTTGAATCATTCCCAGATTCTGTCAATATCCAGGATAATATTTCCCAATTGCTAAATTTCCAGCAATCAAAACTGGAATATCATATTCCAGTCTTAATAGATTACCTAAAAATGACACTTGTTATCCAGAGATTCTATTTATTTTTAAAAAATAATTTTGTATTGATTTTTCCATGGATTCTACTTCTAACAATATATCTTTAACAATTTTTCATATTTCGACCCTCCTCCCCTGGACTTCCCTCGTACTCACATTTTGTTTTATTTCCCTATTGTTCACATTGCGTATTTGATGTTTCCCCAAAATTTCCTCAATACATATAGTCTTATTTTTTGTTGTAGACAGTTGTGATTGTTCACTGCCAATGAGTCCATTTCTTTATGTTGCCTCTTCATATTGTAAATGGTTCCCATTCTCTTTTAAAGTCTTTGTTGTCCTTTTCATGTAATTTTTCTGTTAGTTTTGCCAGTTCTGCATATTCCATAAGTTTCCCTTGCCATTGTTCTTTCGTTGGTATTTCTTCTGTCTTCCAAATTTGTGTTAATTAAATTCTTGCCGCTGTTGTTGCATGCATAAATAATTTCCAATTTTCTTTTTTTACATCTTGGTCTAAAATTCCTAGAAGGAATGCTTCTGGTTTCTTAACAAAAGTCTTTTTAAACAGTTTTTTCAATTCATTATATATCATTTCCCAATAATTCCTAATCTTTTTGCATCTTGCAGGATGGCTTTTTTTCTAAAAAGAAAAAAGAAGAACAAGATCTATCCCTCATATGAGGACGAGGCCCCTGCCCTACTGCCGGCATTGGCAAAGCCTTCAACATCAGCCACAGAGGGCAGGAGGAGAAATCAAAAGATCTACCCCTCATATGAGGAAGAGGCCCCTGCCCTACTGCCGGCATTGGCAAAGCCTTCAACATCAGCCACAGAGGGCAGGAGGAGAAATCAAAAGATCTACCCCTCATATGAGGAAGAGGCCCCTGCCCTACTGCCGGCATTGGCAAAGCCTACCCCATCAGCGGCAGAGGCCATACCGGCAGAGGCCAGACCCCTAGTCTTGCCAGGGCTGGTGAAGCAAGACCCAAGCCAGCAGCGGCCCTCAAAAAAGAAGAGCCTTGAGGACTCTGGGCCAGCGTTCCCAGGTGAGTAGGCAGAACCAGATCCCTCTTGGGTTGTTCCCCTTGGTCTTAGACCTGGTGTTTACCTCTACGGATGTTGGTGATCTGACACTAACTAAAAGCGAAACAAAAGAAGTGCCATGGTCAGATCACTTCCTGGTGCAACTGGACTTCTCCGCGACCCTTCCCCTCTGCAGGGAGGTGGGACCGATTCGGATGGTCCGCCCCTGCTACTTAATGGATCCAACTGGTTTCCAGAGAGCGGTAGGGGATGTTTTATCCCAAGTTGGTGGCCTCTCGGCTGATTCCCTGGTGGCCCGTTGGAATGCGGAGTTAACCAGGGCTATTGACTGTCTGGCTCCGAAGCGCCCTCTCTGATTGCAGAGCCTGGACAGCCCCGTGGTTTTCCCCAGAGCTGAGGGCGAATCGTTGAGACGGCTAGAGCGCCGGTGGCGGAAAACTCACTCTGAATCAGACTGGACACGGGCTAGAGCTCAACGTCGAGCCTACCAAGTGGCAATGCAGAAAACAGCAGCGGGAGACTTTTTCAGGTGGTTCACAATCTATCAGAACCACTTGCACCACCAGGGCCTGGTAGGGACCCCAAGATCTCCTGCAGTGCTTTTGCAAAGTTTTTTGCAGATAAAGTCGCTCAGATTCAGAAGGAGGTAGACTCCACCGTGGGAGCAGGGACAGGGCGGGAGAGTAGCACTGTCTAGTTCTGTCTAGTGCTGTTACATGGGATCAATTCCAATCTGTTACCTCCGAGGATGTGGACAGGCTGCTTGGACAAGTGAAACCAACCACCTGTCTCCTTGATCCTTGCCCATCCTGGCTGATAAAAACGAGCCGGGAAAGGCTGGGCGATGGGCTCTGCGGGGTAGTGAATGCTTCTCTCTGTGAGGCAGCCTTCCCAGACCCACTGAAAGAGGCGGTCATTAAACCACTTCTTAAAAAAACTTTTTTAGACCCAGCCAATTTGGCCAACTATCGCCCAGTCTCAAATTTACCATTCTTGGGCAAGGTGGTTAAGCGGGTGGTTGCCGAACATCTCCAAGCATGCCTGGAGGATACAGACCATTTGGATCCCTTCCAATCGGGATTCAGGCCTCACCATGGGACTGAAACTGCCTTGGTCGCACTGGTTGATGATCTCCGGCAGGCTAGGGACAAAGGTGAGAGCTGTTTCCTAGTTCTGCTGGATCTCTCAGCGGCCTTTGACACCATCGACCATAACATCCTTCTGGACCGTCTAGAGGGGCTGGGAGCTGGGGGCACTGTTATACGGTGCTTCCGCTCCTTTCTCCTGGGCCGTGCCCAGAAAGTGGTGTTGGGGAATGAGCGTTCAGACCCCTGGGCTCTCACGTGTGGGGTGCCTCAGGGTTCCGTCCTCTCCCCCATGCTTTTTAATATCTATATGAAGCCACTGGGAGAGATCATCAGGGGGTTTGGGCTGGGTGTTCATCAGTATGCAGATGACACCCAGCTTTACCTCGCCTTTAAATCAGAACCAGTGAAGGCGGTGAAGGTCCTGTGTGAGTGCCTGGAGGCGGTTGGAGGATGGATGGTGGCTAACAGATTGAGGTTGAATCCTGACAAGACTGAAGTCCTGTTTTGGGGGGACAGGGGGCTGGCGGGTGTGGGGGATTCCCTGGTCCTGAATGGGGTAACTGTGCCCCTGCGCAGCCTGGGAGTCACTTTGGACTCACAGCTGTCCATGGAGGCACAGGTTACTTCTGTATCCATAGCAGCTGTCTACCAACTCCACCTGGTATGCAGGATGAGACCCTCCCTGCCTGCAGACTGTCTCACCAGAGTGGTGCATGCTCTAGTTATCTCCCGCTTGGACTACTGCAACGCACTCTACGTGGGGCTACGTTTGACGGTGACCCAGAAACTGCCATTAATCCAGAATGCGGCAGCTAGACTGGTGACTGGGAGCGGCCGCCGGGACCAAATAACACTGGTTCTGAGAGATCTGCATTGGCTCCCAGTACGTTTCCGAGCACAATTCAAAGTGTTAAAGCCCTAAACGTCCTCGGTCCAGTATACCTGAAGGAGCCTCTCCACCCCCATCATTCAGCCAGGACACTGAGATCCAGCACCGAGGGCCTTCTGGCGGTTCCCTCATTGCGAGAAGTAAGGTTACAGGGAACCAGACAGAGGGCCTTCTCGGTAGTGGCGCCCACCCTGTGGAATACCCTCCCTTCAGATGTGAAGGAAATAAGTAGCTACCCTATCTTTAAAAGACATCTGAAGGCAGCCCTGTTTAGGGAAGTTTTTAACATTTAACGCTGTATTGTTTTTAATACTTGATTGGCAGCCGCCCAGAGTGGCTGGGGAAACTCAGCCAGATGGGCGGAGTATAAATAATAAATTATTATTATTATGATACAAGGTCAGGGTCTCTCTTGGTTTCCTTGATGTCTGGGTGGAAGTCCCCCCCCCCATCCCACCCCTCCTTGTTCAGAGGCGTGTAACATGGAGCAGGGACTTCCGGGTGGCTGCCCCTGTTCTGCATTGTTGGGGGTTGGACTGGGTGACCCCGCAGGTCCCCTCAGACGCTACAGTTCTATGATCCCTGTTCAGATATGGCATGCACCCGCTCATTGCAACAGGCGAGAAGCCACCTGAGAAAGAACTTGCCGTCTTTTCTCATGTATAAGACGAGGTTTTTTACCCCCCAAATCAAGTGTCAAATTGGGGCTCCTCTTCTACAGGGGGAGTGCTGAGGGGGGACGGGCGCTTGATTGTAGCCGCCAGGAAGAGATTCCCAGCTATGATTTCTTTGCTGTGGAAAGGGCTGTTGTCAACTGGCAGACGATAGGTGACTTGGTGGTTGATGCCTGCCTGCAATTGTGCAATTTGATTAATGGCTCCCTCCCCCCCAAAAAAGCTCAACCACTCTGGGCAACCCCTCCCCAAAAAAGCTTAGCAAGTCTTGGCAATCTGCCCCCGTTTTCTAAATTTTGAGTGCCCAGAAATAGGGGGCGTCTTATACATGGGGGCGTGTTATACATGGAAAAACACGGTACCTTTCCCTCTCATCCGCCTCATTTACTCACCTCTCTCTCTCTCTCTCTCTCTTTCTTTCTGAAGAACTCTCTGATGAAAACTTAGAGTACTTGTTGGTGGGTAAGAAAATGCTGGGAGGAAGAACCGTCAGAGAAGCTTTGGAGATGATGGATGAAAAGGAGATTTTGGAGACCATCCTCCAACACCTCCAGCCACCTCCCCAGGTGTGTGTGATGCAGGGTGGATTTGATTGAAATCAAATCGATTTAAAGCATCTTTTTACATTCTTGCTTGTATAATCTTAATATTTACAACCAGATGAAGGTTTCATTTTGGGAATAATAAATTTCCAGAGTAGTTTTTACTACTGATTTGGTTATACTGTTAGGAATGCATAGACACATAATTATGAAATTATTGTGGGGTATAATAAGTTAACTGCATACAGACGCTTCAGGTTACATACGCTTCAGGTTACAGACTCCGCTAACCCAGAAATAGTACCTCGGGTTAAGAACTGCCATCGGCTCAGGGGCGAGAGGGGAAAAGCCGGGTGGATTTCAGAGAGCCCCCAAAGATCGTGGGAAGCAGCACTTCCTCAGCGGAGGAAGGAGAGGAGATGCAGGGGTTGGAGGAGGCAAGGCGGTGCCAGGACACCTTGCCTGAGCAAAGCGGGGAGGAGGGGGGTCCCCCATTACCCAAGCCTTCCTTGCGCAGTAGGTTTCCGCGCAGAGAGGGGAGGCGCAGACTGGGCGCCAAGAAATTACTCTGCTGGGGAAGGTTGAAGGGCCGCCCACTCTCAGATTCTGCCCGTGAATGAGCAAGACATGGAATAGAGGTGCTCTGCATTCTGAAGGTTTTGATCACTAAGAAGAAAGCTGGAAAACCGACTCTTGAGCCATATTTCCTGATTGCTGTCAAGCAACCAACCGGTACCTCTAACAGTGGTGCTTCATGTTAAGAACAGTTTCAGGTTAAGAACGGACCTCCGGAAAGAATTACGTTCTTAACCTGAGCTACCACTGTATATTTGGACAACTTTTCTGCTGTACCTTATTGGAAGAAAAATAACCATTTTCTTAATTAGAATTTAAACAATTTATTTAACTAAAACAATAACATTATAGCATATATATCCATGTTTGTTAACTGATGTGGTTAACTTTTTTTAAAAAAATTCTTAGAATGAATTTTAGCATATATGAAAAACTTAAAATAAATCCTTACTTCCCAGTGAATAGCCGTTGGACTATAATGCAACTTAAAAAGAAAATATATTTTGGAAGATTTTTCCTCCAAAAGCATTTTATTTTAGAAATCCAAATTAATTTTTTAAAAAATGTGATTTAAATCAAAGAAATCCATTTTTAAAAAAGGGGGTCATTGATTTTTAGCCACCCTGGTCTGATGTTGCGCAGCGTGAACCAGGATTCCCCAACCTGGTGCCCTCTAAATGTTCTGGACCATATGCTGCCTGGGGCTGGTGGGAGCATGTAGAAGGGGAACTGCCATGAACTATCACAGGCAAAGGCAAACCCAGCCCTCCAGCTGTTTTGGGACTACAGCTCCCATCATCCCTAGCAAACAGGACCAGCGGGTCAGGGGTGATGGGCATTGGAGTCCCCAAACAGCTGGAGGGCCGTGTTTGCCTCCGCCTGAACTATTGGGAGCCCAGCTTGGAGGAAGGTCCTATTTGCAGATGCAAGAGACGACTTTCTCCTGGTGGGGCTTGAAAAGAGGACCAGGCAAATTTGGGGAAGCAGAGAAGGCGATCAGTGCAGCATCTGTAGACCGGAAGAAGAACCAATCCATGAACTTGATTTGGTGGGATGACTTGGACCCCAGGAAATGTTGCATGTTTTTTTCTTTAACTTTTGCAACTGATCGTTCCCGATATCTTGGAACGTTTGAGAATCCGATATTGTGCAGTAAAAGTTTTTGTGACTGTATTGTGCCTGATATGGCCAATATTTCCTCTTCGCTCTCAAGAGCAGTTAATTTGCCAGGCCTGGGCATTTGGCAGAGCAGGCAAGCAAATACTTTCTGCAACAGAAAATTTAATAAATAATCATACTGGGAGTGGTATTGTCTGTTTGTTATTATGGTATGTATTTTTGAGTTTTTATATTGTAAACCGGCCAGTGATCTTCGGATGAAGGGCAGTACAGAAATTTAATAAATAATAGTAATAGCCACAATGCCTAGATTCTGTTTGTTCATGGCAAGAAACAAAGTGCTTTAAATGAATGGTGTGTCTCCCAGTCCAGAGGATTTATTGAATCTTCTTTGGAGTGTTACTTTAAAAAAGAAGAAGAATTGATTGCAATAGATTTTACTCCAAATGATTTTTGCAAGAAGTCTATTTCTAGGCATGTGGGGTTTTTTTAGAGAAGACAAGTGGCAGATAGATGGCAACTGTTCTCTAGACAAGAAACATGACACTTTTCTTCATTTTATTCCCAGCAGAAGACATCCAAGCCTGGACACAACAAGGTAAGTCCTTGCCGCGAATTCCTCGCGGCACTTTTAGCGGAATGCTCAGAGTCCCAGGTTCTTTAGTGCAGTATTTATTATTGTGAGCTCAATATATATACAAATATCTACAGAAGCAGTTCATCTAATCAGACAGAGTACCTGCACCTTGAGGCAAAAGAAGACTCCACACTCATCTACACCACTCCACCACTATTGGACAGGCTTCCCTTTTAAACCGGTGACAGCCAATCACATTACTGCTGCGTCATTCTGACCCAGCACTTCCACAGAGAGTATTGGATCTGTAGCCTTATTGGAGTTCACTGATTGGGTCTGCGTTGCTCCGGGACAGGAGGAAGGAAGCCAAATGACACCAAGGTTGATTCAAAGAAGAAAGAGTTTATTCTGCTCTCCGGATAGCAGAAGGTACTTGCGTGATCAAGTCCACAGCAAGTCCAAAGGAATTTTAGGTGGTTCACCGGGGAGTCCCCCGGTGTCTTCCGACACCGGTACGTTCTCCTGGTCAGTGTTATCAGCAAGCCAGATGTCTCTCGCACATGGACAGCTTGAGCGCATCCCACGCCTCACTTGCTGTCACCTTATCAGCTACGTAGACTAGCTGGCTGTCGTCCATTCCAAGGATGATCATAGCCAAGGCTTTCTCATCCTTTTCATCCTCCTCAGGGGGCTGCGGTGGATCTTCCACCACTTTCCACAGGCCCTCACGCTTGAGGAAGTGTTGCATGCGGACTGACCAGATGCTGTAGTTCATGGCCGTCAGCTTCTCCAGCAGCACGCCAGCTCTGGACTGCTCCATTGCTGCAGCTCCCCTCCAGCACCCACGGCTAGATAACAGCCACCTGTACTCATGCGCAGCAGAAGTGTGCTGGGCCCATAACCCTGTCACGAATTCCTCGCAGCGCTTTTAGCAGAAAGCTCAGAGTCCTAGGTTCTTTAGTGCAGTATTTATTATTGTGAGCTAAATATATATACAAATATCTACAAAAGCAGTTCATCTAATCAGACAGAGTACCTGCGCCTTGAGGCAAAAGAAGACTCCACACTCATCTACACCACTCCACCACTATTGGACAGGCTTCCCTTTTAAACCGGTGACAGCCAACCACATTACTGTGGAGGGAGGCTGGGGACACCTGTAAGAGGCTGCAGGTGCAGGTATTAGTCCTCTAAAAAAGTGGGAAGAGCCTAGGGTCAGCGTATCTAGGACAAAAGTGTGTCATGAGAATGAAAGATGAGGCTGCTGGGTTAGACCAGCATCCTTATCTCACAGTGGCCAACCAGATGCCCATGGGAAACTGGAAAGCAGAATTCGAACACAGAGCACTCTCCCCTTCCTGTGGTTTCCAGCAACTGGTATTCAGAAGCATTCCTGCCTCCAACAGTGGAGGCAGAGCAATTAGGACATGCTGAACTTGTCAACTTTCAAATTCCCCAAATGAGGAGTACTAAAGAGTTGTAATAGGGACGCGGGTGGTGCTGTGGGTTAAACCACTGTGCCGTTTGGGCTTGCCGATTGGAAGGTCGGCGGTTCGAATCCCTGCGATGGGGTGAGCTCCCGTTGTTCGGCCCACCTAGCAGTTCAAAAGCACATAGTGCAAGTAAATAAAATAATAATAATAATAATAATAATAATAATAATAATAATAATAATAATAATTTATTTATATCCCACCCTCCCCAGCTGAAGCCAGTACTGCTCCGGCTGGAAGGTAAACGGCATTTCCGTGTGCTGCTCTGGTTTCGCCAGAAGCGGCTTAGTCATGCTGGCCACATGACCTGGAAAAACTGTCTGTGGAAGCGGACAAATGCCGGCTGCCTCGGCCTTAAAGCGAGATGAGCTTTAAGCCCAGAGTCGTTTGCGACTGGACTTAATTGTCAGGGGTCCCTTTACCTTTACCTTTAAAGAGTTGTAACGTGACTTGGGAATTCAGAAGATGTGTAAAATTGCATACAAATCATTAAAACAATTGCCTAGTACTTGCAATCTATTATTATTATTTAGTATTACCCGACATTTTCAGACGGTAAAATTGAATTTTTTTGGTTTTCCAAAAGCAGTTGATGTAGCTGGTGGGGTCTCCTCCCTGTGACTCACCCAAACCTTCCCCAACCCTTAGAACGCCCTCTATAGATACTATGGACTCAAGCTGCGGGATTCCAGGAGCGCAGAGACAGTCCACCAGTACCTGCACTTACTCCTGAGGTTGCCTCTCGAAGAGGAAGCAGACAGAGAGGTGAGTGAATGTGTGGGATGTCAGGGGGGAGGAGAGCCAGCGGGACTGGGACTGCGCTCACACGGAGACTGTCCTGGAAGAGCCTCCTCCTTCTGAACCCTCTTGATTCAAGCGCCTCCCCAGGCTGCTCCCCAGTGTCCCACCACCACAATCCAGGGTCCCCCACTCTTACTCATCCAGCCAGTCCCTGACATTACCCCACCAGCCCTCTGTCCTGATTTCCGGATTGGTCTCTGCTCATGACCTTCCTCCCTCCAAAGATTTTGTACCCACCCACTCACCCCCTCAAAGCCTCTTACAGGAGCAACTGCTTTTCAGCATTCAACATATCTGGGCAGATTTGTTTAGTTTTGGGTTAGATCAGAGCAGCCAGCAAGTGGCCCTCAATGCCTTTCTTGGCAGCCCTCAGCAAGCTTGGAGGCACCCCTACACACCTGTAGGCCTTGCACTGCCTTCCCAAAGCTGGGTAAGGAGGTGCTGGGCTTGGGGAAGGAGGCAGGTGTGATCTGTCAGGGTCCTAGGGTCCTCAGTTAGCTCTTTCCCACCTTTGGCAAGAAGGTGGGAAGGCTCTAGGTCCCGCCAGAGCCTCGTGCCTCCTTCCCAAAACCCAGCGCCTCACCTGCCTACCTTTGGGAAGGCAGCATGCGGGCCGGGGCGTGTGTGTCAAATTTTGGCCTTGCTCCCCTCTCCCACACGACAAGTCAGTGTGCGGCCCACAGGTTCTGTGCTGAACTACTCTTGTGGCCCACTTGGTATGAGAAACTGGAGCACCCTGGTTTAGATGGTGCATATTCCTGCTCTGGCGCCTTTGGGTGAGCGGTGGATTACAAATACTTCCAGGGAATAAATGATGCATTTTAATGTAGTTGAGTATTTAATGAAGCCAAGAACTGTATCACAAGATTTGAAAATGTCAGAATGCAAGGCATCCTTGCGTTGCAAGCTGCACGAGTCTGGGAGGTGTGGTCTGGTCAGTTCACATCAGAATCCACAGAAATATCGTTCTTCAAACCACCCCTATTATTATCCGGGATGAAAGGATCTCTTCAAATTGGTTCTCTAAGTGTCTCATTTCTCCATTCTTAAATTTGGTTCCCCACATTTCACAGGAATCTGCTTACAGAATCACATTTATCCTCCATCCCTCATGATCAGCTTAGCTTAATGGTTGCCATCAATTTCATTTTAATTGATTTTATTTAATTTTTATAATGAAATGTTTTTAGAATGTTGTACTATTTAATTGTTGTTAGCCGCCCTGAGCCCAGCTTTGGCTGGGGAGGGCGGGATATAAATAAGATTTATTATTATTATTATCACTAATTGCAATCAAGAAAATGACATGTTTGACGTGCCTCATTCTCCCTAGGGAATTTCTGAGGCTATCGGTGTGGCTTCAAGCACCCATATTTCACAGGTGCTGATGGCAGTGCGGGACTTCGGCCACGCAGCCATTGCAAGGAATACTGAGACGTCTGAGGTAAGGGTGTGAAGTGAGGAAGGAGCGTAGCAAGAGTGTAGGTCAGCCATCCCCAGCCTGGTGCCCCTTCCCCATCCGTGTGTTTTGAATTGGAACTCCCATCAGCCCCTGACAGCATGGCCAATGGTTAGACGAAGATCCTGGCGGATTGGATCCTTAGCGGCTCTTTACATCCACACCAAAGCATGTTGGAAAAGAACGAATCCTGCCCCATTTCCAAACATGCTCTTTTTCAAGGGATGGGATCCTTACCATTCCAAAAAGGCAATTGGATCTGCTCTCAGTATGGAAGCCAGACAGCTTCCTCTGTGGGTATGTCTCAGTCATCCTTCTGAAGTGGGCTCCAGCAGTCCTGTCTCTGTGGCTCCAGATCCTAGATCTGATCTGATCCCTTGGCTCAGTCAGTCAGTCAAACAAACAGATTCGTTAGAAACCATTGGTCACCCCCCAAAGTACACTGACCCCTGTTTTTAGGTTGGTTGTCAGATGGTTGGTTGGCATTTCTTCAATAGTGGAAGCTAATGGGGACCCCCAAGGGTCATCTAGTCCAACCCCCTCCAATGCAGGAATCTTAAGCATCCCTGGGAGATGGCCATCCAACCTCCAACGAAGGAGAGTCCACAACCTCCCAAGGGAGAGTGTTCTGCTGTCAGAAAGCTTTGAATGAAGAACCTCTTAGAGTTTGGAAGAGGGGACACCTCTCCAACTGAGGGGAGGGAGCAGAACCCAAGAGAGAAGGCAGGCGGCAGGCTGGGAGAGGCAGAGAGAAAGAGGGGAGAGGTTTCAGCTGCACCCCCTGCCCAATTTGCTCTCGTGCAAGGGTTCTTTTGCCTTACGGGAGTGCCTGCTGGCCCCATTCAACTATGTTCTAGAGTAGACCCACTGAATTTAATGAAGATGACGAGGCCCATTCATTTCGACAGGTCTACTTGAAGCAAAGCATAGTTGAGTGTCGCTCTCTGTGTTCACCTCCATATATTTGTCAATTAAGCGAATTATTACAAAGGCATGTGAGGAGAATCAGAACTTACAGGGTTAAACAGTTCTGTGTGACGTCTCACATTCTGAGGCGTGGTTATGTTCACATACGGGAATCTTTCTTTGTGTGTGAGTTTCCTTTCATTTTTGGCTGAGAGGCGAAAGGATGTCTGCTCTTTCGCCGGGCTGATTTATGATGTTTTTCTACTCATTAAAAGACTGTTGGAGTTTAGCAAGAAGCCTGCATTCAGTCTGATTTATTATCCACACACAAGGCAACAGTTTCTGCCGCTGCAAAACTCTGCTAAGGACTATGCTAAGAGAGCTAAGGGAGCTCAAGTTTTCTATCGGCACAGACGTCCATCGGCGCAGCAGAAGTGTACTGGGCGCCATCTTATCTCACAAGGCATAGTAACTGTGTGCGGATCTAACAGTTCCATAACCTGAGGGGGCCTTGGGGTCATGTGCCCCCGACTCTCCAATTCTCCAACCCAGCTGGAAGGAGATCAGATCCTTTTCCTTCCACTTTCAGTTAACTTCCCTCAAGCTTCCCTCAAGGGAGCAGGAGCCGATGAGTCCAAGGCTCATTCACACAATAATAAACCATAGTTTATCACAGAGGTAACCAAAATGGTGCCCTTCAGATGCTACAGACTGCAACTCCCATCCCTCCTGACCTCTGGCCATGCTGGCTGAGGCTGATGGGAGCTAGAGGCCAACCTATGTTGATGCCCTCTGGTTTATTGTTACATCTGAACGCAGCCCTGAACTCTCTTGTGCTCTGCCATCCAAGAGAAATGAAACCCAGGAGTGTGGTACCTCTGGATTTTTGCTGTGAGTTGGTAAATGACCAAGGAAATTTCCCAACCCTCACTATGGAGAAGATGAGCAGATCCACCTGGTTCATTTTAATTTTTAAAAAGCAGCTCCCATGGAAAAGAGCACCAGTGGTCAGTCTACCCTACACTGTCCTGCACTTTCTCCCTGGTTGACTGACCGAACCCAAAGAGAACACCTTCATGGTTCCTCATCATCCTGGGGGAAAAGTGACCAGTGGGGTGTCACAGGGTTCTGTCCTGGCCCGTTGTTGTTCCACTTTTTTAAAAATAAAAGACTTGGATGAAGGAATTGAGGGGATGCTCATCAAATTTGCAGATGACACCAAACTGGGAAGGGTAGCCAATGCCACAGAAGACAGAATCGGGATTCAAGATAACCTTAACAGATTGGAGAACTGGGCCCAAACTAACAAAATGAAATTCAATAGGGTCAAATGTCAGGCTCTATATTTAGGCAGGAAGAACCCGATGCACATATATAGGGTGGGGGAGCCCTGGCTTGCCAGCAGTTTGAGTTTCCTGGAGGAAAAAAAATACAAAATTTGTAAGTCTGCACAACAAGTTGTTGTTGCTTAGTCGTTTAGTCGTGTCCGACTCTTCGTGACCCCCTGGACCAGAGCACGCCAGGCACTCCTGTCTTCCACTGCCTCCCGCAGCTTGGTCAAACTCATGCTGGTAGCTTCAAGAACGCTGTCCAGCCATCTCGTCCTCTGTTGTCCCCTTCTCCTTGTGCCCTCCACCTTTCGCACAACAACTTACTGACTACTAATATTTTCCCAGCTGCTAAAAGGTCCCAACTAAATGGTGATTTGTCTCCAATTGCACTTAAGGTTCCCAAACTCACTTTCCCCATCCTTTCCCTCCAGAATACTAGCGAGACGAATGCCAGTATCACCGTCATCCTTTGCTGTGGTCAAATGGCATCCGGGGCACGGCAGGATGACCTCCCCCTTTTTATAGACCTCATCACAGAGGAGCTCCTCTTCCAATTCCAGAACAGCAGGAAGGTATGGCTCTGATTATCACACGGACTCCTGTTGTTTGTTCTCTCAGCTATACCATACTTTTCCGTGTATAAGACGAGGGTTTTTATTATTATTATTAAAAAATGATGTTTAAAAATGAGGGTCATCTTATACACAGAGAGTGCATTGGGGGGACGTGGGTTTGGTTGCCGCTGCAAGCCGGAGATAGTCAACAGCTATTGTGTGCGTTATTGGTGGCTGCAGCAAGGGGTGGTGTTGATTGGCTGTCGCTGCGGAAATTGGGAAGGCGATTGGCGGTTTCTGCCGGCGAGGGACAGACAATAGGTGGGTTTTGCGACATGTGTGAGTGGCAGCATAGGTTCAGCGGGTGAGCAATTTTTGGAATCCCCTCCCCCAAATAGCTGAACAACTGTGGGTAATCCTACCCCCGAAAAGCTCAGCAACTCTGGGCAATCCTTCCCCCATTTTCTTAATTTGGAGTCCCCCAAAATAGGGGGTGTCTTATACTCGAAAAAATATGGTATATTCTGCCTTTCTCCTGTCATACGTCTCCAGGAGGTGTGCAACCATTTCCCCCGTGGTCACCATCCAGGCACTGAGCAGACCTCCTGAGCTCCATCAAGGTCCTTGCACCACATGCCTTCAGACTGTGCCCTAGGGCAGGGTTTTTGGCTTCATCCACCGAAGGGTTGTAGACTGGGGTGTATACTGGCTCCACACTTAGGACCAGATGGGGCATTACAGCGGTACCTTGGTTCTCAAACTTAATCCATTCTGAAACCAAAGCGTTCCAAACCAAGGCATGCTTTCCCATAGAAAGTAATGCAAAATGGATTAATCTGTTCCAGACTTTTTTTAAAGAAACCCTAAAACAGCAATTTAACATGAATTTAACTATCTAACAAGACCACTTCTGGGTTAGGGTTAATTTTTGGATTGGTATCTGAAGAAGTGTGCATGCACACGAAAGCTCATACCTAGAACTAACTTAGTTGGTCTTTAAGGTGCTACTGGAAGGAATTTTTTGTTTTTGGATTGGGTTAGTGTTAGGGTAAGGATTAGAATTAGGATTAGGGTCAGTGTGGCTTTATGTTTCCTTGTGATTTTGATTCAAACTCAATTTTATAAAATCCCTTCTCCTTTCAGAATGAGGCTTTGAAGAAGAGCTTTATGAAGGCAGCAACTCTAACAACCAAGGCGCTTGTGCAATCGAATGTGGGATATGTCACCTTCCCCCACAAAGACGAGCTCACCTTCTGCATCACAGTGAGTAAAAAGAAAAAGAAAAAAAGAGGGGGAATCTCCTGGGGTTTCTTTTCAGAGCGTTTTTTCTTAAAAATAGCTGTGTAGGTCTAGCTCTGGGTTGCATGTTCTGATCATCTGGCCCCAAACCATTTCTGGGTGGTCACGTTCTGCTCCAACTCAAGTTTCCAAACCCACTTGAAAGGCAGCCCTACATTGTGGCAACCTCAGTAGGATGTCACCAGTGCCTAAGTAAAAGAGGCTAGGTTCTCCCAGGAGGAGAGGGCTGTCAATGGCTCCCAGCCATGATTGCTATGTTCTACCTCCACAGAGGAAGGAAGCAATGTTTCTGAATATAGTTGCTGGAAGCCACAGGCGGGGAGAGGGCTCTTGGGCTCATGGTCTGCTCCCTGGTTTCTCACAGACGTCTGGTTGGCCACTGTGAGAATGCTGTGAGGATGCTGGACTAGATGGGCCCTTGGCCTGGTCCAGAAGGCTGATCTTATGCTGTTCTTATGCGGTAGAGCTCTGCCCAGGAGAAAAAGGGATCTTATTCCCAGATCCAGGAAGCCCACTCTCCTCCCCTAGGAGGACCCACTTGCCAATTGCAAAGAAGTTGTCAAGTGGGCTGGATAGAGAGCACAACTCAGGGCTTGGTGTGGTGGTGGCAGGGATGGCGCCTCCAGTTCCCTGACATGCTGTGTGCTTCCCCACCACAGGAGGTCATCAAAGAGGAGCCAATGGCATCACTCACCATCTTACAGCCCGCAATGGAAACGATCATTCGCATGACGTAAGTACGGCCAGACACAGTACATATTTCTTCACCAGGTTTATGGACTGCTGGGTGCTGATCCTTTTCTCTCCCCTTCTTTCTCTTTTCAGTGCCTTGAGACCACGCATGGACCCCCTGCTCCGGTCTCAGCTGCTACAAAAAACCACCAGGAAGGTCTTCCAATTGCCATCATTGCAGGTTACGAAGGTCAAAGCCGGGAGCTCCGTGCCGGCAACACAGAGCCAGGTGACTGGACCTTCTGCTTCTGGAGGAAAATGGGGTTGCCAGGTTAAAGGATTTGAGGGCAAAGAGTCTGAGCCGTGTAAGCTGCAAAGAATGCTGCCCGAGACACTTGACCCATCACAATGATGTAACAGCCAGAGACTTGGGGTGTATATTTTTGATTTTAATCCTGTTTCCATATTTATTGCATTTCACCTTTGGCTAGAATGCATCCACGAATGATTCCTGCATGCCTGCATTTTGTGACTCTCATGCCTCCCTCCTACGCTGCATTTATTTTTATTTGTTTGCTTGTTTGTTTATATGCTGCCCATCTGACTGGGTTACTCTAGCCACTCTGGGCGGCTTCCAACAAATTAAAACACAGCCAGACATCAAATATTTAAAACTTCCCTATGCAGGGCTGCCTTCAGATGTCTTCAGATGGAAGTATAATGATGTATCTCTCTGACATCTGATAGGAGGGTGTTCCATGGGGTGGGCCCCACCACCAAGAAGGCCCTCTGCCTTGGAACACCCCAAGGAAGTTGAGCCCAGTGTGGAGTCCTGTATCTTTATATCGCATGACCTGTAACCTTATATACATCAAGAAACGTTTGATGTTTATGACTCTTTGTGTGCCTTGCTTGAACCCCTGCATAAGCTTTGTTACGAATTTGGACTAGAAGGCTCCAGAGCATATGGGATTTCCATGGGGGTCTTCAGCTTCTAACTGCTTTTGCTTCTCTCCTTCCAGGACTGTTATCACGAAACTATCGACATCTGGCTCAACATGCTCACCAGCTTGCTGTCGGAGGCCCCCTCTCTGGAGACGCTGCAGAAGATATTAGTGGTAAGGGAGTCCCCAAGGTGTCAGAGCAGGGGTAGCAGCAGCTCCCATGCCGGAGGACAGACCCTCTTGAAATGATTGCACGGGGGGCATCTGTGGCCAACTCGCTGGTTGTGGGTGCTGATGGTCAAGTGGGCCTCTGTTCTGCTAGCAATGCTTGTGCAAGGCACACAAGATATGTCCTCTGCTGATGGCCTGTGGGGAAGGGCCGTGGCTTGGGGCAGAGCATCTGTCTTGCATGCCCAAGGTCCCCGGTTCAGTCCTCAGCACTCCAGGTGGGGCTGTGAAAAGGCTCTCTGTCTGAAAGGCCAAAGGGCCAACTGCCAGTCCTCATTACCTGTGGATCAATGGCTGGGCTTGGTCTAAGGATGCTTCCTGCATTCCATTGCTATGGCTGTGGTGAGGTGTATGTTGTATTGTTGTAATTATCACACACACAAACACACCAATGACAGATTGCAGGGCAGTTCACAACATAAAAATACAAAATCAGAACAGAAAATGCATGATAAAGCAAAAGCAACCCAAGAGCCAATTAATATCTAATTCTACTAAGCTGCCTCGAGTCCCTGTCTGGGAAAAAGGTGGGCTATTATTATTATTATTATTAATAATAATAAACAAATTGCAGCAAACTTTCTCCTTTACAAAACAACCCCCTTTTGCAATTTGTCCCCTCTATGAAGCTTTGTGAATTTGCAAACCTGGATTAAGGGTTGTCCTTCCATGTGATGACGATGATTTCTCTCCCGCAGCACACAAATGGCTGGATTGACTCCACAAAAATCAGTGAGAGGCAAAGAGCAGTCAAGACCACCAACGTACTCCTGAAATATGTCTCCGAGCATTTGGACTTTGATGTGAGTGACCAAGGCTTAATGCTGCAATTTCAAATCGTATTGCGTTGGAAAGTTCAGGTGTGAACTAGATGAAAGCTGTATGGCATGGCCATTCCAGGGGAAGGTGCCAGCCAGTGCTATTTTTCTAGAAAAAGAGGTGCCAGGACTCACCATGAACTCACCACCCTTGTTCTCTTATAATGGCAATAGTGCCCACCTGAGAGGTGCCAGTGTTAGCTTTTTGCAGTATAGTAGCACTGCAGAGAGCTTGCTGGGGAGACAATGCATAAAAAGGGACTCAAAAATAACTTAAACAAGATTTTAATAACAAAAACAAAAACTCCTTATACACTAAATACACCAACAACAAACCAGACCCAACCACCAACCCATCCCCCAGGGTAATGGGAAAGCTAGGTGCTGCTCCTTATATACTACACCCAAATGCTGACACAGCTTAATCAATACAACTCAGCACCTGCTATGTTTCACAGCTGTAAAGCTGGGTCTCGTTATTTTGCTCTGGCCCCTTAAAGACATACACAACTGAGACCTGGGAGAGGAGACGGTGGAAGAAGATTGGAAGAAATTTAAGATTTACCTACAAAAATATTGTAAATTGTATGAATGTTAAGAAGGATGCTAGAGTATAAACAACTTGGCACCATTGAGTTCAAGGAAGGGAATTATGAAGATAAGATAAATTTAAGAAATGATAAAAATTTTGGAATATGTTGGTTATATCTAAACTTTTTAAGATTCGAATAAAATGATAGTTAAAATTAGAGGTATAACATTGAAAATTAGTTATGAAGACTAAAAACAAGGGGACAAATTTGCTGAATAAAATTATAACTAAGAACGCAGGAGCGGGAGATGTGAGGGAGTCCAAAGCAGTGAAAAGATCTATGTTAAGAGATGTGATATTGTATTGTTTTATTGGAATTGTGATTTACAAAAAATTGTTAATAAAAAATATTTTTTTAAAAAAAAAAGACATACACAACTGGTGGAACAATGATGAACCTTTACATTTAAAGAAACCATTCAACATTTCCCCTGCGGTTCATCATTGTGGAACAAAAACATAAAGCATATTTTGTACATGTCTTTCATGTGTAACCTTTGGAAGTGCTTTAGTAAAAATGTCTGCAATTTGATTGTCACCTGGAACATATTGAAATACAATCATTTCATCAGCAATTAGTTTCTTTACAAACTGTAAACGTAACCTTAAGACTCTAGTGTGCTGCGTATTGGTCTCTGAAAACAGGATAGCGAGTCCACTCTGGGAATCAAGGTAAACTCTTACTAGTAGTGTTACTTTCATCTGTAGGTCTGCAAATACTTGCAGATACCATTCCACATCACAAGTGGCCTGAACGCATGCACATAATTCACTCTCTGTTGTGGAGAGACAAATAATGGTTTGTGTCTGGGACTTCCATTCAAATGGACAACCTTTATAACAAAACACCATACCAGACACACCCCTGCAATTATTTTGTTCCACTGCATGAGATGCATCGCAGAAAATTTCAAAACCTTTGTCAATACATGATGTAAACTGCAACCTAGAATGTTTGGTATGTTTAAAGTACATTAAAACTCTCTTAAGAGCAGAGAAACATTGCGTAGTGGGCTTTTCCACAAATTTTGCCAGAAAGTGAAAAGCATAAGTTATATCTGGTCTTGAGATTCTTTGAATGAAATTTAGCTTGCCTATAGCAGAACGATACAAAGTTTTGTTAGGAAATGGCTTATCTTCACCTGTAAAGGTGAAACCACATACCATAGGCGTTTCCTTCCCATTTGCATTTTCTTAAACCCATTTTGAATCAATAAGTCTCATTTCTGGGGTTTGTGGTACAAGAGACCAGGTGTTATGCTCTTTTAAAGAAGCTATCTCAGAGTTGATAGCTTTATACCAATTTACTTGGTGCTTAGGTAAATTCTGAACATCATCGTAGCTTTTTGGCTCAAAAACCGCCTTATTGGCATACACAGTATTTAAAAGTTCATCTGCAAAACGTTGTGGCTTCTGTCTCTTTCTATCTGAACGTCTCAGTCCGGAAGGAGAGTCAGACTCCTCAGACTTAATGGGACTAAGTAAACTACTAGTTTCAGGTTGTAAATCATCATTGTCAGACTGAAGAGGTGCCTGTAGGCTAAGATCACGGTCAGAAAACTCAAGAGAATCTAACCTCCCCTCGGGTGCCTGTGACTTTAAATCATCAAACAAATTATCAGATTCAACAGGCTTTTTGTCTTGTTCCATTAATTCAGAAGCACCATTTCCTGCTGCTGCTGCTGCTGCTGCTTCCTCTTCTTCCTCAGTATCATTTATACCGTTAGTATCTTGGAAAACAGCAACGCCATTCCAATTTACAGTTTGTATCATGCTTCTGGTAATATGAAATTTGCCAGTTGCTGGTATGTAAATTCTGTACGCCCCCTTCTGGTAGCCCATTAATTTTCTCAGAACACTACACTCACCCAATTTCTGCTTAGCGGGATAATGCATAATTACATCTGAATCCCAAATGCGTAGGTATTTCAGATTAGGGCGTTTTTTAAACAGCTTCTCATAGGGGGTGACATCTAAACCAGAATGATAACTGCAATTTCTAACGTAACAAAAGGCATTGAGCGCTTCAGCCCAAAAGACTTTGGGCAGATTAGCATCGTACAGATAAGTTTTAACCCCTGCCTGCAGGTCATGCTGCACAACTTCAACAAGCCCATTTTGCCAGGGACTTCAGGGGCAAGATAACTCGTGAGTAGGCCCCTGTGCCTCAGAAGAAAATTCCCCGCCCCGGTCAGAAAACAGATACTTAATTTGTTTGTTAAAATGCATTTTTTACCCAGTTGCAAAAAGCTCTGTATTTCTCAAATGCTTGGGACTTCTCAGCTATTGCATAAGTCCAACAATATCTACTATACTGGTCTATCAGGGTAAGCCAGTACTTAGAACCTCCTAATGATGGTGGGAGTGGCCCAACTAAATCACAATGTACATGCTCAAATGGCTCAGTTATTTTCCTATCTGAGCACCTACCCTTGCGTGCAACCTTAATCTTATTCTTGCAACAGGATAGACATTGCATAAAGAATTTACATGGTTTTAAGTTTAGGCCATTAACAATATTCTTTGTCTTAATCACATCAGCAAAATTCAGGTGTCCCAGAATTCTGTGTGCTTCATGGACACACCCGGAATGTGGCCTTACACTCCTCAACCCCTGGCTTGACTGTGCTGCTCTGCAATTTATAGGCGATTGGGAGTAGGTGTGAAAATACAGTCTATATAATCAGAGTCCCGGGCATACAATAGACATTTGTTCCCATTGAAAAACTCACACATTGACTTTAAGAAACGCACAGTTATGCCTTGACGAGCAAAACTTCTTACTGACAATAAATTGTCCACTGACGGGCAGTAAATGCAGTTCGCTATCGTAATGTTTAAAGAGTCAAGTTTAATAGTACCCCTGCCAAGCGACTGCAAGACTTGTGAATTGGCTAAATGTACATTACCAATTTCCTCTTCGAAAGAAATAAACAAGCTTCGATTGTTGCAAATGTGCTGAGATGCTCCTGAGTCCACAATAAAAAACTTCCACTTGGCACCTTTAATTCTTTTACGATCTGTAGTCCGAGCATGAAAAGCTCGCGGCTCGTTTCTGTCTTTACGGTACAATGTCGGCTGCTGGGCTGATGACTGTGACTGACGAACAGAAACAGACTTGGGAGTACTTTGCTTTCTTTTGGATCTGCAGTCCTTTGCAAAATGTCCCTGCTTATTGCAGAACCAACAACGCTTTGCAGCTTTAAATGCAGTCGTATCAACACAAGTTTGCATATGGCGTTCCTCATTGTTTCTGGAAATAGGAGTGCTTATGGCACAAGCCTCCCTTCTATCCAACTCGCCCATTAATCGTGCCGTTATTTTTTTTAAATAATTTTTTATTAAGATTTTAAAGGTTACAAAAAAATAAGAAAAAATACAGTCAAAAAAGAAAATAAGAATAAAAAAAATACATATATCAAAATACAGAAAAAAGAAAGATAAAAAACAAAGGTAAAAAGAAAAAAAAGAAAAAAAGCAAATCAAACCTTTAACTCGCTTAGTTGCAATCACTTATTTCCTTGACTTCCTCGTGCCTCCCATTTTTGTATTCTAATTCTGTTAGATATTCTAGCAAATCCTTCCAACCTTGTTTTTATCCTAATAGTTTATCTTAACATACTATACTTCCCCTCTTTATATTTTAATTCATATAAATATTTCAACACATCCTTGATCTTAATTTTATCCTCATATCTTATCTTAATATACTGTAATTTTCCATTCTTTCCTTCACCAAGTTATCATCCACTTTAACTTTGTTTAATCTTATTTCCCATTAAAACTTATATATCTGTACTTATTCTTAAGACATTTCCCCTAAGGTCAAAGAAAAAATTCAATTCCGCGATTTTCCCATCTCTCATTTTAAAAAAAACAAATTTATATTATATATACTTTAGATTCCCAATTTTCTTTCACCAAATCCCCTCCCCGGTTTCAGCCCCTCAATAGTTCCATTAATCTCAGAAAACCATCAGCCCGGAGATCTTAAATCCGAGGCTCTTAAGTCTGTCCCCTCTGCCAGTCTTTTTGATAGTCTTTAATGTTGAAAATCAGATCTTGGGGAAGCCCCAACCCAACAGTCATCATATTACTTCCTGCCAAACTTCCATAGTTAAAAGTAGGGCCTATAAAGTATTCCAAATCTTGTTTCACACTCTTTTCAAATCCAAAGGCCCCCAAAGCTCCAATCTTCCAATCTCCACCTGGCTCGGATTTATATTCCAAAGGTCATTTGATCTCCACATAGGGTGATCTCTCCATCTTTCATCTTCCAGGCCAAACCAGGCTTCCATCTCCAAATATTTACTTCTCCTAGTTGTCATCATGTAGGGCCTCAAGTAGTAATCCACTATTGGCCTCTGTAGGGTTACGGCTCCCCCTTTCCTCACTTTGCTCACAACAAGATTCTCCTTTTCAAATGTTTCAATTTGTTCAGTTGAAAGAGGTTCCTGTGCTTGGTTCTTGTCCACTTCTTTGCCAAAACCTACTTTTGTTTCCAAGATTACCACGTTAGTAGCCATAACATTTATCTGGTCTTGCAGCTTTCCCAAGAGATAAAATGTCCTGTTCAGTTCACACTCGATTTCCTTCCTAACAGCCATACTTAAATAGTCCAAGGTCAAAAACTAGTTTCTCAAGGCTTTTATCTTTAGCTGCATCCTTACGACAATAACCCAAAGCTCCCTCTAGAGGGATTCAAATTCTTTTTCACTCCTTCCAGCACAGACCCAAAGGTCCCATACATTGAATTATAACAGTTCCTTTCTTCCTTTTAAACATAAAGTTGTAACAAAAACAGGCAGTAGAAACAAAGTCCTTCTTTTGTATCCTAACAGCTAACTTGACAGCTGTCAAATCACTGTCAACGGGCTCACACAGACCACTCCCGGGTCTGGGGATGTGGCACTTCAATTTCACGGATTTTAACCTTCTCCTGCAGGTTCCCCTGCTTTCAAAAAAGATATTGATGATAGTTTCAATCAATGGAATTTAGGTCCTTTACACAAAACTCTCCACGACCTTAGTTAACTGGTTCTTTGCTTCAGTTTATTTACAGAAAGGGGAGGCGGACTTCCTGTTTGGACCTTCCCTGATCGGTACCAATTATTTTTTTTTAAAAAAAAAAACTTTAAATACTTTAGAATTCCAATTTCCGTTCTACTCACGGGTTGTTGTTTAAAATCCATTTGTCCACAAGAAAAAGTCAGCGCGCTCTGGCAACGGCTACGCGGCTTCACTCCGTAAAAATAGCGGTCGATTCAAAACACCGCGCTGCTCACCCCACGTCACTTCGGAACCCCCGAAAAGGGGTTTCCCTGTGGGTAGGGGAGCGCTCCTGGTGTCAACCGAATCCCACGTTCCCAGGCTTCATCCACCTGGGATTTCTAAAGGGTCTCCGCCTTCGCCGCGGCGGTACGACCCGAATTCCACGGAGCGGGTTCCTCTCAGTCAGAGGAATGCTGCCATTGTCGATGGCGCTAACCCGGAAGTCCGCTAATCATGCCGTTACCCCTTCCACGGTTAATTGTGCTGGTGGAACGGCAGATATCTGGCTAGCTACACCATCAAAGTCCTCATTAAGGGAAGAAAGAATGATAAAAACATACTGAATATAAGGTATCTCCATGTCCCTTCGAATTAATTCGCAGTGTATTGCCTCCAGACGTCTCAAGTGTGCTGCCAAATCACTACCAGGCTGCAACTTGGTCTGGTACAGCTGCTTGAAAAACGTCAATGCAGACACTGACTCTTTTCTAATATGCACTGCTGCAAGACTGTCCCACATTTCTTTGGCAGTTTTCTTATTTCTTATATAGACTACTTGCTGGTCACTGACTGCCAAATTAATTATTGCCCTGGCTTTTGCATCTCCTTTCGACCAAGCATTAGTTACAGGGTCAGGAGGGTCATCAGTTACATAGGTCCATACTTCTCTAGAGGTCAAAAGCGCCTCCACCCGAAAAGACCATAAACTATAGTTCTCATCTGTTAGCTGTGGGAACACCAGAGCCTTCTCAGCTTCTGGAACCCGGTCAACCATTCTGGAACTCTTCCAGACCCACAGAAACTACACTAGCAGGAGAAGGAGTTTTCAAAGCTTTCTCAGAGTCCAAAATAAGGCAGTCATCCACTCAGCAGCTGGGCCCATAACCAAAGATGTTAGCTATTTGCAGTATAGTAGCACTGCAGAGAGCTTGCTGGGGAGACCATGCATTAAAAAAGGACTCAAAAATAACTTAAACAAGGTTTTAATAACAAAAACAAAAACACTAAATACATCAACAACAAACCAGACCCAACCACCAACCAATCCCCCAGGGTAATGGGAGAGCTAGGTGCTGCTCCTTATATACTACACCCAAATGCTGACACAGCCATTCAACATTCAACCATTCAACATTCAACCATTCAACAGCCAGAACTGAGTTCCAGTGAGTTCTGGCTGGGGAAAAAGCCCTGGGGCAAGCCTAGGGTGGGCCACCTAAGCACAGCTCTCTTGCCCTGTGCCCCTCTGCCACCTTTGCCGACTGAGAGCCAGTGTGGTGTAGTGGTTAAGAGTGGTAGTCTCCTAATCTGGGGAACCGGGTTCACGTCTCCGCTCCTCCACATGCAGCTGCTGGGTGACCTTGGGCCAGTCACACTTCTTTGAAGTCTCTCAGCCCCAGTCACCTCACAGAGTGTTTGTTGTGGGGGAGGAAGGGAAAGGAGAATGTTAGCCGCTTTGAGACTCCTTAAAGGGAGAAAAAGGCGGGATATCAAATCCAAACTCTTGGGGACTTTCGGGTTAGCGCCATCGGTAATGGCGGAATCCTTCTGACTAGGAGGATCTGCCTCGAGGAAATCGGGTCTGTACCGCTACGGCGAAGTGGAGACCCTTCAAAAATCACAGGCGGGAGAAGCCTGTGAGCGTGGGATTCGGTGGGCAACTTTTGGGCCCCCCCAATTCGCAGGGAATACCGATTACGGTTCCGGAGCGAAGCAGGGTGAGCGGCACGGTGCTGTGAATCAACTGCTTTTTCCTTGGAGCGAAGCCGCACAGCCGTTACCGGAGAGCGCTGACTTCTTCCTGTGACAATTCGACCTCAAAAGCAACTACCCGTGAATAGGAAAAATTGGAAGTATAAAAGGATGAAAAAGACTTAATTTGGCACCGATGCGGGGAGGTTTAAACAGGAAGTCCGCCTTCCGCTTTTGTAAATAGATCAAAGCAAAGAGACTACAAGCTAAAGTTTTGGAAATCCGACTGGAAAGGATTAATTTCCTAACACAAAAAGTATCAACCCCCCCCCCAGGAAGCAGGGGAAGGAGGGGGGAGTTTTGGACTATATATACCTGCAAGAGAGAGGGAAAGAAGTTAAAATCCACCGCTCAAAACTTGGGAACGGGCTGCCAATAGACAAAGACTGTTGTGCTTTGAACTGCGTATTAACTGTGAATAGACGACTTGCTGACAGCTAGCTCAGCAAGAGAGATACATTGTGGTTAGTTGTCCTCTTCTGCTCTTAAAAAGGAGGGAAAGTAACTGGAAAGTAACAAAAAATTGGAAGTGTTTATTTTTTTTATTTGAGTTTAAAAGGTGTCATTTTGGACTATTGCAACTGTTTCCACCTAGAGGAAGTTTCTGAAATCGATACTAGGGGAATTTTCCACTTGCAAAGAGAAACTGTGTAGTGTTATGGCACATGGGAAAGAAAAAGTAGACTCGTCATTCCCAGACAAAACAACAAGGTCTGGGAAGATTTGGCAGTGAAGACCATCAGCCGTTGGTCTCCCTACCCCATCTGCGACTGTACCAACACAATCTAAGCCTAGTGGAATGTCATCAGAAGATGTTTTAGTGATTGCACTGGCCAAGATTAATGAATCTTTGGAGCAACTTAATAAGAGGGTCGAAGAGACAAATAAGACGGTTGAAGAGACAAAGATGACAGTGGACGAGGCAAAAGTGAAGGTAGACGCAGCAACCACTAAAATTGACTTAAATACAGAAAGCTTAAATAGCTTGGGACAAAAGGTGAACACTAATACAGAATCTATTCAGAAATTGTTGCAGGAATCTACTTTGATCCGACAGACTGCAGATGAAGCTAAGGAAAAAGCTGCTGCTGTGGAATTTAAGATAACACAATTGGAAACAGAGAAAGTCCCAGATCTACAGAGGCAAATTGAGGACCATAAATTGACACTTTCTATGATTGAACTTAAGGAAAAACAGACGAATTTAAGGATTAGAGCTGTACCTGAATTAGAGAAGGGCAGTTTGATAGAATTTGCAGAGTTCTGGAAGTTGGATTTGAAACAAGAAGAATTCAAAATCGTGAGGGCCTTCAGACTTGGAAGAGGAGGAAACAAGAATAAAATAAGGGACTGTCTGATTACTCTCCGATCTAAAGAAGAGAGAGATAAAATTTTGGGTCTGTACTTTCAGAATTCTTTGACAATTCTGCAGTCAAGAGTGGAAATCTTTAAAGATATACCGAAACATCTGTAATGGTTATAAGGGGTTACTTGTGCGTAAGTTGCCGTCACTTTTGGCTAGATTGCCTGGCTAACCATGCTTTTGGCTGAAAGCCCTCACTCCGTGGCCGTTCAGTCGCTTGCAGAATCCGTCAGTGGGCGTTTCTTGAACCTCTTCCAGCATAAGAGCTGTTTGACGCCAAGTCTCCGCCTATCTCCCTGCGTGGGACTCTTCTGTGCAAGGAAGGAGTGGGCAGAGGCGTGCCCGTGCTCTCTCCACTGGTCTCAGATGAAGGGTCCCGGAGACCTCTCTCTGAATCCTCCATCTCCCTCCCTTCTCTATTGGTGTTACGTTGAATTCCTTCCCTCCTGCTGGTCCCCTCTCCTGCATCGCTTTGGAGCCCAGCCTCCACCTCACGCTCCAATGTCAGGTCCCTGACAACATCTTTTGGATCCTAGGTCCAACTTTGGAGATTTGGTTGCCCTGTTGAGAAGGAACAAAATCATCTTCAGGTGGGAATTTCCCCAAGGCCTATTCTTTAGCTTTAAAGGAAGAAAGATAAAGATAAGATCAGTGGAGGAAAAAGATAAGTTTTGGGGAAACCATGGAGAAGATCTGCAGAAAGAACTTGGAAAAGAGCCAGGAGTTTTGGACAGAAGTTCACCAAAAAGAGGGAAATCAACACCACTGACAGAAATAGATAAAGTACTAAGTGCTGTTGGAGGAGAAGCAGAGTAACTACATCATGGCACTGCAAGTATTAAGCTGGAATGTGAATGGACTCAACTCCCCGGAAAAAAGGCGAGAGTCTTTCATTTATTAAAAAAAGAACAATTGGATTTGATTTGTCTACAAGAAACACATGTGATAAGGCTACACAGGAAGATATTGAGCAATAAAAGATTGGGACATGAATTTATTTCATCAGACAAAGTTAAGAAAAGAGGAGTAATACTTTATGCAAAATGAAATTGATGAATCAGGAAATAGAATGGAAGATCAAACAGATGAGACCGAAGACATTTGAATCGGCAAATAAATGTGGGAAACTGCTGGCTTGGCAAATGAAAAAAAGACAAAAACTTAATACTATTACTAATTTGGAAGTGGAGGGAAAGAATATACAGAATCCAGTGGAGATCAGGAAGTGCTTTCAGAGGTATTTAAACATCTATATACACAGGAGACTCAGAAAGAAATGGACATTGATCGATTTTTGAAAATAAATGGATTACAAAAAATCTCTCAAGAAAATAAGCTAATGTTGAATTATAAAATAACAGAACAGGAGGTAGAAGGAGCCATTCAGAACATGCAATTGGGCAAATCCCCAGGGCTGGATGGTTTCACTTCAAGATATTATAGATCCTTGAAAGAATGGCTAGTACAGCCTTTAAAGGAAGTTTGCAATGAAATACTGGAAGGGAAAAAGGCACCAGAGTCGTGGAAGGAAGCTTATATTACACTTATACCGAAAACAGAGTCTGAGAAGACACAGCTTAAGAACTACCGCCCCATATCTTTGCTCAATGTGGATTACAAAATTTTTGCTGATATTATGGCTAAAAGACTAAAAAAAGGTACTAGTAGAAGAAATCCATAAAGATCAAGTGGGCTTTCTCCCGGGGAGACACTTGTCTGACAATACGAGGAATATAATTAACATTTTAGAAAAATTACAAGTGAATATTAACACCAAAGCAGTTTTGATATTTGTGGACGCGGAGAAAGCCTTTGACAATATTTCTTGGAGTTTCATGAAGAAAAATTTACAGGGAATGGGGGTAGGTCAAGGTTTTGAAAATGGTATAGGTGCAATCTATTCAGAACAAAAAGCTAAATTAATTGTAAACAATGTAGTCACAGAGGAGTTTAAGATTGAGAAAGGAACACAACAAGGTTGCCCAATCTCTCCATTGCTTTTTATATCGGTCCTGGAGGTTCTGCTTAATATGATTAGAAAGGACCAATTGATTAAAGGTATACAAGTCAGAGCTAAACAGTACAAATTGAAAGCATTTGCTGATGATTTGGTATTGACACTACAGGAGCCAGAATCTAGTACCAAAAGAGTATTGGAATTGATTCAAGAATTTGGTCATGTTAATAATAATAATAATAATAATAATAATAATAATAATAATTTATTATTTATACCCCGCCCATCTGGCTGGGCCTCCCCAGCCACTCCGGGCGGCTTCCATAAAAACCAAAAATACAGTAAAATATCACACGTTAAAAACTTCCCTGAACAGGGCTGCCTTAAGATGTCTTCTGAATGTCAGGTAGTTGTTTATCGCTTTGACATCTGCTGGAAGGGCGTTCCACAGGGCGGGGGCCACTACCGAGAAGGCCCTCTGCCTGGTTCCCTGTAGCTTTGCTTCTCGCAATGAGGGAACCGCCAGAAGGCCCTCGGCGCTGGACCTCAGCGTCCGGGCAGAATGATGGGGGTGGAGACGCTCCTTCAGGTATACTGGACCGAGGCCGTTTAGGGCTTTAAAGGTCAGCACCAACACTTTGAATTGTGCTTGGAAACATACTGGGAGCCAATGTAGGTCTTTCAAGACCGGTGTTATATGGTCTCGGCGGCCGCTCCCAGTCACCAGTCTAGCTGCCGCATTCTGGATTAGTTGTAGTTTCCGAGTCACCTTCAAAGGTAGCCCCACGTAGAGTGCATTGCAGTAGTCCAAGCGGGAGATAACCAGAGCATGCACCACTCTGGCGAGGCAGTCCGCAGGCAGATAGGGTCTCAGCCTGCGTACCAGATGGAGCTGGTACACAGCTGCCCTGGACACAGATTTAACCTGTGCCTCCATGGACAGCTGTGAGTCCAAAATGACTCCCAGGCTGCGCACCTGGTCCTTCAGGGGCACAATTACCCCATTCAGGACCAGGGAATCCTCCACACCTGCCCGCCTCCTGTCCCCCAAAAACAGTACTTCTGTCTTGTCAGGATTCAACCTCAATCTGTTAGCCGCCATCCATCCTCCAACCGCCTCCAGACACTCACACAGGACCTTCACCGCCCTCACTGGTTCTGATTTAAAAGAGAGGTAGAGCTGGGTATCATCCGCATACTGATGAACACCCAGCCCAAACCTCCTGATGATCTCTCCCAGCGGCTGCATGTAAATGTTGAAAAGCATGGGGGAGAGGACAGAACCCTGAGGCACCCCACAAGTGAGAGCCCAGGGGTCTGAACACTCATCCCCCCCCACCACTTTCTGAACACGGCCCAGGAGGAAGGAGCGGAACCACTGTATGACAGTGCCCCCAGCTCCCAGCCCCTCAAGACGGTCCAGAAGGATGTTATGGTCGATGGTATCAAACGCCGCTGAGAGATCCAGCAGAACTAGGAAACAGCTCTCACCTTTGTCCCTAGCCCGCCGGAGATCATCAACCAGTGCGACCAAGGCAGTTTCAGTCCCATGATGAGGCCTGAATCCCGACTGGAAGGGATCCAAATGGTCCGCTTCTTCCAGGCGTGCCTGGAGTTGTTCGGCAACCGCTCGCAGGATTTAAGTTGAATAAGTTGAAAACTAAGGTTTTAGAGAAAAATCTAACAGTGATTGAGAGAGAGAAGTTTCAGAAGGAGACAGGATTAACATTGGTTAAGAAAGTGAAATACTTAGGGGTTAACATGACTGCTAAGAATGTGAATTTATTTAAAGATAATTATGAAAAATGTTGGACGGAAGTGAAAAAGGATCTAGAAATATGGACAAATTTGAAGTTATCATTGCTAGGCTGAATTGCTGCGATAAAAATGAATGTATTGCCAAGGATGGTGTTTTTGTTTCAAACACTGCAAATTTTGGACAAAATGGATTGTTTCAAGAAGTGGCAGAAAGATATCTCTAGATTTGTCTGGCAGGGCAAGAAATTTAAGATACTAACTGATGCTAAAGAAAGAGGTGGTTTTGCCCTGCCAGACCTTAAGCTTTATTATGAATCAGCCGCATTTTGTTGGCTGAGAGAATGGCTGCTTCTTGAAAACATAGACATTTTGGACCTAGAAGGTTTTAATAATGTATTTGGGTGGCATGCATATCTGTGGTATGACAAGGTCAAAGCACATAAAGCGTTTAAAAACCATATTGTCAGGAAAGCACTGTTTAATGTCTGGATAAGATATAAGGATTTGCTTGAAAACAAAACTCCAAGGTGGTTGTCACCAATGGAAGCAAAGGCTCAGAAAAAGCTCAATATGGAGGCCAATTGGCCGAAATATTGGGAAATTTTGGAACAAGAAGGGGACAGATTAAAACTGCAGAGTTTTGAAAAACTAAAAAACAAAGTACGAGACTGGCTTCATTATTACCAAATAATGGAGGCTTACAATTTGGATAAGAAAATTGGCTTTCTGGTGGAAAAATCAAAATTGGAAACAGAACTGTTAGATCCTAAAACTAAGAATTTGTCAAGAATGTATAACTTGCTGTTGAAATGGAATACTCAGGATGAAATGAAATCTGCTATGATTAAATGGGCACAAGATGTTGGACATAACATTATGATGGCTGCCTGGGAACAGTTATGGACCACAGGCATGAAATTCACGGCATGTAATGCCCTAAGAGAAAACATAATGAAAATGATTTACAGGTGGTACATGACACCAGTCAAGCTTGCAAAAATTTATCATTTGCCCGATAATAAATGTTGGAAATGTAAAGAGACTGAGGGTACATTTTTTCACCTTTGGTGGACATGCCCAAGGATTAAGACTTTCTGGGAGATGATCTATAATGAAATGAAAAGGTATTTAAGTATACCTTTCAGAAGAAACCAGAGGCCTTTCTCCTGGGCATGGTTGGCCAATTGGTGTCAAAGAAGGATAGAACTTTCTTTATGTATGCCACAACAGCAGCAAGAATACTCATTGCAAAATATTGGAAGACACAAGGTCTACCCACCTGGGAAGAATGGCAGATGAAGGTGATGGACTATATGGAACTGGCAGAAATGACTGGCAGAATCCGAGACCAAGGAGAAGAGTTGGTGGAAGAAGATTGGAAGAAATTTAAAGTTTATCTACAGAAACATTGTAAAATTAAGGAATGTTAGAAGGATGTTGGAATGAAGTTATGTGGTTTTAGCAGAAATGATATAAAGGTCTAAGTAAAAATGGATTGTTAATTGGTGAAAGAAGAGAATGTAAAATTATAGTATGTTAAGATAAATTATTAGGATAAAAACGAAGATGGAAAGGATTTGCTGAAATATCTAATTGAACTAGAATACAAAAAAGGGAGGTGTGAGGAAGTCAAGGAAATAAGTAAAGGAAAGAAAGTTATTGTCAGAGCTGCCCGAGGTCCCAGCTCACAAAGGACCAACGCCAGTTCGTTGTTATATACAAAAGTCTTTATTGAAGTTCAGTTTCGATTTCAAAGCCGCGGCGCGTAGCTCTACGTCTCAAACTCTAGACCGCTGAAGCTCCGTCTGAATCTCCTTCCCCCCGACACCAGTTTAAGACTCTAGCCTTGCTCCACCTCTTCCTTTGCTCTTTTCTCCTCTGGGCCCGCCTGTCCGCTGGGGTCTCGCCCTTTCTAGACTCTTCTGACGCTGAGTCCCCTGAGTCTTCCCCCTCCCTCCGGCGAGCTTTAGGACCTGGTTCCCAATCCGGGTTTCCTGCTGTTCCGCGCGCCTGTACATTCGCACTTGGCGCGCGCGCCCAGCCGGCAACCTTCCTCCTGACCGTTACACTGCTCCTGTCACTGCTTCCCCCTTCGGAGAGGCTAGCTGGACCTGACTTCCCCTCCGTTCCCTCACTCTGCGATAGAGGCGTGGCCAGCCCTGATTCATCTTCTCTCCCTGCTGGAGGAGAAGCTGGCCCTGATACATGGGACTCTTTCCCCAAACCACGCTCTGGTGGAGGAGCTGGTCCTGATCTCCCGCTGCTGCTTTGGGAGTCCCCGCTGGCCCCTTGCTTCTGGTGTGTCCCCCCTGGGACCCCCCTTGCACTGGCCATCGGCGCCCCCCTCTGGGAATCTTCTGATTCGCTGGAGAAGCTCATGGAATCTCTCGGGCCACTTTCATACTCCCCTACGCTGCCCTCCGATTCTTCCCCTTCGCTCTCCATTTCCTCTCTCCCCTGTGCCTCTGCTCCTGAGCCCCTGACAGTTATTGTGGTAGTGTAATGGTTAGGAGAAAGGTCACTGGGTTGGCGCGAGAAGCAAGTTCAAATGTACAGGAGCGCGGGACAGCAGAGAGTGAGGATTGGGAACCGGGTCCTAAAGCACGCCGGAGGCAGGGGGAGGAGCTAAGCGACTCAGCGTCGGAAGAGTCCAGAAAGGGCAATGCCCCAGCGGGCAGGAGGACCCAGAGGAGAAGAGTGCAGCGCAGGAGGTGGAGCAGTGCTAGGATCTTAAACTGGTGTGGAAGGGGCGGAGACTCAGACGGGACTTCGCCGATCTAGAGTCTAGACGTAGGGCTGCACGCCCTGGCTTTGAAATGGAAATTAAACTTCAATAAAGACTTTTGTACATAACATCAGCCTGGCGTTGGTCCTCTGTGAGCTGGGACCTAGAGGCAGCTCTGACAGTTATGTAAAGGTTTGATTTGTTTTTTTTAATTGTCTGTTTTGTTTTTGTTTTTTGATTAAATTGATATTTGTTTATCTTTTTTTTCTAACCTTTAAAATCTTAATAAAAATCCATTAAAAAATAAATAAATCAAATCCAAACTCTTCTTCTTCTTCTTCTGAAAGCATGCCAGACAGTTTTCTCTTGCTGGGCTCTGTGGGACAAGGGCTGACTGTGCATCTCTCTCTCTCCACTTCTTAGGTATCCCAGGATTTCCCCCTTCTTGGACAGCTGGTGGCGCTCTTGTCCCTTCACCTCGCAGACAACGTGAAGGAGATTGGCCTGCAGTCAGCAGAGGCCTTGTACCATCTCCATTACATCATGATAGCCAAAATGGGTGAGGGGGATGCTGGGAAATGGCTGGTTTCTTGTAAGCCGCAGGGTGGGAGATCTGTAGCCCTCCAGAGGCTGCTCCAACTCCCATCATCCCTGAGTGTTGCCCATGCTGGCTGCTGCTGGGGTTGATCAGGGAGTTCAGGAGGGCCAGAATTGTGCTAGCACTGGCCTAACGCCAACACCCCGTTGGCCAGAGATGAGAGGGCAGTCTTGGGGGAGGAATTCACTGCTGATGTTCATCAGAAAAGCCTTCTGGACCTGACCAGTGGCCCAGCCCAGTCCAGCATCCTGTTCCCACAGGGGTTGATCAGATGCTTGTGGGAATCCAGCAAGCAGAATTCAAGCTCTTTCTACTCCTGTACTTTGCTGCCTCTGACCATGGAGGCAGAGCATAGCCATCCTGGCTAATAGCCATGGGTAGCCTTCTCTTCCATGAATTTGCCTCATCTTCTTTGAAAGCCATCTTGGTCCGTGGCCATCAGTGCCTCCTGTGGCAGGGAGTTCCAGAGTTTAGCTGTGCATTGCAAGAAGAAGGACCATCCTGAAACTTCAGTTTCATTGGAGGTCCAGTTGTTCTCATGTTATGAGGGCAAGAGAGAAAGCTTTCTCTCTCCACTTTCTCCAAGCCATACATTGTGTCTCCTCTTCCTCGCCGTTTTTCTAAACGGAACCGCCCCCCAAATGCTGCAACCAGCATTTGCTCCACAAGCACCCCAGTCCTTTTGGTTGCCCCCTTCTGAACCTTTTTTCCAATTCCGAATTATAATTTTTGAGGTGAAACCAATAATTGTTTTTGTTGGTCCCAGCGGGAAAACTGGAGGTTTTGAGCAGGGAGCACTAATGCTGGGTTCTTTTGCATGCATATTCCAAAACCCGACCCTGCTTAGGTAAGGAACTGGAGAAGAGGAGGAATAAAAATAAGAAAGGCAACATGGTCAGATGGGTCCGAGAAGACTTCTTCATCCCTGGGCCCTCTCTCTTCCACTACAACATCGCAAAAGTGGCCAAGGTAGGGGTGGCCTTTTGTACTCTTTATTGCTAAGACCGCAGCCACTCCCAGTTAGCAAAGATTTGCTCACTCGGGCCAACGGGGCCCTGCCCCACCAACTTCAGCCTGCCCTCAGGCAGCCCACGCCTTCTAGGGATGAGGGAGAGATTCAGAGCAGTTCACACTGGAAGCCAAAGCTATCAGATCAAGGCTTTCAGAAACAACAGGAGAACTGAAACACAACCCGCCTTTGAAATTCACATGTCCTTGAATTTCGCAATGCCAAACAGTGTGTAAAAAAATCCATGCGTGAGCTATTAGTGTAAATAACATTCAGAAATGCATTGTATTAGAATAAATTGCTCAAAGACAAGTGCCCGGTAGCCTAAACTGCATGCAGAATTCTACTTATTGAAATTCTACCAGGTGCTGGGAGACCTAGGGTTCAGATCCCCACTCACGAGTCAGTCACAGTCTCTCAGTCTAACCTACCTCATGAGACTAAAACGGGGAGGAGAGAGAACCATGCATTGCCACCTTGGGCTCCTCAGGGCGGAAAAAGAATAGGAAAAGTTGACTCATTCGATGCATCTTTCACAAGGCACTGCCAAGCCAATGGACTATGCCAACCTTGTGGTGGGTGTTTTTGTTGTATATTAAGAACAAAACACACAGCCGGCAGGTTCCCACCCAGTCTGTTAGGCATTGGTTATATAACGGATAGACACTATTATTCACCCTCTCTGTTCCTGGAGGGATTTTTTTTTTAAATTTTCTAGTCTGATTTTAGATTGAACCTCTTCATGTTCCAATGTCATAACCAATTTAAGATGTGGATCGAAAATAGCAAGGCGTCACCTGACTTTTAGTTTGGTTTGTTGTAAAATCTTTCAGCTACTTAAATAAACACATAAATAGAATCACCAAATTGTAGAGTTGGAAGGGACGTGGGGGTCACTTAGTTCAACCCTCTCAAGGCAGAGTGGAGATGTCTTTCACTTGGTTTGTGAAGGCACCCTTGGACTACTGAAACGTGGTCAGAGTGTGGAGCAGAAGAAAACTCCCTCTTCTTTCTTCTTTGTGCCAGGCTTTTGGGGAGCACCTCACGCCCAGCCAGATCAACGAAGTCGTGTTGAAGGCGATTGACAACCTGACAGTGGAAGACAGAGCCGTCTCTCAGGCTGCAGGAAAGCTCCTGAGGTCCTTCCTTGAGGAATGCGGCATGGAAATGGAGGACGTAAGGCTCAAAACGGAGGCAGGGGGAGCAGGTTTCCTCTAAATCAAACATTCTCTTCGGACTTAGAATTAGCTTGTTTCTGGGAAGTAAGAAGGCATTGTGTGGGAAGTAAGAAGAGCCAGTGTGGTGTAGTGGTTAAGAGTGGTAGACTCGTAATCTGGGGAACCGGGTTCGCGTCTCCGCTCCTCCACATGCAGCTGCTGGGTGACCTTGGGCCAGTTACACTTCTTTGAAGTCTCTCAGCCCCACTCACCTCGCAGAGTGTTTGTTGTGGGGGAGTTACAGATAGGTAGCCGTGTTGGTCTGCCATAGTCAAAACAAAAAATTCCTTCCAGTAGCACCTTAAAGACCAACTAAGTTAGTTCTAGGTATGAGCTTTTGTGTGCATGCACACTTCTTCAAATACACTGAAACAGAAGTCACCAGACCCTTTTATATAGTGAGAAGGTGGGGATGGGTATTACTCAGAAGGGTGGTGGGAATGGGTGATTGGCAGATAGCTGTGATGAGCCTGTTGACGACTCTTAACGACTGCAATAGGTCTTACAGGAAAAAGCAAGGGGTGAGAAGGTGAAAAATGGCTTTGTCATGTATAATGAGATAAGAATCCAATGTCTTTGTTCAGACCAGGTCTCTCCATGGTTTTAAGTTTGGTAATAAGTTGCAATTCAGCAGCTTCTCTTTCCAGTCTCTTTCCTGCTTTTTCCTGTAAGACCTATTGCAGTCGTTAAGAGTCGTCAACAAGAAGAGAACCCAAAATGAAAAAAAGGATAAAATCTTGGAAAAAATAAAGGAAGGAGAGAAGAAGCTGAGAGCAAAACCAAAATCACAGGAGATCCTGAAAGAGATAAAGTTATATCAAGTACAATATATGAAATTGATGAACCAGGAAATAGAATGGAAGATTACAAAATTTTTGCAGATATTTTGGCTAAAAGATTAAAAAGGGTGTTAGTAGAAGAAATTCATAAAGACCAAGCGGGCTTTCTCCCGGGCAGACATTTGTCTGATAATACGAGGAATATAATTTATATTCTAGAAAAATTACAAGTGAATATCAATACTAAGGCAGTTTTGATTTTTGTGGATGCAGAGAAGGCCTTTGACAACATTTCTTGGAGTTTTATGAAGAAGAATCTACAGGGGATGGGGGTAGGTCAAGGTTTTGAAAATGGTATAGGTGCAATTTATTCAGAACAAAAGGCAAAATTAATTGTGAACAATGCAGTGACAGAAGAGTTTAAGATTGAGAAAGGAACACGACAAGGTTGCCCAATCTCTCCATTGCTTTTTATATCGGTCCTGGAGGTTTTGTTAAATATGATCAGAAAGGACCAATTGGTTAAAGGCATACAAGTGGGTGCTAAACAGTACAAACTGAAAGCATTTGCTGACGATTTAGTATTGACTTTGCAGGAGCCAGAATCTAGTACCAAAAGGGTACTGGAATTGATTCAAAACAAAGATCACCACAAACAAACAACCACACCCTAGGCCAACCCCAACCTCTCTCACCACCAAAGGAACACAAGTGAACGGCAGAGAACCGGCACGAGTAACGCTGACACCAAACCCTACATACATTAAGCAAAATAGAAACAGGTTCACCACACTTTCTCATCCTGGTCTTCTTTTATCTTCTTCCAGCTGCCTATGGTTGTGAAGGAGATTTACAACCGTCTCCACCAGATCCCCGACACCCGCACTAAGGAAGTGACACTTTCGGCTCTTGTCAGCCTAGCCACCAAGCGCATGCAGCCGGTCGTAGACAGCCTGTTGGACTGTTCGATGGAGTGTGATGAGTAAGTTTTTGTGATGTGAAAATGGGGAGGGGTAGATTTAAGGGGTTTCTTAATTTATATTTATTTATATTGAATTTCGTACTTGCAAAAAATTGTGCTCCGAGTTGTGGTTTCTTTCTTTGCTAATGTATGTGCAATATAAAGAAAATATCAAAGGCCTGACTTTTTTTAAGAAAAGGAAAAGGGAAAAATTCTGTTTTGAAAAATTGCAGAAGTGCCACGGTGATCTGGAAGGCCTTGGTCGCTGATCAGTATTCCAGCGTCAAGCTGCTGAGACCTCTCCTGAAAAGGCTGCAGGATGAAGACCCCAAAGCGGAAGTCACTTCCAGGCGACGCAGCACTTCTCAAATGCCAATGGCGGTACGAAACCACTCAGTTTCTCTCTCCTGGATTGTTTTGAATGGGAGCTGGATGGGGCTGGGGGCTTCTTGCTGGGAGGGGGGTGCATCTTAATAAGTGGTCCATCCTGTGAGCACCTGCTTTGTATGCAGAAGGGCCCCAGCATCTCCATGTCGGGGAGTTCCTTGCCTGAAACCCTGGACAGCCACTGCTAGTCAGTGTAGACAACACTGAGGGAAATGGACCGGGGCTCTGAGTCGCGTCTGAGTCTGAGATCTTGATCTGACGATGACCTCTGCTGAATGCCGTTCTCCTGTCCTTGTCCCTCCAGGCTACCAACGCTCTGTGTCATATCCTGTCGTTCCCTGAGGCTGCAGGTATCCTGAAGAGCATGTTCCACCACCTGCTGTTTGCACTTAGCACTCAGATCTGTTTTGTCCATGAGGCGAGAAGAAGAGGTTCGAGGGCGGCAAGTCTAATCCCGGAGCCCTCTTCGCATCTCGATCCACTGATGTAAGGGACCTGCTAATGCATTTGGGGGGGGGGCCTCCCTTCTCTCTCTGACCCATAGTGGTGATGGCTCAGCTCTCCCCCAAGAGATAGGCTTCATTTGGACATGGAGGTTCTGCTTAGGTTAGATAGCTAGGAGACCCAGGCTTCCCCAACCCCTGTGCTCTTCAGTCACTTTGGACCACAACTCCCACCAGCCCCAGCCAGCACAACGGGGCTGAAGATGGGAGTTATTGTAGCCCAAAACATCTGAAGGACACTAGGATGGGAGAGGATGTTGGAGACTCTCCCGCACGATGGGCTGATTTGGGTGTGGTGGGACTCACGTGTCATGAAACCTTAAGTCTCCATCACAGCCGAAAGGTTGCCGCTTGTGCTGGAAACATGGGGGAGGCTGCAGGGGGTGATGGTTGGGGTTGGACTGCAAGATGTCAAGGACCTAAAACTCCCCAGATGAACCTACCCAGACCTTGCGCTCATCATCGGAAGCCCCTCTTCACATGCCTCCTCCACACAAGAAGGGGCCTTTTCTGTGGTGGCTCCCCATTAGTGGGTTGCTCTCCCCAGGGAGGCTTGCCTGGTGCCTTTAGATGCCAGGCAAAAATGGTCCTCTTCAATCAGGCCATTGGCTGATTAACCTCCTATGCCCTTTCAACTGTGTTTGTTAGAGGGAGAGGAGTTATTGGTTTGCTTTGGTTCTTGTTTTTATTCTGTATTTTGTGCTTTTTAACTTGCATTTTTATGTTGTGAACTGCCCGGAGATCTACGGGTGAAGGGCAGTATACAAATTTTTAAAATATAATATTCTTAATTCCTTCACTTGACTCAGGACCGCTGTGCAGGCCCTGAAACAACTGATTGGGCGTGTTGAATACCTTGACGATTTTGAGGTTTTGGGGTTGCAAAGCTGCTGGGATATGCTGTCAAGTCCAGAAAGCTTTTTCAAAGGCATTCGTCTTCTGGCAAGGTAAGAAGGTGAAAAGGACTGGCAGGTGAGGCATGAAGAGCAAGGCCTGCTTTCTGGGGAAATGGGGATAAACTTCTTATTTATTTCAGAAAATGTACCATATTGTTCACTCTATAAGACACACTTTCCCCCTCCTAAAAAGTAAGGGGAAATGTGTGTGCATCTTAGGGAGCGAATGCAGGCGGGAGGCTCTGCTCAGCGTTCAAGTAACCTGGTGGTGGTTGTTGTTGTGCAGGAACGCTGGGTGGTTCTTCCTGCCAGCTTCAGACTTGTGAATACTTTGTCTCTTACTCTTATGTTTCAGGACTTTGTTCACCTCCTCAACAGAACAGTATAATAGGATTGCCCGATTGGCACGGAAATATATGTGCTGTCCGAACAACAAGAAGAAAGCCATTGGCATGGCGTTTTACTTGGAGGTAGGAACTGGAAACAGGGAATGCCTGTTCTAATGTTTCTAATGGTTTCTTTATTCCTCACAATTTAACTGTCAAATGTTCTTTAGTATTTACACATTTTTTATTTAATTGTACAACTTCAACTGCATTCACTGCTATCATGTCTAATATATATGGACAGTGTTTTTTTGATAGAAGATGAATGTATACATAATAAAAGATGCACTTACAGTGGCTTTGCTCCAACTTAGGGGATGTCCGACTCTGATACAGACACTTCCATGACCTAGCGCGCAAGTTACTGCAGGCAGCAATCATACAGGTATTCCGTTAATGGATGAGCAAGTCTTCACCTTTGGAAGGCTAAGATTTTTCTTAAAATTACATTTTTATATGTACTATTGGAAACACCTTAAAGCTGGTATAAGTTCATATGTATTTATTTTTGCCTGCTTTAAAGATTGATTTTTGTATGTCTGCTGGTTTATTATATATCTTTTTTTCTCTTTGTTCCGCTATGTATCGGGGTGGGGAGACATAATAACAACAACAACAACAACAACAACAACAACAATAATAATTCTTTGCTCGTCCAAATAAGCTTTTTTCATATATTTATTGAGGCCACTAAGTCTTTGAACTGAAGAGATTTCTCCAGTTTCAAGCGTCATCTCATGCTCTTTATGAGCCAAGTCCAAACCCTCCTGCAGTTCAGACCCAGCTTAGGATGTGTTTGGTTCAGCATGATTCCAACCAGCTCATACTCTTTCCTTCCCTTTCCAACCAAAATGTACCTGACTGTGAGAGCAGAGGTGAGTTAGATTGGGAGGGCCATGCCCAGCCCTAGAGGTTGGAAGGCGGGGTCCAGGCCCACCAGAAACCAGCAGAGAACTCCATAGTTCCAAATGGAAGCACCAGCCTAGCTTCTGCTGCAGCCACGTTGGGATGAGAAGGGGCAGGAGGGGTCATGCGTGGTGGGTGCTTCTTGCTGGAGACCATTGATTTGAAGTGAGCTGCTTTGGGGGCCAACCTGAATCAATCCCAAAATAACCCGTTCAAGAGGTGCTTTTTAGAAACTGAGCTCACACTAAAACTGTAAAACCATGAAAATATATGCTTATGAAATACATGATATTTGTTGTCTGATAAGGGGGGGGGGCAGCAGCTCTATACCTTCCATGGGTCACAACAAGCCTGGGGGTCAAAACAAAGCACCACCATCTCAGGTGAATATCAGGATTGAGTCCATTGCTCAACTTTATCTGGTGTCACTTAGGCTCTGCCAGTGAGACCACTTGTGCTGCTGCTGCTGCCGCTGCCCTGTCTGGCTGTCAAAGCCTCAACGACCTGCGCTGCTGCTGCAGCACATTCTGACGGGCAAAGCCTCGATGACCTGCGCTGCTGCCGCTGCCCTGTCTGGCTGTCAAAGCCTCGACGACCTGCGCTGCTGCCTCTTCCTTTTCTGGCTGTCAAAGCCTCGAAGATCTGAGCTGCTGCCGCAGCCCCTTCTGGCTGTCAAAGCCTCGAAAATCTGCGCTGCTGCCTCTGCCTCTTCTGGCTGTCAAAGCCTCGACGACCTGCACTGCTGCCTCTTTCGTTTCTGGCTGTCAAAGACTCGACGACCTGCGCAATAGCCGCTGCCCCTTCTGGCTGTCAAAGCCTCAACGATCTGCGCTGCTGCCTCTTCCTTTTCTGGCTGTCAAAGCCCCGATGACCTGTGCTGCTGCCGCTGCCCCTTCTGGCTGTCAAAGCCTCGACGATCTGCGCTGCTGCTGCAGCACATTCTGACGGTCAAAGCCTTGACGACCTGTGCTGCTGCCGCTGCGCCTTCTGGCTGTCAAAGCCTCAACAATCTGCGCTGCTGCCTCTGCCTCATCTGGCTGTCAAAGCCTTGACAACCTGCGCTGCTGACGCTTCTGGCTGTAAAAGCCTCGACGACCTGCTGCCGCTGCCCCTGCTAGCTGTCAAAGCCTCGACGATTGGTGCTGCTGCCTCTGCCTCTTCTGGCTGTCAAAGCCTCGACAACCTGCACTGCTGCCTCCGCCTCTTCTGGCTGTCAAAGCCTTGACGACCTGCGCTGCTGACACTGATGCTTCTGGCTGTCAAAGCCTCGACGACCTGCGCTGGTGCCGCTGCCCCTTCTGGCTGTTAAAGCCTCGACGACCTGTGCTGCTGCCTCTGCCTCTTCTGGCTGTCAAAGCCTTGATGACCTGCACTGCTGCCTCTGCCTCTTCTGGGTGTCAAAGCCTCGACAACCTGCACTGCTGCCTCCGCTTCTTCTGGCTGTCAAAGCCTTGACGACCTGCGCTGCTGACACTGATGCTTCTGGCTGTCAAGGCCTCGACGACCTGCGCTGGTGCCGCTGCCCCTTCTGGCTGTTAAAGCCTCGACGACCTGTGCTGCTGCCTCTGCCTCTCCTGGCTGTCAACGCCTTGACGACCTGTGTTGCTGCCGCTGCCCCTTCTGGCTGTCAATGCCTCAACGATCTACGCTGCTGCCTCTGCCTCTTCCGGCTGTCAAAGCCTCGATGACCTGCACTGCTGCCTCCGCCTCCTCTGGCTGTCAAAGCCTTGACAACCTGCGCTGCTGACGCTTCTGGCTGTCAAAGCCTCAACGATCTGCGCTGCTGCCTCTGCCTCTTCTGGCTGTCAAAGCCTCGACAATCTGTGCTGCTGCCTCTGCCTCTTCTGGCTGTCAAAGCCTGGACGACCTGCACTGCTGCCTCTTCCTTTTCTGGCTGTCAAAGCCTCGACGACCTGCGCTGCTGCCTCTTCCTTTTCTTGTTGTCAAAGCCTCGAAGACCTCGGCTGCTGCCGCAGCCCCTTCTGGCTGCCAAAACCTCAACGATCTGCGCTGCTGCCACAGCCCCTTCTGGCTGTCAAAGCCTCAACGATATGCGCTGCTGCCTCTGCCTCTTCTGGCTGTCAAAGCCTCGACGACCTGTGCTGCTGCCTCTTCCTTTTCTGGCTGTCAAAGTCTCGACAACCTGCTCTGCTGCCGCTGCCCCTTCTGGCTGTCAATGCCTCAACGATATGCGCTGCTGCCTCTGCCTCTTCTGGCTGTCAAAGTCTCGATGAGCTGAACTGCTGCCTCCGCGTCTTCTGGCTGTCAAAGACTCGACAACCTGCGCTGCTGCTGCTGCCCATTCTGGCTGTCAAAGCCTCAGCGACCTGCGCTGCTGCCTCCGCCTATTCTGGCTGTCAAAGCCTCGACGACCTGCACTGCTGCCGCAGCCCCTTCTTGTTGTCAAAGCCTCGACAACCTGTGCTGCCGCCTCTGCCCCTTCTGGCTGTCAAAGCCTCGACAACCTGTGCTGCTGCCTCGGCTTCTTCTGGAAGTCAGAGATTCGATGACCTTTGCTGCTGCCACTGCCCCGTCTGGCTGTCAAAGCCTCAACGACCTGCTCTGCTGCCGCTGCCCCTTCTGGCTGTCAAAGACTCGACGACCTGTGCTGCTGCCTCTGTCGCTTCTGGCTGTCAAAGCCTCAACGATCATCGCTGCTGCCTCTGCCTCTTCTGGCTGTCAAAGCCTCGACGACCTGCACTGCTGCCTATTCCTTTTCTGGCTGTCAAAGCATCAACGATCTGCGCTGCTGCCACAGACCCTCCTGGCTGTCAAAGCCTCAAGGTCCTGCACTGCTGCCTCTTCTTTTTCTGGCTGACAAAGCCTCGATGACCTGCGCTGCTAACGCTTCTGGCTGTCAAATCCTCGACGACCTGCTGCCGCTGCCCCTTCTGGCTGTCAAAGCCTCGACGATCTGCGCTGCTACCTCTGCTGCTTCTGGCTGTCAAAGCCTCGACGATCTGCGCTGCTGCCTCTGCCTCTTCTGGCTGTCAAAGCCTCAAGGTCCTGCACTGCTGCCTCTTCTTTTTCTGGCTGTCAAAGCCTCAATGACCTGCGCTGCTGCCTCTTCCTTTTCTTGTTGTCAAAGCCTCAATGACCTGCGCTGCTGCTGCAGCCGCTTCTGGCTGTCAAAGCCTCAACGATCTGCGCTGCTGCCACAGCCTCTTCTGGCTGTCAAAGCCTCAACGATATGCGCTGCTGTCTGCCTCTTCTGGCTGTCAAAGCCTCGACGACCTGCACTGCTGCCTCCGCCTCCTCTGGCTGTCAAAGCCTTGACAACCTGCGCTGCTGACGCTTCTGGCTGTCAAAGCCTCAACGATCTGCGCTGCTGCCTCTGCCTCTTCTGGCTGTCAAAGCCTCGACAATCTGTGCTGCTGCCTCTGCCTCTTCTGGCTGTCAAAGCCTGGACGACCTGCACTGCTGCCTCTTCCTTTTCTGGCTGTCAAAGCCTCGACGACCTGCGCTGCTGCCTCTTCCTTTTCTTGTTGTCAAAGCCTCGAAGACCTCGGCTGCTGCCGCAGCCCCTTCTGGCTGCCAAAGCCTCAACGATCTGCGCTGCTGCCACAGCCCCTTCTGGCTGTCAAAGCCTCAACGATATGCGCTGCTGCCTCTGCCTCTTCTGGCTGTCAAAGCCTCGACGACCTGTGCTGCTGCCTCTTCCTTTTCTGGCTGTCAAAGTCTCGACAACCTGCTCTGCTGCCGCTGCCCCTTCTGGCTGTCAATGCCTCAACGATATGCGCTGCTGCCTCTGCCTCTTCTGGCTGTCAAAGTCTCGATGAGCTGAACTGCTGCCTCCGCGTCTTCTGGCTGTCAAAGACTCGACAACCTGCGCTGCTGCTGCTGCCCATTCTGGCTGTCAAAGCCTCAGCGACCTGCGCTGCTGCCTCCGCCTATTCTGGCTGTCAAAGCCTCGACGACCTGCACTGCTGCCGCAGCCCCTTCTTGTTGTCAAAGCCTCGACAACCTGTGCTGCCGCCTCTGCCCCTTCTGGCTGTCAAAGCCTCGACAACCTGTGCTGCTGCCTCGGCTTCTTCTGGAAGTCAGAGATTCGATGACCTTTGCTGCTGCCGCTGCCCCGTCTGGCTGTCAAAGCCTCAACGACCTGCTCTGCTGCCGCTGCCCCTTCTGGCTGTCAAAGACTCGACGACCTGTGCTGCTGCCTCTGTCGCTTCTGGCTGTCAAAGCCTCAACGATCATCGCTGCTGCCTCTGCCTCTTCTGGCTGTCAAAGCCTCGACGACCTGCACTGCTGCCTATTCCTTTTCTGGCTGTCAAAGCATCAACGATCTGCGCTGCTGCCACAGACCCTCCTGGCTGTCAAAGCCTCAAGGTCCTGCACTGCTGCCTCTTCTTTTTCTGGCTGACAAAGCCTCGATGACCTGCGCTGCTAACGCTTCTGGCTGTCAAATCCTCGACGACCTGCTGCCGCTGCCCCTTCTGGCTGTCAAAGCCTCGACGATCTGCGCTGCTACCTCTGCCTCTTCTGGCTGTCAAAGCCTCAAGGTCCTGCACTGCTGCCTCTTCTTTTTCTGGCTGTCAAAGCCTCAATGACCTGCGCTGCTGCCTCTTCCTTTTCTTGTTGTCAAAGCCTCAATGACCTGCGCTGCTGCTGCAGCCGCTTCTGGCTGTCAAAGCCTCAACGATCTGCGCTGCTGCCACAGCCTCTTCTGGCTGTCAAAGCCTCAACGATATGCGCTGCTGTCTGCCTCTTCTGGCTGTCAAAGCCTCGACGACCTGCACTGCTGCCGCAGCCCCTTCTGGCTGTCAAAGCCTCGACAACCTGTGCTGCCGCCTCTGCCCCTTCTGGCTGTCAAAGCCTCGACAACCTGTGCTGCTGCCTCTGGTTCTTCTGGAAGTCAGAGACTCGATGACCTTTGCTGCTGCCGCTGCCCCGTCTGGCTGTCAAAGCCTCAACGACCTGCTCTTCTGCCACAGCCCCTTCTGGCTGTCAAAGCCTCGATGACCTGCACTGCTGCCTCCGCCTCTTCTGGCTGTCGAAGCCTTGACAACCTGCGCTGCTGACGCTTCTGGCTGTCAAAGCCTTGACGACCTGCTGCTGCTGCCCTTTCTGGCTGTCAACGCCTCATCGATCTGCGCTGCTACCTCTGCCACTTCTGGCTGTCAAAGCCTCGACGACCTGCGCTGCTGCCTCTTCCTTTTCTTGTTGTCAAAGCCTCGATGACCTGCGCTGCTACCGCAGCCCCTTCTGGCTGTCAAAGCCTCAACGATCTGCACTGCTGCCACAGCCTCTTCTGGCTGTCAAAGCCTCAACGTTATGCGCTGCTGTCTCTGCCTCTTCTGGCTGTCAAAGCCTTGATGTCCCGTGCTGCTGCCGCTGCCCCTTCTGGCTTTCAAAGCCTCAACGATCTGCGCTACTGCCGCTGCCCCTTCTGGCTGTCAAAGCCTCAACTTCCTGCGCTGCTGCCACTGCCCCTTCTGCCTGTCAAAGCCTCGACGATCTGCACTGCTGCCTCTGCCTCTTCTAGCTGTCAAAGCCTCGACAACCTGTGCTGCTGCCTCTTCCTTTTCTGGCTGTCATGGCCTTGATGACCTGCGCTGCTGCTTCTTCCTTTTCTTGTTGTCAAAGCCTCGATGACCTGCGCTGCTAACGCAGCCCCTTCTGGCTGTCAAAGCCTCAACGATCTGCACTGCTGCCACAGCCTCTTCTGGCTGTCAAAGCCTCAACGTTATGCGCTGCTGTCTCTGCCTCTTCTGGCTGTCAAAGCCTTGACGTCCCGTGCTGCTGCCGCTGCCCCTTCTGGCTTTCAAAGCCTCAACGATCTGCGCTACTGCCGCTGCCCCTTCTGGCTGTCAAAGCCTCAACTTCCTGCGCTGCTGCCACTGCCCCTTCTGCCTGTCAAAGCCTCGACGATCTGCACTGCTGCCTCTGCCTCTTCTGGCTGTCAAGCCTCGACGATATGCGCTGCTGCCTCTGCCTCTTCTGGCTGTCAAAGCCTCGATGTCCTGCGTTTCTTCCGCTGCCCCTTCTGGCTGTTAAAGCCTCAACGATATGCGCTGCTGCCGCTGCCTCTTCTGGCTGTCAAATCCTTAATGAACTGTGCTGCTGCCTATGCCTCTTCTGGCTGTTAAAGCCTCGACGACCTGTGCTGCTGAGTCTGCCTCTTCTGGCTGTCAAAGCCTCGATGACCTGCACTGCTGCCTCTGCCTCTTCTGGGTGTCAAAGCCTCGACAACCTGCACTGCTGCCTCCGCCTCTTCTGGCTTTCAAAGCCTTGACGAACTGCGCTGCTGACACTGATGCTTCTGGCTGTCAAGGCCTCGACGACCAGCGCTGGTGCCACTGCCCCTTCTGGCTGTTAAAGCCTCGACGACCTGTTCTGCTGCTTCTGACTCTCCTGGCTGTCAACGCCTTGACGACCTGTGCTGCTGCCGCTGCCCCTTCTGGCTGTCAATGCCTCAACGATCTACGCTGCTGCCTCTGCCTCTTCTGGCTGTCAAAGCCTCGATGACCTGCACTGCTGCCTCCGCCTCCTCTGGCTGTCAAAGCCTTGACAACCTGCGCTGCTGACGCTTCTGGCTCTCAAAGCCTCAACGATCTGCGCTGCTGCCTCTGCCTCTTCTGGCTGTCAAAGCCTCGACAATCTGTGCTGCTGTGTCTGCCTCTTCTGGCTGTCAAAGCCTGGACGACCTGCACTGCTGCCTCTTCCTTTTCTGGCTGTCAAAGCCTCGACGACCTGCGCTGCTGCCTCTTCCTTTTCTTCTTGTCAAAGCCTCGAAGACCTGCGCTGCTGCCGCAGCCCCTTCTGGCTGTCAAAGCCTCAACGATCTGCGCTGCTCCAAAGCCTCTTCTGGCTGTCAAAGCCTCAACGATATGCGCTGCTGCCTCGGCCTCTTCCGGCTGTCAAAGCCTCGACGAACTGTGCTGCTGCCTCTTCCTTTTCTGGCTGTCAAAGTCTCGACAACCTGCTCTGCTGCTGCTGCCCATTCTGGCTGTCAAAGCCTCAACGATATGCGCTGCTGCCGCTGCCCCTTCTGGCTGTCAAAGTCTCAACAATCAGCGCTGCTGCCTCTGCCTCTTCTGGCTGTCAAAGTCTCGATGAGCTGAACTGCTGCCTCCGCCTCTTCTGGCTGTCAAAGACTCGACAACCTGCTCTGCTGCCTCCGCCTCTTCTGGCTGTCAAAGCCTTGACGACCTGCGCTGCTGACACTGATGCTTCTGGCTGTCAAGGCCTCGACGACCTGCGCTACTGCCGCTGCCCCTTCTGGCTGTCAAAGACTCGACGACCTGTGCATCTGCCTCTGTCGCTTCTGGCTGTCAAAGCCTCAACGATCATCGCTGCTGTATCTGCCTCTTCTGGCTGTCAAAGTCTCGATGAGCTGAACTGCTGCCTCCGCCTCTTCTGGCTGTCAAAGACTCGACAACCTGCGCTGCTGCTGCTGCCCATTCTGGCTGTCAAAGCCTCAGCGACCTGCACTTCTGCCTCTGCCTCTTCTGGCTGTCGAAGCCTTGACAACCTGCGCTGCTAACGCTTCTGGCTGTCAAAGCCTCGACGACCTGCTACCTCTGCTGCTTCTGGCTGTCAAAGCCTCGACGATCTGCGCTGCTGCCTCTGCTGCTTCTGGCTGTCAAAGCCTCGACGATCTGCGCTGCTGCCTCTGCCTCTTCTGGCTGTCAAAGCCTAGACAATCTGTGCTGCTGCCTCTTCTTTTTCTGGCTGTCAAAGCCTCGATGACCTGCGCTGCTGCCTCTTCCTTTTCTTGTTGTCAAAGCCTCAATGACCTGCGCTGCTGCCGCAGCCGCTTCTGGCTGTCAAAGCCTCAACGATCTGCGCTGCTGCCACAGCCTCTTCTGGCTGTCAAAGCCTCAACGATATGCGCTGCTGTCTGCCTCTTCTGGCTGTCAAAGCCTCGACGACCTGCACTGCTGCCGCAGCCCCTTCTGGCTGTCAAAGCCTCGACAACCTGTGCTGCCGCCTCTGCCCCTTCTGGCTGTCAAAGCCTCGACAACCTGTGCTGCTGCCTCTGGTTCTTCTGGAAGTCAGAGACTCGATGACCTTTGCTGCTGCCGCTGCCCCGTCTGGCTGTCAAAGCCTCAACGATCTGCGCTGCTGCCACAGCCTCTTCTGGCTGTCAAAGCCTCAACGATATGCGCTGCTGTCTGCCTCTTCTGGCTGTCAAAGCCTCGACGATCTTCGCTGCCGCTGCTGCCCCTTCTGGCTGTCAAGCCTCGACGATATGCGCTGCTGCCTCTTCCTCTTCTGGCTGTCAAAGCCTTAATGAACTGTGCTGCTGCCTTTGCCTTTTCTGGCTGTCAAAGGGTTGACGACCTGCGCTGCCGCCGCTGCCCCTTCTGGCTGTCAAAGCCTCGACGGCCTGCACTGCTGCCGCTGCCTCTTCTGGCTGTCAAAGCCTTAATGAACTGTGCTGCTGCCTATGCCTCTTCTGGCTGTCAAAGGGTCGACAACCTGCGCTGCTGCCGCTGCCCCTTCTGGCTGTCAAAGCCTCGACGGCCTGCACTGCTGCCGCTGCCCCTTCTGGCTGTCAAAGCCTCGAAGTCCTGCGCTGCCGCCGCAGCCCCTTCTGACTGGGAATCTGGAGACCCATTAAAAATCACAGGCGGGTGAAGCCTGTGAACATGGGATTCGGCGGGCACCCTTTGCACCTCCCCTACCCGTGGGGAAACCCGGTTTCAGGTATCCGGAGCGACGTGGGGTGAGCGGCACGGTGCTTAGATTCGACTGCTTCTTCCACGGAGCGAAGCCGCTATGCTGTTGCCGGAGAGCGCTGACTTTTTTCTTGTGGACAATTTGACTTTAAAGCAACTACCCATGAGTAGAGCTGAAGCAGGAGAATTGAATTTTTAAACGTCTAATTTGGTATCGAAACGGGGAGGTTCAACACAGGAAGTCCGCCTTCCCCTTTTGTAACTAGACTGAAGCAACGAGGCTGCAAGCTGAAGTCTTTGAAAGCCTATTGTAAAGGACTAAATTTCCATTGGTAAAAAACATTAAACCCCCCTTGGAGGCCGGAGAAGGGGGGAGGGAGTTTTGGACGGAGCATGTCTGCAGGAGAGAGCGAAGAGAGTTAAAATACCACTGCTCCGACCCTGGAAACGGGCTGGTAGCAGGACTGACGTTCATTGACAGTGATTAGAATGTTCATTGACAGCTAGCTAAATAAGAGAAATACATTGTTTCCACTGTCTCTGTCTGCTCTTAAAAAGGAGTAAAAGTAACTGAAAATTGAAACTAACTTCATTGTTTGAACTGTGTTTAAAAGGGGACATTACGGATTAATATAAATAGAAACTGTTTCCCCCTAGAGGAAGCTTTTGAAACTGTTACAAGTGCTGGGCTGGGGGAATTTCCAGCTGCAAGATAAAAAACTGTGTGACTCTGGGACTGACCTTGAATCTTTTAAGTGTTATGGCAAATGGAAAGGAAAAAACAGACCAGTCAATTCCTGAAAAAACATTAAGGTCTGGGAAGACTTTGCAGCAACCCAGGAGAGCCTCAACATCAGCCCCCCTGCCTCTTCAGCTGCTGTACCAGCATACTCAAAATCAAGAGGAATGTCAACAGAAGAGGCCTTAGCGGTTGCATTAAGCAAGATAAATGATTCATTGTAACAGCTTAACAAGAAAGTGGATGTGGCAACCACTAAAATTGATTTAGTATAAATAATCTGGGTCAAAAGGTGAATACCAGTACAGAAACCATTCAGAAATTGATACAGGAATCTACTTTGATACAGCAGACTGCGGAGGAAGCCAGGGAAAAAGCTGTTGCTGTGGAATGTAAAGTAACACAACTGGAGAGAGAGAGAGTCCCAGCCCTACAGAGGCAACTTGATGACCATAAGTTGAAGCTTGCTATGATTGAACTTAAAGAAAAACAGACAAATCTGAGGATCAGAGCTTTACCTGAATTGGAGAAGGAAAGTTTGATCAGAGCTTTACCTGAATTGGAGAAGGAAAGTTTGATAGACTTTCTCACGCAGGAATTTGCCAACTTTTGGGACTTGGACTTGGGCCGAGAAGAGTTTAGAATTGTGAAGGCCTTCAGACTTGGAAGAGGAGGGAAAAAAGAGAAGAATAGAATAAGAGATTGCTTGATTACCCTCCAAATCAAAGAAGAGAGAGACAGAATATTGGGTTGGCACTACCAGAAGAACTTAGAAGTACAACAGTCAAGAGTGGAAATTTTTTAAGACATCCCGAAATATCTCTTGGATCTTAGGCCTAACTACAGAGACTTGGTTGCCCTGCTGAGAAGGAATAAAATCATCTTTAGGTGGGAGTTTCCCCAAGGTCTATCTTTCAGTTTCAAAGGAAGGAAAATAAAAATAAGATCAGTAGAAGATAAAGTAAAGTTTTGTATAAATACGAAGAAGATCTGCAGAAGGAACTTGGAAAAGGGCCACGAGCATCGGATAGAAGATCACCAGATAGAGGACTAGAGCAAAGAGCATCGGATCACCAAATAGAGGAATATTGGATATATCAGCATTACCCTTTGGATTGGATCCCCCAGTGAACGTGTCACCAACACCACCAACAGAAGAGCAAGCATTGGGCGCAGTTGGAGGAATATCAGTGTAATTACATCATGGCGTTGCAAGTTTTGAGCTGGAATGTAAATGGACTGAACTCCCCAGAAAAAAGGCGGAGAGTCTCATTTATTGAAAAAAGAACAATTGGACTTGAACTGTTTACAAGAAACACATGTGATAAGGCTACACAGGAAGATATTGAGTAATAAAAGATTGGGCCATGAATTTATCTCATCAGATAAAGTTTAAAAAAGAGGAGTGGTCCTTTATGCAAAGGAGAGCCTATCACCGAAATTTATATTCAAAGATGACCAAGGAAGATTTGTTGCAATTGAAATTCAATCACAAGGAGAGCAGTTCTTGATAGTAGGCATCTATGCACCAAATGAAGGAAAATCGGAGTTCTTTAAGAAGTTACATGAGACTCTGATGGATTATATGGACTATAATATGATTTTGATGGGAGATATGAATGGAGTGGTGTCTACAAATATGGACAAGGCACAGAGACAGGTAGTCACTAAAGATGGTAGACTACCAAAAACCTTTTTTGACATGACTGAAAATATGGACTTAGTTGACATTTGGAGAATGAAGAGTCCTCGGGGAAGAGAGGGAACTTTCTTCTCTGAGGCTAAAATGACATGGACAAGAATTGACCAAATTTGGATAACTAGAGGACTGGTTCCGAAGACTAGCAAAGTGGAGATTTGCCCCAAAACTTGTTCTGACCATAATGCTGTGAAGATGGAAATTAAATTGACGCCAATTGGTTCCTTTAGATGGAGGATGAACGATACATTGTTCAGGAATGAAGAAGTGACCAAGAAGGCCCAAAAAAGTCTGAGAGACTATTTTGAGATAAATATGACTACTACAGTGGAAAAAAAGAATAATTTGGGACGCAAGTAAAGCGGTTATGAGAGGATTTTTAATACAACAGAATGCAGTTAAGAAGAGAACTCAAAATGAAAAAAAGGATAAAATCCTGGAGAAAATAAAGGAAGGAGAGAAGAAACTGAGAGCAAAACCAAAGTCACAGGAGATCCTGAAAGAGATAAAGTTATACCAAGTACAATATACGAAGCTGATGAATCAGGAAATAGAATGGAAGATTAAACAGATGAGGCAAAAGACATTTGAATCGGCAAATAAGTGTGGAAAATTGTTGGCCTGGCAAATGAAAAAAAGACAAAAACTTAATACTATTACTAATTTGGAAGTGGAAGGAAAGAATATACAGAACCCAGTGGAGATTAGGAAGTGTTTTCAGAGGTATTTTAAACAACTTTATACACAGGAGAAGCAGAAAGAAATGGATATTGATCGATTTTTGAAAATAAATGGACTACATAAAATCTCTCAGGAAAGCCAGCTAATGTTGAATTACAAAATAACAGATCAGGAAGTGGAAGGGGCCATCCAGAACATGCAATTAGGTAAATCTCCAGGACTGGATGGTTTGACTTCAAGATATTACAGACCTTTGAAAGAATGGTTAATACAACCATTGAAGGAAGTCTGTAATGAAATATTGGAGGGGAAAAGGGCACCAGAGTCGTGGAAGGAAGCTTATATTACACTTATACCGAAAACAGAGACTGAAAAGACACAGCTTAAGAATTACCGCCCCATATTGCTGCTTAATGTGGATTACAATTTTTTTGCAGATATTTTGGCTAAAAGATTAAAAAAGGTGTTCTCCCGGGCAGACATTTGTCTGATAATACGAGGAATATAATTAATATTCTAGAAAAATTACAAGTGAATATCAATACTAAGGCAGTTTTGATTTTTGTAGATGCAGAGAAGGCCTTTGACAACATTTATTGTTTTATGAAGAAGAATCAACAGGGGATGGGGGTAGGTCAAGGTTTTGAAAATGGTATAGGTGCAATTTATTCAGAACAAAAGGCAAAATTAATTGTGAACAATGTAGTGACAGAAGAGTTTAGGATTGAGAAAGGGACACGACAAGGCTGCCCAATTTCTCCATTGCTCTTTATATCGGTCCTTGAGGTTTTGGTAAATATGATTAGAAAGGACCAAGAGGTTAAAGGTATACAACTGGGATCTAAACAGTACTAAACAGTACAAACTGAAAGCATTTGCTGATGATTTAGTATTGACTTTACAGGAGCCAGAATCTAGTACTAAAAGAGTACTGGAACTGATTCAAGAATTCAGACAGGTAGCAGGTTTTAAGTTGAACAAGATGAAAACTAAGGTTTTAGAGAAAAACTTAACTGTGAATGAGAGAGAGAAGTTTCAGGAGGAGACAGGACTAACATTGGTTAAGAAAGTGAAATATTTAGGGGTTAACATGACTGCTAAGAATGTGAACTTATTTAAGGATAATTATGAAAAATGTTGGATTGAAGTGAAAAGGGACTTAGAAATATGGTCAAATTTGAAGTTATCATTGTTAGGCCGAATTGCTGTGATAAAAATGAATGTATTGCCAAGTTGTTTTTGTTTCAAACATTGCAAATTCTGGACAAGATGGATTGTTTCAAGAAGTGGCAGAAAGATATTTCTAGATTTGTCTGGCAGGGCAAGAAGCCTAGAATAAAATTTAAGATATTAACTGATGCTAAAGAAAGAGGTGGATTTGCCCTGCCAGACCTTAAACTTTACTATGAATCAGCTGCTTTTTGCTGGCTGAGAGAATGGCTGCTTCTTGAAAACACTGACATGCTGGATCTAGAAGGTTTCAATAATGCATTTGGTTGGCATGCATATTTGTGGTATGATAAGGTAAAAGCACATAAAGCGTTTAAAAACCATATTGTTAGAAAAGCACTGTTCAATGATTGGATAAGATATAAGGATTTGTTAGAAAAGAAAACCCCAAGATGGTTGTCACCAATAGAAGCGAAGGCACAGAAAAAACTCAATATGGAGGACAAATGGCCGAAATATTGGGAAATTTTGGAACAAGATGGTGACAGAATAAAATTGCAGAGCTTTGAAAAATTGAAAAATAAAGTGCGAGATTGGCTCCATTATTACCAAATAATGGAGGCATAAAATTTGGACAAAAAAGTTGGCTTCCAGGTGGAAAAATCAAAATTGGAAACAGAATTATTAGATCCAAAAACTAAGCATTTGTCAAGAATGTATAACTTGTTGCTGAAATGGAACACTCAGGATGAAACGGTGAAATCTGCTATGATTAAATGGGCAAAAGATGTTGGACATAACATAATGATGGCTGACTGGGAACAGTTATGGACCACAGGTATGAAATTTACGACATGTAATGCCCTAAGAGAGAATTTAATGAAAATGATTTACAGGTGGTACATGACACCAGTCAAGCTTACAAAAAATTATCATTTACCCGACGATAAATGTTGGAAATGTAATGAGACTGATGGTACATTCTTTCACCTTTGGTGGACATGCCCAAGGATTAAGACATTCTGGGTAATGATTTATAATGAAATGAAAAAGGTATTCAAATATACCTTCCTGAAGAAACCAGAGGCCTTTCTCCTGGGCATGGTTGGCCAATTGGTGCCAAAGAAGGATAGAACATTTTTAATGTATGCAACAACAGCAGCAAGAATACTCATCGCAAAGTATTGGAAGACACAAGATTTACCCACCCGGGAAGAATGGCAGATGAAGTTGATGGACTACATGGAATTGGTGGAAATGACTGGCAGAATCCGAGACCAGGGAGAAGAGTCGGTGGAAGAAGACTGGAAAAAGTTTAAAGACTATTTACAGAAATCCTGTAAAATTAATGAATGTTAGGAAAATGTTGGAATGAAGTTATATGGCTTTAGTAGAAATGTTATAAGGAACTAAGTACAAATAGATTATTAGTGTATTAAAGGGAAAAATAAGGTTAGAATATGTTAAGATAATTACAGGACAGAAAACAGAGGAAGATGGAAAGGAATTGCTGAAACAATTAACAGAAGTGGAATACAAAAAGGGAGGTGCGAGGAGGTCGCGGAAATAAGTGAATGAAAGATAAGATACTGAATTTGTTTGATGTGTTTTAAATTGTGTTTGTTTGTTTTTTAGTTTAGTGTGTTACTGTTATGTAGTGTTTTTGTATTGTATTGTATTTTTTTTTATTGTATTGTATTGTTTTTTTATTTGTAGTGTTTAAATTGTTGGAAAAGTAATAAATATTATTTATTTTTTTAAAAAAAGAAAAAAAACACTGACGTGTTGGATCTAGAAGGTTTCAATAATGTTTTTGGTTGGCATGCATATTTGTGGTATGATAAGGTAAAAGCACACAAAGCTTTTAAAAATCATATTGTTAGAAAAGCATTGTTTGATGTTTAGATAAGATATAAGGATTTGTTAGAAAAGAAAACCCCAAGATGGTTGTCACCAATGGAAGCGAAGGCACAGAAAAAAACTCAATATGGAGGACAAATGGCCGAAATATTGGGAAATTTTGGAACAAGATGGAGACAGAATAAAATTGCAGAGTTTTGAAAAATTGAAAAATAAAGTGCGAGATTGGCTCCATTATTATCAAATCATAGAGGCATACAATTTGGACAAAAAAGTTGGCTTCCAGGTGGAAAAATCAAAATTGGAAACAGAATTGTTAGACTCAAAAATCAAGAATTTGTCAAGAATGTATAACTTGCTGTTGAAATGGAACACTCAGGATGAAATGGTGAAATCTGATATCATTAAATGGGCACAAGATGTTGGACACAACATAATGATGGCTGACTGGGAACAGTTATGGACCACAGGCATGAAATTCACGGCATGTAATGCCCTAAGAGAAAACTTAATGAAAATGATTTACAGGTGGTACATGACACCAGTCAAGCTTACAAAAAATTATCATTTACCCGACGATAAATGTTGGAAATGTAATGAGACTGATGGTACATTCTTTCACCTTTGGTGGACATGCCCAAGGATTAAGACATTCTGGGTAATGATTTATAATGAAATGAAAAAGGTATTCAAATATACCTTCCTGAAGAAACCAGAGGCCTTTCTCCTGGGCATGGTCGGCCAATAGGTGCCAAAGAAGGATAGAACATTTTTAATGTATGCAACAACAGCAGCAAGAATACACATCGCAAAGTATTGGAAGACACAAGATTTACCCACCCGGGAAAAATGGCAGATGAAGTTGATGGACCACATGGAACGGGCGGAAATGACTGGCAGAATCCGAGACCAGGGAGAAGAGTTGGTGGAAGAAGACTGGAAAAGGTTTAAAGATTATTTACGGAAATATTGTGAAATTAATGAATGTTAGAAAAATGTTGGAATGAAGTTATATGGCTTTAGTAGAAATGTTATAAGGAATTAAGTATAAACGGATTAATAGAGTATTAAAGGAAAAAATAAGGTTAGAATGTGTTAAGATAATTATAGGATAGAAAACAGAGGAAGATGGAAAGGAATTGCTGAAACAATTAATAGAAGTGGAATACAAAAAGGGAGGTGTGAGGAGGTCGCGGAAATAAGTGAATGAAAGATAAGATACTGAAATTATTTGATGTGTTTTAAACTGTTTTTGTTTTGTTTTGTTAGTTTAATGTGTTAGTGTTATGTAGTGTTTTTGTATTGTATTGTATTGTTTTTCTGTTTTGTAGTGTTTAAATTGTTGGAAAAGTAATAAATATTATATTTTTAAAAAATGAAGAAAGTAGGAAAAACCACTGGGGCGGTAAGATACAATCTAAATCAAATCCCTTATGAATACACAGTGGAAGTGAGGAACAGGTTTAAGGATTTAGATTTGCTGGACAGAGTGCCTGAAGAACTATAGATGGAGGCTCGCAACATTATACAGGAGGCAGCAACGAAAAACATCCCAATGAAAAGGAAATGCAAGAAAGCAAAGTGGCTGTCCAACAAGGCCTTACAAATAGTGGGGGAGAGAAGGCAAGCAAAATGTGAGGGAGATAGTGAAAGATACAGGAAATTGAATGCAGATTTCCAAAAAATAGCAAAGAGAGACAAAAAGGCCTTCTTAAATGAGCAATGCAAAGAAATAGAGGAAAACAACAGAATGGGAAGAACCAGAGATTTGTTCAAGAAAACTGGAGATATGAAAGTAACATTTCGTCCAAAGATTACCATAATAAAGGACAAAAGTGGTAAGGATGCTAGCAAGGTTATGCTTAAAATTCTACAAGGAAGACTCCCAGAAGTGCAGGCTGGATTTAGAAGAGGTAGAGGAACCAAAGACCCAGTTTCAAACATGCGCTGGATTATGAAGAAAGCTAGAGAGTTCCAGAAAGACATCTACTTCTGCTTCATTGACTATGCAAAAGCCTTTGACTGTGTTGACCACAGCAAACTATGGCAAGTTCTTAAAGAAATGGGAGTGCCTGATCACCTCATCTATCTCCTGAGAAATCTCAATTGGTTCAAAATTGGGAAAGGAGTACGACAAGGCTGTATATTGTCTCCCTGCTTATTTAACTTATATGCAGAATTCATCATGTGAAAGGCTGGGCTGGATGAATACCTAGCCGGAATTAAGATTGCCGGAAGAAATATCAACAACCTCAGATATGCAGATGAAACAACACTGATGGCAGAAAGTGTGCAGGAATTAAAGAACCTTTTAATGAGGGTGAAAGAGGAGAGCGCAAAATATGGTCTGAAGCTCAACATCAAAAAAACGAAGATCATGGCCACTGGGCCCATCACCTCCTGGCAAATAGAAGGGGAAGAAATGGAGGCAGTGAGAGATTTTACTTTCTTGGGCTCCATGGTGACAGCAGCCATGAAATTAAAAGCTGGAGAAAGATGGGGAAAGATGGAGGATGCAAGGAGAAGGGGACAACAGGACGAGATGGTGGGACAGTGTTCTTGAAGCTATGATCATGCGGGAGGCAGTGGAAGACAGGAGGGCCTGGCGTGCTCTGCTCCATAGGGTCACGAAGAGTAGGACATGACTAAATGACTAAACAACAAAAATCCATTAGTCTTCAAAGCAGGGGTTGCGAATCTTTGGCTTGTGAGCCAAATTTCAGCCAGCACAGGTCTCAATTTGACATGTAAGGCTCTTTTTTCCAAACCACAAACCTGTCCTATAATATGCGACATCAGGTGTGCGGCAAAGGCAGCAGCACAGGTTGTCGAGTCTTTGACAGCCAGAAGAGGCAGAGGCAGCAGCACAGGTTGTTGAGGCCTTGATAGCCAGAAGGGGCAGTCGCAGCAGCACATGTCGTTGAGGCTTTGACAGCCAGTAGGGCAGTCGCAGCAGCACAGCTCGTTGAGGCTTTGACAGCCAGAAGGGTCAGAGGCAGCAGCGCAGGTAGTCAAGACTTTGACAGCCAGAAGAGGAAGAGGCAGCAGCGCAGGTCATCGAGGCTTTGACACCCAGAAGAAGCAGAGGCAGCTGCGCAGGTCGTCGAGGCTTTCACAGCCAGCAGACGCAGAGGCAGCAGCACAGGTCGTCGAGGCTTTGACAGCCAGAAGTGGCAGTTGCAGCAGCGCAGCTTGTCAAGTCTTTGACAAGCAGAAGAGGCAGAGGCAGCAGCAGAGGTCGTCGAGGCTTTGACAGCCAGAAGTGGCAGAGGCAGCAGCGCACGTTGTCGAAACTTTGACAGCCAGAAGTGGCAGTCGCAGCAGCACAGGTTGTCGAGGCTTTGACAAGCAGAAGAGGCAGAGGCAGCAGCACAGGTTGTCGACTTTTTGCCAGCCAGAAGAGGCAGAGGAAGCACCACAGGCCATCAAGGCTTTGACAGCCAGAAGACGCAGACGCAGCAGCACAGGTCATCGAGGCTTTGACAGTCAGAAGGGGCTGCGGCAGCAGCACAGGTCATGCAAGCTTTTAAAGCCAGAAGAAGTAGAGGCAGCAGCACAGGTTGTCGAGTCTTTGACAGTCAGAAGAGGCATAGCAGCAGCACAGGTCGTTGAGTCTTTGACAGCCAGAAGGGGCTGTGGCAGAGGCAGCAGCACAGGTCGTCGAGGGATTGACAGCCAGAAGGGGCGGTCGCAGCAGTGCAGGTTGTCGAGTCTTTGACAGCCAGAAGTGGCAGAGGCAGCAGCACAGGTCGTCGAGACTTTGACAGCCAGAAGGGGCAGTCGCAGGAGCGCAGGTTGTCGAGTCTTCGACAGCCAGAAGAGGCAGCGGCAGCAGCTCAGGTCTTGGAGCCTTTGACAGTCAGAAGTGGCTGCGGCAGCAGCACAGGTCATCGAGGCTTTGACAGCCAGAAGGGGCTGTGGCAGCAGCGCACGTACTCGTGGCTTTGAAAGCCAGAAGAGGCAGAGGCAGCAGTGCAGGTCGTTGAGGCTTTGACAGCCAGAAGAGGCAGCGGCAGCAGCACAGGTCGTTGAGGCTTTGACAGCCAGTAGAGGCAGAGGCAGCAGCACAGGTTGTCGAGTCTTTGACAGCCAGAAGAGGCAGAGGCAGCAGCACAGGTTATCGAGGCTTTGACACCCAAAAGAAGCAGAGGCAGCTGCGCAGGTCGTCGAGGCTTTGACAGCCAGAAGAGGCAAGAGGCAGCAGCACTGGTCGTCGAGGCTTTGACAGCCAGAAGTAGCAGTCGCAGCAGCGCAGTTTGTCGAGTCTTTGACAAGCAGAAGAGGCAGAGGCAGCAGAACAGGTCGTCGAGGCTTTGACAGCCAGAAGAAGCAGAGGCAGCAGCACAGGTTGTCGAGTTTTTGACAGCCAGAAGAGACAGAGGCAGCAGCGCAGGCCATCGAGGCTTTGACAGCCAGAAGAGGCAGAGGCAGCAGCGCAGGTCATCGATGCTTTGACAGCCAGAAGGGGCTGCGGCAGCAGCGCAGGTCATCGAGGCTTTGACAGCCAGATTGGGCTGCAGGAACAGCACAGGTCATGCAGGCTTTTAAAGCCAGAAGAAGCAGAGAAACAGGTTGTCGAGTCTTTGACAGCCAGAAGAGGCAGAGGCAGCAGCACAGGTTGTTGAGGCTTTGATAGCCAGACGGGGCAGTCGCAGCCGCACATGTCGTTGAGGCTTTGATAGCCAGAAGGGCAGTCGCAGCAGCACAGCTCGTTGAGGCTTTGACAGCCAGAAGGGGCAGAGGCAGCAGCGCAGGTTGTCGAGTCTTTGACAGCCAGAAGAGGAAGAGGCAGCAGCGCAGGTCATCGAGGCTTTGACACCGAGAAGAAGCAGAGGCAGCTGCGCAGGTCGTCGAGGCTTTCACAGCCAGCAGACGCAGAGGCAGCAGCACAGGTCGTCGAGGCTTTGACAGCCAGAAGTGGTAGTCGCAGCAGCGCAGCTTGTCAAGTCTTTGACAAGCAGAAGAGGCAGAGGCAGCAGCACATGTCGTCGAGGCTATGACAGCCAGAAGAAGCAGAGGCAGCAGCACAGGTTGTCGAGTCTTTGACAGCTAGAAGTGGCAGAGGCAGCAGCGCACGTTGTCGAAACTTTGACAGCCAGAAGTGGCAGTCGCAGCAGCGCAGGTCGTCGAGGATTTGACAGCCAAAAGTGGCAGTCGCAGCAGTGCAGGTTGTCGAGTCTTTGACAAGCAGAAGAGGCAGAGGCAGCAGCACAGGTTGTCCACTTTTTGCCAGCCAGAAGAGACAGAGGAAGCACCACAGGCCATCAAGGCTTTGACAGCCAGAAGAGGCAGAGGCAGCAGCGCAGGTCATCGAGGCTTTGACAGTCAGAAGGGGCTGCGGCAGCAGCACAGGTCATGCAAGCTTTTAAAGCCAGAAGAAGTAGAGGCAGCAGCACAGGTTGTCGAGTCTTTGACAGCCAGAAGAGGCTGTGGCAGAGGCAGCATCACAGGTCGTCGAGGGCTTGACAGCCAGAAGGGGTGGTCGCAGCAGTGCAGGTTGTCGAGTCTTTGACAGCCAGAAGTGGCAGAGGCAGCAGCACAGGTCGTCGAGGCTTTGATAGCCAGACGGGGCAGTCGCAGCAGCACATGTCGTGAGTCTTTGACAGCCAGAAGGGGCAGTCGCAGCTGCGCAGGGCTTCGAGGCTTTGACAGCCAGAAGGGGCAGAGGCAGCAGCGCAGGTTGTCGAGTCTTTGACAGCCAGAAGAGGAAGAGGCAGCAGCGCAGGTCATAAAGGCTTTGACAGCCAGAAGAGGCAGAGGCAGCAGCGCAGGTCATCGCGGCTTTGACACCCAGAAGAAGCAGAGACAGCTGCGCAGGTCGTCGAGGCTTTCACAGCCAGCAGACGCAGAGGCAGCAGCACAGGTGGTCGAGGCTTTGACAGCCAGAAGTAGCAGTCGCAGCAGCGCAGTTTGTCGAGTCTTTGACAAGCAGAAGAGGCAGAGGCAGCAGAACAGGTCATCGAGGCTTTGACAGCCAGAAGTAGCAGTCGCAGCAGCGCAGTTTGTCGAGTCTTTGACAAGCAGAAGAGGCAGAGGCAGCAGAACAGGTCGTCGAGGCTTTGACAGCCAGAAGAAGCAGAGGCAGCAGCACAGGTTGTCGAGTTTTTGACAGCCAGAAGAGACAGAGGCAGCAGCGCAGGTCATCGATGCTTTGACAGCCAGAAGGGGCTGCGGCAGCAGCGCAGGTCATCGAGGCTTTGACAGCCAGATTGGGCTGCAGGAACAGCACAGGTCATGCAGGCTTTTAAAGCCAGAAGAAGCAGAGAAACAGGTTGTCGAGTCTTTGACAGCCAGAAGAGGCAGAGGCAGCAGCACAGGTTGTTGAGGCTTTGATAGCCAGACGGGGCAGTCGCAGCAGCACATGTCGTTGAGGCTTTGATAGCCAGAAGGGCAGTCGCAGCAGCACAGCTCGTTGAGGCTTTGACAGCCAGAAGGGGCAGAGGCAGCAGCGCAGGTTGTCGAGTCTTTGACAGCCAGAAGAGGAAGAGGCAGCAGCGCAGGTCATCGAGGCTTTGACACCCAGAAGAAGCAGAGGCAGCTGCGCAGGTTGTCGAGGCTTTCACAGCCAGCAGACGCAGAGGCAGCAGCACAGGTCGTCGAGGCTTGGACAGCCAGAAGTGGTAGTCGCAGCAGCACAGCTTGTCAAGTCTTTGACAAGCAGAAGAGGCAGAGGCAGCAGCGCATGTCGTCGAGGCTATGACAGCCAGAAGAAGCAGAGGCAGCAGCACAGGTTGTCGAGTCTTTGACAGCTAGAAGTGGCAGAGGCAGCAGCGCAGGTTGTCGAAACTTTGACAGCCAGAAGTGGCAGTCGCAGCAGCGCAGGTCGTCGAGGATTTGACAAGCAGAAGAGGCAGAGGCAGCAGCACAGGTTGTCCACTTTTTGCCAGCCAGAAGAGACAGAGGAAGCACCACAGGCCATCAAGGCTTTGACAGCCAGAAGAGGCAGAGGCAGCAGCGCAGGTCATCGAGGCTTTGACAGTCAGAAGGGGCTGCGGCAGCAGCACAGGTCATGCAAGCTTTTAAAGCCAGAAGAAGTAGAGGCAGCAGCACAGGTTGTCGAGTCTTTGACAGCCAGAAGAGGCTGTGGCAGAGGCAGCATCACAGGTCGTCGAGGGCTTGACAGCCAGAAGGGGTGGTCGCAGCAGTGCAGGTTGTCGAGTCTTTGACAGCCAGAAGTGGCAGAGGCAGCAGCACAGGTCGTCGAGGCTTTGATAGCCAGACGGGGCAGTCGCAGCAGCACATGTCGTGAGTCTTTGACAGCCAGAAGGGGCAGTCGCAGCTGCGCAGGGCTTCGAGGCTTTGACAGCCAGAAGGGGCAGAGGCAGCAGCGCAGGTTGTCGAGTCTTTGACAGCCAGAAGAGGAAGAGGCAGCAGCGCAGGTCATAAAGGCTTTGACAGCCAGAAGAGGCAGAGGCAGCAGCGCAGGTCATCGCGGCTTTGACACCCAGAAGAAGCAGAGACAGCTGCGCAGGTCGTCGAGGCTTTCACAGCCAGCAGACGCAGAGGCAGCAGCACAGGTGGTCGAGGCTTTGACAGCCAGAAGTAGCAGTCGCAGCAGCGCAGTTTGTCGAGTCTTTGACAAGCAGAAGAGGCAGAGGCAGCAGAACAGGTCATCGAGGCTTTGACAGCCAGAAGTAGCAGTCGCAGCAGCGCAGTTTGTCGAGTCTTTGACAAGCAGAAGAGGCAGAGGCAGCAGAACAGGTCGTCGAGGCTTTGACAGCCAGAAGAAGCAGAGGCAGCAGCACAGGTTGTCGAGTTTTTGACAGCCAGAAGAGACAGAGGCAGCAGCGCAGGTCATCGATGCTTTGACAGCCAGAAGGGGCTGCGGCAGCAGCGCAGGTCATCGAGGCTTTGACAGCCAGATTGGGCTGCAGGAACAGCACAGGTCATGCAGGCTTTTAAAGCCAGAAGAAGCAGAGAAACAGGTTGTCGAGTCTTTGACAGCCAGAAGAGGCAGAGGCAGCAGCACAGGTTGTTGAGGCTTTGATAGCCAGACGGGGCAGTCGCAGCAGCACATGTCGTTGAGGCTTTGATAGCCAGAAGGGCAGTCGCAGCAGCACAGCTCGTTGGGGCTTTGACAGCCAGAAGGGGCAGAGGCAGCAGCGCAGGTTGTCGAGTCTTTGACAGCCAGAAGAGGAAGAGGCAGCAGCGCAGGTCATCGAGGCTTTGACACCCAGAAGAAGCAGAGGCAGCTGCGCAGGTTGTCGAGGCTTTCACAGCCAGCAGACGCAGAGGCAGCAGCACAGGTCGTCGAGGCTTGGACAGCCAGAAGTGGTAGTCGCAGCAGCACAGCTTGTCAAGTCTTTGACAAGCAGAAGAGGCAGAGGCAGCAGCGCATGTCGTCGAGGCTATGACAGCCAGAAGAAGCAGAGGCAGCAGCACAGGTTGTCGAGTCTTTGACAGCTAGAAGTGGCAGAGGCAGCAGCGCACGTTGTCGAAACTTTGACAGCCAGAAGTGGCAGTCGCAGCAGCGCAGGTCGTCGAGGATTTGACAGCCAAAAGTGGCAGTCGCAGCAGTGCAGGTTGTCGAGCCTTTGACAAGCAGAAGAGGCAGAGGCAGCAGCACAGGTTGTCCACTTTTTGCCAGCCAGAAGAGACAGAGGAAGCACCACAGGCCATCAAGGCTTTGACAGCCAGAAGAGGCAGAGGCAGCAGCGCAGGTCATCGAGGCTTTGACAGTCAGAAGGGGCTGCGGCAGCAGCACAGGTCATGCAAGCTTTTAAAGCCAGAAGAAGTAGAGGCAGCAGCACAGGTTGTCGAGGGCTTGACAGCCAGAAGAGGCTGTGGCAGAGGCAGCATCACAGGTCGTCGAGGGCTTGACAGCCAGAAGGGGTGGTCGCAGCAGTGCAGGTTGTCGAGTCTTTGACAGCCAGAAGTGGCAGAGGCAGCAGCACAGGTCGTCGAGGCTTTGACAGCCAGAAGTGGCAGTCGCAGTAGCGCAGGTTGTCGAGTCTTTGACAGCCAGAAGAGGCTGTGGCAGAGGCAGCACCACAGGTCGTCGAGGCTTTGACAGCCAGAAGTGGCAGTCACAGTAGCGCAGGTTGTCGAGTCTTTGAAAAGCAGAAGAGGCAGAGGCAGCAGCACAGGTCGTCTAGGCTTTGACAGCCAGAAGGGGCAGTCGCAGGAGCGCAGGTTGTCGAGTCTTCGACAGCCAGAAGAGGCAGCGGCAGCAGCTCAGGTCTTGGAGCCTTTGACAGTCAGAAGTGGCTGCGGCAGAAGCACAGGTCATCGAGGCTTTGACAGCCAGAAGGGGCTGTGGCAGCAGCGCACGTACTCGTGGCTTTGAAAGCCAGAAGAGGCAGAGGCAGCAGTGCAGGTCGTTGAGGCTTTGACAGCCAGAAGAGGCAGCGGCAGCAGCACAGGTCGTTGAGGCTTTGACAGCCAGTAGAGGCAGAGGCAGCAGCACAGGTTGTCGAGTCTTTGACAGCCAGAAGAGGCAGAGGCAGCAGCACAGGTTATCGAGGCTTTGACACCCAAAAGAAGCAGAGGCAGCTGCGCAGGTCGTCGAGGCTTTGACAGCCAGAAGAGGCAAGAGGCAGCAGCGCAGGTTGTCGAGTCTTTGACAGCCAGAAGAGGAAGAGGCAGCAGCGCAGGTCATAAAGGCTTTGACAGCCAGAAGAGGCAGAGGCAGCAGCGCAGGTCATCGCGGCTTTGACACCCAGAAGAAGCAGAGACAGCTGCGCAGGTCGTCGAGGCTTTCACAGCCAGCAGACGCAGAGGCAGCAGCACAGGTGGTCGAGGCTTTGACAGCCAGAAGTGGCAGTCGCAGCAGCGCAGTTTGTCGAGTCTTTGACAAGCAGAAGAGGCAGAGGCAGCAGAACAGGTCATCGAGGCTTTGACAGCCAGAAGTAGCAGTCGCAGCAGCGCAGTTTGTCGAGTCTTTGACAAGCAGAAGAGGCAGAGGCAGCAGAACAGGTCGTCGAGGCTTTGACAGCCAGAAGAAGCAGAGGCAGCAGCACAGGTTGTCGAGTTTTTGACAGCCAGAAGAGACAGAGGCAGCAGCGCAGGCCATCGAGGCTTTGACAGCCAGAAGAGGCAGAGGCAGCAGCGCAGGTCATCGATGCTTTGACAGCCAGAAGGGGCTGCGGCAGCAGCGCAGGTCATCGAGGCTTTGACAGCCAGATTGGGCTGCAGGAACAGCACAGGTCATGCAGGCTTTTAAAGCCAGAAGAAGCAGAGAAACAGGTTGTCGAGTCTTTGACAGCCAGAAGAGGCAGAGGCAGCAGCACAGGTTGTTGAGGCTTTGATAGCCAGACGGGGCAGTCGCAGCAGCACATGTCGTTGAGGCTTTGATAGCCAGAAGAGCAGTCGCAGCAGCACAGCTCGTTGAGGCTTTGACAGCCAGAAAGGGCAGAGGCAGCAGCGCAGGTTGTCGAGTCTTTGACAGCCAGAAGAGGAAGAGGCAGCAGCGTAGGTCATCGAGGCTTTGACACCCAGAAGAAGCAGAGGCAGCTGCGCAGGTTGTCGAGGCTTTCACAGCCAGCAGACGCAGAGGCAGCAGCACAGGTTGTCGAGTCTTTGACAGCTAGAAGTGGCAGAGGCAGCAGCGCACGTTGTCGAAACTTTGACAGCCAGAAGTGGCAGTCGCAGCAGCGCAGGTCATCAAGGATTTGACAGCCAGAAGTGGCAGTCGCAGCAGTGCAGGTTGTCGAGTCTTTGACAAGCAGAAGAGGCAGTCGCAGCAGCACAGGTCGTCGAGGATTTGACAGCCAGAAGTGGCAGTCGCAGCAGTGCAGGTTGTCGAGTCTTTGACAAGCAGAAGAGGCAGTCGCAGCAGCACAGGTCGTCGAGGCTTTGACAGCCAGAAGGGGCTGCGGCAGCAGCACAGGTCATGCAAGCTTTTAAAGCCAGAAGAAGTAGAGGCAGCAGCACAGGTCGTCGAGGGCTTGACAGCCAGAAGGGGTGGTCGCAGCAGTGCAGGTTGTTGAGTCTTTGACAGCCAGAAGTGGCAGAGGCAGCAGCACAGGTCGTCGAGGCTTTGACAGCCCGAAGTGGCAGTCGCAGTAGCGCAGGTTGTCGACTTTTTGCCAGCCAGAAGAGGCAGAGGAAGCACCACAGGCCATCAAGGCTTTGACAGCCAGAAGAGGCAGAGGCAGCAGTGCAGGTCGTTGAGGCTTTGACAGCCAGAAGAGGCAGCGGCAGCAGCACAGGTCGTTGAGGCTTTGACAGCCAGAAGAAGCAGAGGCAGCAGCACAGGTTGTCGAGTTTTTGACAGCCAGAAGAGACAGAGGCAGCAGCGCAGGCCATCGAGGCTTTGACAGCCAGAAGAGGCAGAGGCAACAGCGCAGGTCATCGATGCTTTGACAGCCAGAAGGGGCTGCGGCAGCAGTGCAGGTCATCGAGGCTTTGACAGCCAGATTGGGCTGCGGGAGCAGCACAGGTCATGCAGGCTTTTAAAGCCAGAAGAAGCAGAGGCAGGCTTTTAAAGCAGAAGAAGCAGAGAAACAGGTTGTCGAGTCTTTGACAGCCAGAAGAGGCAGAGGCAGCAGCGCAGGTCATCGCGGCTTTGACACCCAGAAGAAGCAGAGACAGCTGCGCAGGTCGTCGAGGCTTTCACAGCCAGCAGACGCAGAGGCAGCAGCACAGGTGGTCGAGGCTTTGACAGCCAGAAGTAGCAGTCGCAGCAGCGCAGTTTGTTGAGTCTTTGACAAGCAGAAGAGGCAGAGGCAGCAGAACAGGTCGTCGAGGCTTTGACAGCCAGAAGTAGCAGTCGCAGCAGCGCAGTTTGTTGAGTCTTTGACAAGCAGAAGAGGCAGACGCAGCAGTGCAGGTCATCGAGGCTTTGACAGCCAGAAGGGGCTGCGGCAGCAGCACAGGTCATGCAACCTTTTAAAGCCAGAAGAAGTAGAGGGAGCAGCACAGGTTGTCGAGTCTTTGACAGCCAGAAGAGGCTGTGGCAGAGGCAGCATCACAGGTCGTCGAGGGCTTGACAGCCAGAAGGGGTGGTCGCAGCAGTGCAGGTTGTCGAGACTTTGACAGCCAGAAGTGGCAGAGGCAGCAGCACAGGTCGTCGAGGCTTTGGCAGCCAGAAGTGGCAGTCGCAGTAGCGCAGGTTGTCGAGTCTTTGACAAGCAGAAGAGGCAGAGGCAGCAGCACAGGTCGTTGAGGCCTTGACAGACATAAGAAGCAGAGGCAGCAGCACAGGTTGTCGAGTTTTTGACGGCCAGAAGAGGCAGAGGCAGCACCGCAGGCCATCGAGGCTTTGACAGCCAGAAGACGCAGACGCAGCACCGCAGGTCATCGAGGCTTTGACAGCCCGAAGGGGCTGCGGCAGCAGCAGAGGTCATGAAGGCTTTTAAAGCCAGAAGAAGCAGAGGCAGCAGCCCAGGTTGTCGAGTCTTTGACAGCCAGAAGAGGCAGAGGCAGCAGCGCAGGTCGTCGAGGCTTTGACACCCAGAAGAAGCAGAGGCAGCTGCGCAGGTCGTCGAGGCTTTGACATCCAGAAGAGGCAGAGGCAGCAGCGCAGGTCATCGAGGCTTTGACACCCAGAAGAAGCAGAGGCAGCTGCGCAGGTCATCGAGGCTTTGACAGCCAGAAGAGGCAAGAGGCAGCAGCACAGGTCGTCGAGGCTTTGACAGCCAGAAGTAGCAGTCGCAGCAGCGCAGTTTGTCGAGTCTTTGACAAGCAGAAGAGGCAGAGGCAGCAGCACAGGTTGTTGAGGCTTTGATAGCCAGACGGGGCAGTCGCAGCAGCACATGTCGTTGAGTCTTTGACAGCAAGAAGGGGCAGTCGCAGCAGCACAGCTCGTTGAGGCTTTGACAGCCAGAAGGGGCAGAGGCAGCAGCGCAGGTTGTCGAGTCTTTGACAGCCAGAAGAGGAAGAGGCAGCAGCGCAGGTCATCGAGGCTTTGACACCCAGAAGAAGCAGAGGCAGCTGCGCAGGTCGTCGAGGCTTTCACAGCCAGCAGACACAGAGGCAGCAGCACAGGTCGTCGAGGCTTTGACAGCCAGAAGTGGTAGTCGCAGCAGCGCAGCTTGTCAAGTCTTTGACAAGCAGAAGAGGCAGAGGCAGCAGCACATGTCGTCGAGGCTATGACAGCCAGAAAAAGCAGAGGCAGCAGCACAGGTGGTCGAGTCTTTGACAGCTAGAAGTGGCAGAGGCAGCAGCGCACGTTGTCGAAACTTTGACAGCCAGAAGTGGCAGTCGCAGCAGCGCAGGTCATCAAGGATTTGACAGCCAAAAGTGGCAGTCGCAGCAGCGCAGGTTGTCGAGTCTTTGACAAGCAGAAGAGGCAGAGGCAGCAGCACAGGTTGTCCACTTTTTGCCAGCCAGAAGAGACAGAGCAAGCACCACAGGCCATCAAGGCTTTGACAGCCAGAAGACGCAGACGCAGCACCGCAGGTCATCGAGGCTTTGACAGCCCGAAGGGGCTCCGGCAGCAGCAGAGGTCATGAAGGCTTTTAAAGCCAGAAGAAGCAGAGGCAGCAGCCAAGGTTGTCGAGTCTTTGACAGCCAGAAGAGGCAAGGGCAGCAGCGCAGGTCGTCAAGGCTTTGACACCCAGAAGAAGCAGAGGCAGCTGCGCGGGTCGTCGAGGCTTTGACATCCAGAAGAGGCAGAGGCAGCAGCGCAGGTCATCGAGGCTTTGACACCCAGAAGAAGCAGAGGCAGCTGCGCAGGTCATCGAGGCTTTGACAGCCAGAAGAGGCAAGAGGCAGCAGCACAGGTCGTCGAGGCTTTGACAGCCAGAAGTAGCAGTCGCAGCAGCGCAGTTTGTCGAGTCTTTGACAAGCAGAAGAGGCAGAGGCAGCAGCACAGGTTGTTGAGGCTTTGATAGCCAGACAGGGCAGTCGCAGCAGCACATGTCGTTGAGTCTTTGACAGCCAGAAGGGGCAGTCGCAGCAGCACAGCTCGTTGAGGCTTTGACAGCCAGAAGGGGCAGAGGCAGCAGCGCAGGTTGTCGAGTCTTTGACAGCCAGAAGAGGAAGAGGCAGCAGCGCAGGTCATAGACGCTTTGACAGCCAGAAGAGGCAGAGGCAGCAGCGCAGGTCATCGCGGCTTTGACACCCAGAAGAAGCAGAGACAGCTGTGCAGGTCATCGAGGCTTTCACAGCCAGCAGACGCAGAGGCAGCAGCACAGGTGGTCGAGGCTTTGACAGCCAGAAGTGGCAGTCGCAGCAGCGCAGCTTGTCAAGTCTTTGACAAGCAGAAGAGGCAGAGGCAGCAGCACAGGTCGTCGAGTTTTTGACAGCCAGAAGAGGTAGAGGCAGCAGCGCAAGTCACCGATGCTTTGACAGCCAGAATGGGCTGCGGCAGCAACGCAGGTCATCGAGGCTTTGCCAGACATAAGAAGCAGAGACAGTAGCACAGGTCGTCTAGGCTTTGACAGCCAGAAGGGGCAGTCGCAGGAGCGCAGGTTGTCGAGTCTTTGACAGCCAGAAGAGGCAGCGGCAGCAGCTCAGGTCTTGAAGCCTTTGACAGTCAGAAGTGGCTGCGGCAGCAGCGCACGTCGTCAAGGCTTTAAAAGCCAGAAGAGGCAGAGGCAGCAGTGCAGGTCGTTGAGGCTTTGACAGCCAGAAGAGGCAGCGGCAGCAGCACATGTCGTTGAGGCTTTGATAGCTAGTAGAGGCAGAGGCAGCAGTGCAGGTTGTCGAGTCTTTGAAAGCCAGAAGAGGCAGCGGCAGCAGCACAGGTCGTTGAGGCTTTGACAGCCAGAAGAGGCAGAGGCAGGAGCACAGGTTGTCGAGTCTTTGACAGCCAGAGGAGGCAGAGGCAGCAGCGCAGGTAATCGAGGCTTTGACACCCAGAAGAAGCAGAGGCAGCAGCGCAGGTCATCGAGGCTTTGACACCCAGAAGAAGCAGAGGCAGCTGCGCAGGTCGTCTAGGCTTTGACAGCCAGAAGAGGAAGAGGCAGCAGCACTGGTCGTCGAGGCTTTGACAGCCAGAAGTAGCAGTCGCAGCAGCGCAGTTTGTCGAGTCTTTGACAAGCAGAAGAGGCAGAGGCAGCAGAACAGATCGTCGAGGCTTTGACAGCCAGAAGAAGCAGAGGCAGCAGCACAGGTTGTCGAGTTTTTGACAGCCAGAAGAGACAGAGGCAGCAGCGCAGGCCATCGAGGCTTTGACAGCCAGAAGAGGCAGAGGCAGCAGCGCAGGTCATCGAGGCTTTGACAGCCAGAAGGGGCTGCGGCAGCAGCACAGGTCATGCAAGCTTTTAAAGCCAGAAGAAGTAGAGGCAGCAGCACAGGTTGTCGAGTCTTTGACAGCCAGAAGAGGCTGTGGCAGAGGCAGCATCACAGGTCGTCGATGTATTGACAGCCAGAAGGGGCGGTCGCAGCAGTGCAGGTTGTCGAGTCTTTGACAGCCAGAAGTGGCAGAGGCAGCAGCACAGGTCGTCGAGGCTTTGACAGCCAGAAGTGGCAGTCGCAGTAGCGCAGGTTGTCGAGTCTTTGACAAGCAGAAGAGGCAGAGGCAGCAGCACAGGTCGTTGAGGCCTTGACAGACAGAAGAAGCAGAGGCAGCAGCACAGGTTGTCGAGTTTTTGACAGCCAGAAGAGGCAGAGGCAGCAGCGCAGGTCATCGAGGCTTTGACCCCCAGAAGAAGCAGAGACAGCTGCGCAGGTCGTCGAGGCTTTGACAGCCAGAAGTGGCAGTCGCAGCAGCGCAGCTTGTCAAGTCTTTGACCAGCAGAAGAGGCAGAGGCAGCAGCACAGGTCATCGAGGCTTTGACAGCCAGAAGAAGCAGAGGCAGCAGCACAGGTTGTCGAGTTTTTGACAGCCAGAAGAGGCAGAAGCAGCAGCGCAAGTCACCGATGCTTTGATAGCCAGAATGGTCTGCGGCAGCAGCGCAGGTCATCAAAAGCTTTGACAGCCAGAAGGGGCTGCGGCAGCAGCGCAGATCATCGAGGCTTTGACAGACATAAGAAGCAGAGACAGTAGCACAGGTCGTCTAGGCTTTGACAGCCAGAAGGGGAAGTCGCAGGAGCGCAGGTTGTCGAGTCTTCGACAGCCAGAAGAGGCAGCGGCAGCAGCTCAGGTCTTGGAGCCTTTGACAGTCAGAAGTGGCTGCGGCAGCAGCACAGGTCATCGAGGCTTTGACAGCCAGTAGGGGCTGTGGCAGCAGTGCAGGTCGTTGAGGCTTTGACAGGCAGAAGAGGCAGCGGCAGCAGCACAGGTCGTTGAGGCTTTGACAGCCAGTAGAGGCAGAGGCAGCAGTGCAGGTTGTCGAGTCTTTGAAAGCCAGAAGAGGCAGGGGCAGCAGCACAGGTCGTTGAGGCTTTGACACCCAGAAGACGCAGAGGCAGCTGCGCAGGTTATCGAGGCTTTGACAGCCAGAAGAGGCAGAGGCAGCAGTGCAGGTCATCGAGGCTTTGCCAGACATAAGAAGCAGAGACAGTAGCACAGGTCGTCTAGGCTTTGACAGCCAGAAGGCGCAGTCGCAGGAGCGCAGGTTGTCGAGTCTTTGACAGCCAGAAGAGGCAGCGGCAGCAGATCAGGTCTTGGAGCCTTTGACAGTCAGAAGTGGCTGCGGCAGCAGCACAGGTCATCGAGGCTTTGACAGCCAGAAGGGGCTCTGGCAGCAGCGCACGTCGTCAAGGCTTTAAAAGCCAGAAGAGGCAGAGACAGCAGTGCAGGTCGTTGAGGCTTTGACAGCCAGAAGAGGCAGCGGCAGCAGCACATGTCATTGAGGCTTTGATAGCCAGTAGAGGCAGAGGCAGCAGTGCAGGTTGTCGAGTCTTTGAAAGCCAGAAGAGGCAGCGGCAGCAGCACAGGTCGTTGAGGCTTTGACAGCCAGAAGAGGCAGAGGCAGGAGCACAGGTTGTCGAGTCTTTGACAGCCAGAGGAGGCAGAGGCAGCAGCGCAGGTAATCGAGGCTTTGACACCCAGAAGAAGCAGAGGCAGCAGCGCAGGTCATCGAGGCTTTGACACCCAGAAGAAGCAGAGGCAGCTGCGCAGGTCGTCTAGGCTTTGACAGCCAGAAGAGGAAGAGGCAGCAGCACTGGTCGTCGAGGCTTTGACAGCCAGAAGTAGCAGTCGCAGCAGCGCAGTTTGTCGAGTCTTTGACAAGCAGAAGAGGCAGAGGCAGCAGAACAGATCGTCGAGGCTTTGACAGCCAGAAGAAGCAGAGGCAGCAGCACAGGTTGTCGAGTTTTTGACAGCCAGAAGAGACAGAGGCAGCAGCGCAGGCCATCGAGGCTTTGACAGCCAGAAGAGGCAGAGGCAGCAGCGCAGGTCATCGAGGCTTTGACAGCCAGAAGGGGCTGCGGCAGCAGCACAGGTCATGCAAGCTTTTAAAGCCAGAAGAAGTAGAGGCAGCAGCACAGGTTGTCGAGTCTTTGACAGCCAGAAGAGGCTGTGGCAGAGGCAGCATCACAGGTCGTCGATGTATTGACAGCCAGAAGGGGCGGTCGCAGCAGTGCAGGTTGTCGAGTCTTTGACAGCCAGAAGTGGCAGAGGCAGCAGCACAGGTCGTCGAGGCTTTGACACCCAGAAGAAGCAGAGGCAGCTGCGCAGGTCGTCGAGTCTTTGACAAGCAGAAGAGGCAGAGGCAGCAGCACAGGTCGTTGAGGCCTTGACAGACAGAAGAAGCAGAGGCAGCAGCACAGGTTGTCGAGTTTTTGACAGCCAGAAGAGGCAGAGGCAGCAGCGCAGGTCATCGAGGCTTTGACCCCCAGAAGAAGCAGAGACAGCTGCGCAGGTCGTCGAGGCTTTGACAGCCAGAAGTGGCAGTCGCAGCAGCGCAGCTTGTCAAGTCTTTGACCAGCAGAAGAGGCAGAGGCAGCAGCACAGGTCGTCGAGGCTTTGACAGCCAGAAGGCGCAGTCGCAGGAGCGCAGGTTGTCGAGTCTTTGACAGCCAGAAGAGGCAGCGGCAGCAGCTCAGGTCTTGAAGCCTTTGACAGTCAGAAGTGGCTGCGGCAGCAGCACAGGTCATCGAGGCTTTGACAGCCAGAAGGGGCTCTGGCAGCAGCGCACGTCGTCAAGGCTTTAAAAGCCAGAAGAGGCAGAGACAGCAGTGCAGGTCGTTGAGGCTTTGACAGCCAGAAGAGGCAGCGGCAGCAGCACATGTCATTGAGGCTTTGATAGCCAGTAGAGGCAGAGGCAGCAGTGCAGGTTGTCGAGTCTTTGAAAGCCAGAAGAGGCAGCGGCAGCAGCACAGGTCGTTGAGGCTTTGACAGCCAGAAGAGGCAGAGGCAGGAGCACAGGTTGTCGAGTCTTTGACAGCCAGAGGAGGCAGAGGCAGCAGCGCAGGTAATCGAGGCTTTGACACCCAGAAGAAGCAGAGGCAGCAGCGCAGGTCATCGAGGCTTTGACACCCAGAAGAAGCAGAGGCAGCTGCGCAGGTCGTCTAGGCTTTGACAGCCAGAAGAGGAAGAGGCAGCAGCACTGGTCGTCGAGGCTTTGACAGCCAGAAGTAGCAGTCGCAGCAGCGCAGTTTGTCGAGTCTTTGACAAGCAGAAGAGGCAGAGGCAGCAGAACAGATCGTCGAGGCTTTGACAGCCAGAAGAAGCAGAGGCAGCAGCACAGGTTGTCGAGTTTTTGACAGCCAGAAGAGACAGAGGCAGCAGCGCAGGCCATCGAGGCTTTGACAGCCAGAAGAGGCAGAGGCAGCAGCGCAGGTCATCGAGGCTTTGACAGCCAGAAGGGGCTGCGGCAGCAGCACAGGTCATGCAAGCTTTTAAAGCCAGAAGAAGTAGAGGCAGCAGCACAGGTTGTCGAGTCTTTGACAGCCAGAAGAGGCTGTGGCAGAGGCAGCATCACAGGTCGTCGATGTATTGACAGCCAGAAGGGGCGGTCGCAGCAGTGCAGGTTGTCGAGTCTTTGACAGCCAGAAGTGGCAGAGGCAGCAGCACAGGTCGTCGAGGCTTTGACAGCCAGAAGTGGCAGTCGCAGTAGCGCAGGTTGTCGAGTCTTTGACAAGCAGAAGAGGCAGAGGCAGCAGCACAGGTCGTTGAGGCCTTGACAGACAGAAGAAGCAGAGGCAGCAGCACAGGTTGTCGAGTTTTTGACAGCCAGAAGAGGCAGAGGCAGCAGCGCAGGTCATCGAGGCTTTGACCCCCAGAAGAAGCAGAGACAGCTGCGCAGGTCGTCGAGGCTTTGACAGCCAGAAGTGGCAGTCGCAGCAGCGCAGCTTGTCAAGTCTTTGACCAGCAGAAGAGGCAGAGGCAGCAGCACAGGTCATCGAGGCTTTGACAGCCAGAAGAAGCAGAGGCAGCAGCACAGGTTGTCGAGTTTTTGACAGCCAGAAGAGGCAGAAGCAGCAGCGCAAGTCACCGATGCTTTGATAGCCAGAATGGTCTGCGGCAGCAGCGCAGGTCATCAAAAGCTTTGACAGCCAGAAGGGGCTGCGGCAGCAGCGCAGATCATCGAGGCTTTGACAGACATAAGAAGCAGAGACAGTAGCACAGGTCGTCTAGGCTTTGACAGCCAGAAGGGGAAGTCGCAGGAGCGCAGGTTGTCGAGTCTTCGACAGCCAGAAGAGGCAGCGGCAGCAGCTCAGGTCTTGGAGCCTTTGACAGTCAGAAGTGGCTGCGGCAGCAGCACAGGTCATCGAGGCTTTGACAGCCAGTAGGGGCTGTGGCAGCAGTGCAGGTCGTTGAGGCTTTGACAGGCAGAAGAGGCAGCGGCAGCAGCACAGGTCGTTGAGGCTTTGACAGCCAGTAGAGGCAGAGGCAGCAGTGCAGGTTGTCGAGTCTTTGAAAGCCAGAAGAGGCAGGGGCAGCAGCACAGGTCGTTGAGGCTTTGACACCCAGAAGACGCAGAGGCAGCTGCGCAGGTTATCGAGGCTTTGACAGCCAGAAGAGGCAGAGGCAGCAGTGCAGGTCATCGAGGCTTTGCCAGACATAAGAAGCAGAGACAGTAGCACAGGTCGTCTAGGCTTTGACAGCCAGAAGAGGCAGCGGCAGCAGATCAGGTCTTGGAGCCTTTGACAGTCAGAAGTGGCTGCGGCAGCAGCACAGGTCATCGAGGCTTTGACAGCCAGAAGGGGCTCTGGCAGCAGCGCACGTCGTCAAGGCTTTAAAAGCCAGAAGAGGCAGAGACAGCAGTGCAGGTCGTTGAGGCTTTGACAGCCAGAAGAGGCAGCGGCAGCAGCACATGTCATTGAGGCTTTGATAGCCAGTAGAGGCAGAGGCAGCAGTGCAGGTTGTCGAGTCTTTGAAAGCCAGAAGAGGCAGCGGCAGCAGCACAGGTCGTTGAGGCTTTGACAGCCAGAAGAGGCAGAGGCAGGAGCACAGGTTGTCGAGTCTTTGACAGCCAGAGGAGGCAGAGGCAGCAGCGCAGGTAATCGAGGCTTTGACACCCAGAAGAAGCAGAGGCAGCAGCGCAGGTCATCGAGGCTTTGACACCCAGAAGAAGCAGAGGCAGCTGCGCAGGTCGTCTAGGCTTTGACAGCCAGAAGAGGAAGAGGCAGCAGCACTGGTCGTCGAGGCTTTGACAGCCAGAAGTAGCAGTCGCAGCAGCGCAGTTTGTCGAGTCTTTGACAAGCAGAAGAGGCAGAGGCAGCAGAACAGATCGTCGAGGCTTTGACAGCCAGAAGAAGCAGAGGCAGCAGCACAGGTTGTCGAGTTTTTGACAGCCAGAAGAGACAGAGGCAGCAGCGCAGGCCATCGAGGCTTTGACAGCCAGAAGAGGCAGAGGCAGCAGCGCAGGTCATCGAGGCTTTGACAGCCAGAAGGGGCTGCGGCAGCAGCACAGGTCATGCAAGCTTTTAAAGCCAGAAGAAGTAGAGGCAGCAGCACAGGTTGTCGAGTCTTTGACAGCCAGAAGAGGCTGTGGCAGAGGCAGCATCACAGGTCGTCGATGTATTGACAGCCAGAAGGGGCGGTCGCAGCAGTGCAGGTTGTCGAGTCTTTGACAGCCAGAAGTGGCAGAGGCAGCAGCACAGGTCGTCGAGGCTTTGACACCCAGAAGAAGCAGAGGCAGCTGCGCAGGTCGTCGAGTCTTTGACAAGCAGAAGAGGCAGAGGCAGCAGCACAGGTCGTTGAGGCCTTGACAGACAGAAGAAGCAGAGGCAGCAGCACAGGTTGTCGAGTTTTTGACAGCCAGAAGAGGCAGAGGCAGCAGCGCAGGTCATCGAGGCTTTGACCCCCAGAAGAAGCAGAGACAGCTGCGCAGGTCGTCGAGGCTTTGACAGCCAGAAGTGGCAGTCGCAGCAGCGCAGCTTGTCAAGTCTTTGACCAGCAGAAGAGGCAGAGGCAGCAGCACAGGTCGTCGAGGCTTTGACAGCCAGAAGGCGCAGTCGCAGGAGCGCAGGTTGTCGAGTCTTTGACAGCCAGAAGAGGCAGCGGCAGCAGCTCAGGTCTTGAAGCCTTTGACAGTCAGAAGTGGCTGCGGCAGCAGCACAGGTCATCGAGGCTTTGACAGCCAGAAGGGGCTCTGGCAGCAGCGCACGTCGTCAAGGCTTTAAAAGCCAGAAGAGGCAGAGACAGCAGTGCAGGTCGTTGAGGCTTTGACAGCCAGAAGAGGCAGCGGCAGCAGCACATGTCATTGAGGCTTTGATAGCCAGTAGAGGCAGAGGCAGCAGTGCAGGTTGTCGAGTCTTTGAAAGCCAGAAGAGGCAGCGGCAGCAGCACAGGTCGTTGAGGCTTTGACAGCCAGAAGAGGCAGAGGCAGGAGCACAGGTTGTCGAGTCTTTGACAGCCAGAGGAGGCAGAGGCAGCAGCGCAGGTAATCGAGGCTTTGACACCCAGAAGAAGCAGAGGCAGCAGCGCAGGTCATCGAGGCTTTGACACCCAGAAGAAGCAGAGGCAGCTGCGCAGGTCGTCTAGGCTTTGACAGCCAGAAGAGGAAGAGGCAGCAGCACTGGTCGTCGAGGCTTTGACAGCCAGAAGTAGCAGTCGCAGCAGCGCAGTTTGTCGAGTCTTTGACAAGCAGAAGAGGCAGAGGCAGCAGAACAGATCGTCGAGGCTTTGACAGCCAGAAGAAGCAGAGGCAGCAGCACAGGTTGTCGAGTTTTTGACAGCCAGAAGAGACAGAGGCAGCAGCGCAGGCCATCGAGGCTTTGACAGCCAGAAGAGGCAGAGGCAGCAGCGCAGGTCATCGAGGCTTTGACAGCCAGAAGGGGCTGCGGCAGCAGCACAGGTCATGCAAGCTTTTAAAGCCAGAAGAAGTAGAGGCAGCAGCACAGGTTGTCGAGTCTTTGACAGCCAGAAGAGGCTGTGGCAGAGGCAGCATCACAGGTCGTCGATGTATTGACAGCCAGAAGGGGCGGTCGCAGCAGTGCAGGTTGTCGAGTCTTTGACAGCCAGAAGTGGCAGAGGCAGCAGCACAGGTCGTCGAGGCTTTGACAGCCAGAAGTGGCAGTCGCAGTAGCGCAGGTTGTCGAGTCTTTGACAAGCAGAAGAGGCAGAGGCAGCAGCACAGGTCGTTGAGGCCTTGACAGACAGAAGAAGCAGAGGCAGCAGCACAGGTTGTCGAGTTTTTGACAGCCAGAAGAGGCAGAGGCAGCAGCGCAGGTCATCGAGGCTTTGACCCCCAGAAGAAGCAGAGACAGCTGCGCAGGTCGTCGAGGCTTTGACAGCCAGAAGTGGCAGTCGCAGCAGCGCAGCTTGTCAAGTCTTTGACCAGCAGAAGAGGCAGAGGCAGCAGCACAGGTCATCGAGGCTTTGACAGCCAGAAGAAGCAGAGGCAGCAGCACAGGTTGTCGAGTTTTTGACAGCCAGAAGAGGCAGAAGCAGCAGCGCAAGTCACCGATGCTTTGATAGCCAGAATGGTCTGCGGCAGCAGCGCAGGTCATCAAAAGCTTTGACAGCCAGAAGGGGCTGCGGCAGCAGCGCAGATCATCGAGGCTTTGACAGACATAAGAAGCAGAGACAGTAGCACAGGTCGTCTAGGCTTTGACAGCCAGAAGGGGAAGTCGCAGGAGCGCAGGTTGTCGAGTCTTCGACAGCCAGAAGAGGCAGCGGCAGCAGCTCAGGTCTTGGAGCCTTTGACAGTCAGAAGTGGCTGCGGCAGCAGCACAGGTCATCGAGGCTTTGACAGCCAGTAGGGGCTGTGGCAGCAGTGCAGGTCGTTGAGGCTTTGACAGCCAGAAGAGGCAGCGGCAGCAGCACAGGTCGTTGAGGCTTTGACAGCCAGTAGAGGCAGAGGCAGCAGTGCAGGTTGTCGAGTCTTTGAAAGCCAGAAGAGGCAGGGGCAGCAGCACAGGTCGTTGAGGCTTTGACACCCAGAAGACGCAGAGGCAGCTGCGCAGGTTATCGAGGCTTTGACAGCCAGAAGAGGCAGAGGCAGCAGTGCAGGTCATCGAGGCTTTGCCAGACATAAGAAGCAGAGACAGTAGCACAGGTCGTCTAGGCTTTGACAGCCAGAAGGCGCAGTCGCAGGAGCGCAGGTTGTCGAGTCTTTGACAGCCAGAAGAGGCAGCGGCAGCAGATCAGGTCTTGGAGCCTTTGACAGTCAGAAGTGGCTGCGGCAGCAGCACAGGTCATCGAGGCTTTGACAGCCAGAAGGGGCTCTGGCAGCAGCGCACGTCGTCAAGGCTTTAAAAGCCAGAAGAGGCAGAGACAGCAGTGCAGGTCGTTGAGGCTTTGACAGCCAGAAGAGGCAGCGGCAGCAGCACATGTCATTGAGGCTTTGATAGCCAGTAGAGGCAGAGGCAGCAGTGCAGGTTGTCGAGTCTTTGAAAGCCAGAAGAGGCAGCGGCAGCAGCACAGGTCGTTGAGGCTTTGACAGCCAGAAGAGGCAGAGGCAGGAGCACAGGTTGTCGAGTCTTTGACAGCCAGAGGAGGCAGAGGCAGCAGCGCAGGTAATCGAGGCTTTGACACCCAGAAGAAGCAGAGGCAGCAGCGCAGGTCATCGAGGCTTTGACACCCAGAAGAAGCAGAGGCAGCTGCGCAGGTCGTCTAGGCTTTGACAGCCAGAAGAGGAAGAGGCAGCAGCACTGGTCGTCGAGGCTTTGACAGCCAGAAGTAGCAGTCGCAGCAGCGCAGTTTGTCGAGTCTTTGACAAGCAGAAGAGGCAGAGGCAGCAGAACAGATCGTCGAGGCTTTGACAGCCAGAAGAAGCAGAGGCAGCAGCACAGGTTGTCGAGTTTTTGACAGCCAGAAGAGACAGAGGCAGCAGCGCAGGCCATCGAGGCTTTGACAGCCAGAAGAGGCAGAGGCAGCAGCGCAGGTCATCGAGGCTTTGACAGCCAGAAGGGGCTGCGGCAGCAGCACAGGTCATGCAAGCTTTTAAAGCCAGAAGAAGTAGAGGCAGCAGCACAGGTTGTCGAGTCTTTGACAGCCAGAAGAGGCTGTGGCAGAGGCAGCATCACAGGTCGTCGATGTATTGACAGCCAGAAGGGGCGGTCGCAGCAGTGCAGGTTGTCGAGTCTTTGACAGCCAGAAGTGGCAGAGGCAGCAGCACAGGTCGTCGAGGCTTTGACAGCCAGAAGTGGCAGTCGCAGTAGCGCAGGTTGTCGAGTCTTTGACAAGCAGAAGAGGCAGAGGCAGCAGCACAGGTCGTTGAGGCCTTGACAGACAGAAGAAGCAGAGGCAGCAGCACAGGTTGTCGAGTTTTTGACAGCCAGAAGAGGCAGAGGCAGCAGCGCAGGTCATCGAGGCTTTGACCCCCAGAAGAAGCAGAGACAGCTGCGCAGGTCGTCGAGGCTTTGACAGCCAGAAGTGGCAGTCGCAGCAGCGCAGCTTGTCAAGTCTTTGACCAGCAGAAGAGGCAGAGGCAGCAGCACAGGTCGTCGAGGCTTTGACAGCCAGAAGAAGCAGAGGCAGCAGCACAGGTTGTCGAGTTTTTGACAGCCAGAAGAGGCAGAAGCAGCAGCGCAAGTCACCGATGCTTTGACAGCCAGAATGGGCTGCGGCAGCAGCGCAGGTCATCAAAAGCTTTGACAGCCAGAAGGGGCTGCGGCAGCAGCGCAGATCATCGAGGCTTTGACAGACATAAGAAGCAGAGACAGTAGCACAGGTCGTCTAGGCTTTGACAGCCAGAAGGGGAAGTCGCAGGAGCGCAGGTTGTCGAGTCTTCGACAGCCAGAAGAGGCAGCGGCAGCAGCTCAGGTCTTGGAGCCTTTGACAGTCAGAAGTGGCTGCGGCAGCAGCACAGGTCATCGAGGCTTTGACAGCCAGAAGAGGCAGCGGCAGCAGCACAGGTCGTTGAGGCTTTGACAGCCAGTAGAGGCAGAGGCAGCAGTGCAGGTTGTCGAGTCTTTGAAAGCCAGAAGAGGCAGGGGCAGCAGCACAGGTCGTTGAGGCTTTGACACCCAGAAGACGCAGAGGCAGCTGCGCAGGTTATCGAGGCTTTGACAGCCAGAAGAGGCAGAGGCAGCAGTGCAGGTCATCGAGGCTTTGACACCCAGAAGAAGCAGAGGCAGCTGCGCAGGTCGTCAAGGCTTTGACATCCAGAAGAGGCAGAGGCAGTAGCTCAGGTCTTCGAGCCTTTGACAGTCAGAAGTGGCTGCGGCAGCAGCACAGGTCATCGAGGCTTTGACAGCCAGAAGAAGCAGAGGCAGCAGCGCACGTCGTCGCGGCTTTGAAAGCCAGAAGAGGCAGAGGCAGAACTGCAGGTCGTTGAGGCTTCGACAGCCAGAAGAGGCAGCGGCAGCAGCACAGGTCGTTGAGGCTTTGACAGTCAGTAGAGGCATAGGCAGCAGCACAGGTTGTCGAGTCTTTGACAGCCAGAAGAGGCAGAGGCAGCAGCGCAGGTCATCGAGGCTTTGACACCCAGAAGAAGCAGAGGCAGCTGCGCAGGTCGTCGAGGCTTTGACATCCAGAAGAGGCAGAGGCAGCAGCGCAGGTCATCGAGGCTTTGACACCCAGAAGAAGCAGAGGCAGCTGCGCAGGTCGTCGAGGCTTTGACAGCCAGAAGAGGCAAGAGGCAGCAGCACTGGTCGTCGAGGCTTTGACAGCCAGAAGTAGCAGTCGCAGCAGCGCATTTTGTTGAGTCTTTGACAAGCAGAAGAGGCAGATTCAGCAGCACAGGTCGTCGAGGCTTTGACAGCCAGAAGAAGCAGAGTTAGCAGCACAGGTTGTCGAGTCTTTGACAGCCAGAAGAGACAGAGGCAGCAGCGCAGGCCATCGAGGCTTTGACAGCCAGAAGGGGCTGCGGCAGCAGCGCAGGTCATCACAGGCTTTGACAGCCAGAAGGGGCTGCGGCAGCAGCGCAGGTCATCGAGGCTTTGACAGCCAGAAGAGGCAGAGGCAGCAGTGCAGGTCGTTGAGTCTTTGACAGCCAGAAGAGGCAGCGGCAGCAGCACAGGGGGTTGAGGCTTTGACAGCCAGTAGAGGCAGAGGCAGCAGTGCAGCTTGTCGAGTGTTTGAAAGCCAGAAGAGGCAGAGGCAGCAGCACAGGTCGTTGAGGCTTTCACACCCAGAAGAAGCAGAGGCAGCTGTGCAGGTGGTCGAGGCTTTGACAGCCAGAAGAGGCAGAGGCAGCAGCGCAGGTCATCAAGGCTTTGACAGCGAGAAAGGGCTGCGGCAGCAGCACAAGTTGTCGATTCTTTGACAGCCAGAAGAGGCGGACGCAGCAGTGCAGGTCATTGAGGCTTTGACAGCCAGAAGGGGCTGCAGCAGCATCGCACGTTGTCGCAGCTTTGACAGCCAGAAGAGGCGGAGGCAGCAGCGTAGGTTGGTGAGGCTTTTACAGCCTGAAGAGGCAGAGGCAGCAGCGCAGGTTATCAAGGCTTTGACAGCCAGAAGAGGCTGCGGCAGTAGCGCATGTAATCAAGGGTTTGACAGCCAGAAGGGGATGCGGCAGCAGCACAGGTCATCGAGGCTTTTACAGCCAGAAGAAGCAGAGGCAGCAGCACAGCTTCTCATGTCTGTGACAGCCAGAAGAGGTAGAGGCAGCAGCACAGGTCGTTGAGGCTTTCACACCCAGAAGAAGCAGAGGCAGCTGTGCAGGTGGTCGAGGCTTTGACAGCCAGAAGACGCAGAGGCAGCAGCACAGGACGTCGAGGCTTTGACAGCCAGAAGGGGCAGTCGCAGGAGCGCAGGTTGTCGAGTCTTCGACAGCCAGAAGAGGCAGCGGCAGCAGCGCAGGTCATTGAGGCTTTGACAGTGAGAAGGCGCTGCGGCAGCAGTAGAGGTTGTCGATTCTTTGATAGCCAGAAGGGGCTGCGGTAACAGCGCACGTCGCCGCAGCTTTGACAGCCAGAAGAGGCGGAGGCAGCAGCACAGGTCGTTGAGACTTTGACAGCCAGAAGAGGCAGAGGCAGCAGCGTAGGTTGTCGAGTCTTTGAAAGCCAGAAGAGGCACAGGCAGCAAGCAGCACAGGTCATTGAGGCTTTCACACCCAAAAGAAGCAGAGGCAGCTGTGCAGGTGGTCGAGGCTTTGACAGCCAGAAGGGACAGCGGCAGCAGCACAGGTCACCGAGGCTTTGACAGCCAGAAGAGGCAGAGGCAGCAGCGTAGGTTGTCGAGTCTTTGACAGCCAGAAGGGGCTGCGGCAGAGGCAGCATAACAGGTCGTTGAAGGTTTGACAGCCAGATGGGCTGTCGCAGCAGCGCTGGTTGTCGATTCTTTGACAGCCTGAAGGAGCATAAGCAGCAGCGAAGGTCGTCGAGTCTTAGAAAGCCAGTAGAGGCAGAGGCAGCAGCACAGGTCATCGAGGCTTTGACAGCCAGAAGAAGCAGAGGCAGCAACACAGGTTGTCGAGTGTGTGACAGCCAGAAGAGGCAGAGGCAGCAGCACAGGTCATCGGGGCTTTGACAGCGAGAAGTGGCTGCGGCAACAGCACAGGTTGTCAATTTTTGACAGCCAGAAGAGACAGAGACAGCAGCAAAGGTCGTGGAGGCTTTGACAGCCAGAAGGGGCTGCGGCAGCAGCGCATGTCGTGGCGGCTTTGACAGCCAGAAGAGGCGGAGGCAGCAGTGCAGATCGTTGAGGCTTTGACAGCCAGAAGAAGCAGAGGCAGCAACACAGGTTGTCGACGCTTTGACAGGCAGAAGGGGCAGTCGCAGCAGCGCAGGTCGTCGAGGCTTTGACAGCCAGAAGAGGCAGAGGCAGCAGCACAGGTCGTCGAGGCTTTGACAGCCAGAAGGGTCTGCGGCAGCAGCACAGGTCTTCGAGGCTTTGACAGCCAGAATGGGCAGAGGCAGCAGCGCAGGTTGTTGAGTCTTTTACAGCCAGAAGAGGCAGAGGCAGCAGCACAGGTCGTTGATGCTTTGACAGCCAGAAGAGGCAGATGCAGCAGCACAGGTCATCGAGGCTTTTACAGCCAGAAGAAGCAGGGGCAGCAGCACAGGTTGTCAATTCTTTGACAGCCGAAAGAGGCAGAGGCAGCAGCACATGTCGTTGAGGCTTTGACAGCCAGAGGGGCAGCGGCAGCAGCACAGGTCATCGAGGCTTTGACAGCCAGAAGAGGCAGAGGCAGCAGTGCAGGTTGTCGAATCTTTGACAGCCAGAAGGGGCTGCGGCGGCAGCGCTGGTCGTTGAGGCTTTGACATCCAGACGGGGCAGCGGCAGCAGCACAGGTCGTCGAGTCTTTGGCAGCCAGAAGAGCCAGAGGCAGCAGCGCAGGTCATCAAGGCTTTGACAGCCTGAAGAGGCAGAGGCAGCAGCGCAGGTCGTCGAGGCTTTGACAGCCAGAAGGGGCAGAGGCAGCAGCACAGTTTGTTGTGTCTTTGACAGCCAGAAGGGGCGGAGGGAGCATCGCAGGTCATCGAGGCTTTTACAGCTAGAAGAGGCAGAGGCAGCAGCGCAGGTCATTGTGGCTTTTACAGCCAGAAGAGGCAGAGGCAGAGCGCAGATCGTCGAGACTTTAAACTTTTCCAGTCTTCTTCCACCGACTCTTCTCCCTGGTCTCGGATTCTGCAAGTCATTTCCGCCAATTCCATATAGTCCATCAACTTCATCTGCCATTCTTCCCGGGTGGGTAAATCTTGTGTCTTCCAATACTTTGCGATGAGTATTCTTGCTGCTGTTGTTGCATACATTAAAAATGTTCTATCCTTCTTTGGCAACAATTGGCCGACCATGCCCAGGAGAAAGGCCTCTGGTTTCTTCAGGAAGGTATATTTGAATACCTTTTTCATTTCATTATAAATCATTTCCCAGAATGTCTTAATCCTTGGGCATGTCCACCAAAGGTGATGGAATGTACCTTCAGTCTCATTACATTTCCAACATTTATTGTCGGGTAAATGATAATTTTTTGCAAGCTTGACTGGTGTCATGTACCACCTGTAAATCATTTTCATTAAATTCTCTCTTAGGGCATTACATGTCGTAAATTTCATACATGTGGTCCATAACTGTTCCCAGTCAGCCATCATTATGTTATGTCCAACATCTTGTGCCCATTTAATCATAGCAGATTTCACCGTTTCATCCTGAGTGTTCCATTTCAGCAACAAGTTATACATTCTTGACAAATGCTTAGTTTTTGGATCTAACAATTCTGTTTCCAATTTTGATTTTTCCACCTGGAAGCCAACTTTTTTGTCCAAATTTTATGCCTCCATTATTTGGTAATAATGGAGCCAATCTCGCACTTTATTTTTCAATTTTTCAAAGCTCTGCAATTTTATTCTGTCACCATCTTGTTCCAAAATTTCCCAATATTTCGGCCATATTGAGTTTTTTCTGTGCCTTCGCTTCCATTGGTGACAACCATCTTGGGGTTTTCTTTTCTAACAAATCCTTATATCTTATCCAATCACTGAACAGTGCTTTTCTAACAATATGGTTTTTAAACACTTTATGTGCTTTTACCTTATCATACCACAAATATGCATGCCAACCAAATGCATTATTGAAACCTTCTAGATCCAGCACGTCAGTGTTTTCAAGAAGCAGCCATTCTCTCAGCCAGCAAAAAGCAGCTGATTCATAGTAAAGTTTAAGGTCTGGCAGGGCAAATCCACCTCTTTCTTTAGCATCAGTTAATATCTTAAATTTTATTCTAGGCTTCTTGCCCTGCCAGACAAATCTAGAAATATCTTTCTGCCACTTCTTGAAACAATCCATCTTGTCCAGAATTTGCAATGTTTGAAACAAAAACAACTTGGCAATACATTCATTTTTATCACAGCAATTCGGCCTAACAATGATAACTTCAAATTTGACCATATTTCTAAGTCCCTTTTCACTTCAATCCAACATTTTTCATAATTATCCTTAAATAAGTTCACATTCTTAGCAGTCATGTTAACCCCTAAATATTTCACTTTCTTAACCAATGTTAGTCCTGTCTCCTCCTGAAACTTCTCTCTCTCATTCACAGTTAAGTTTTTCTCTAAAACCTTAGTTTTCATCTTGTTCAACTTAAAACCTGCTACCTGTCTGAATTCTTGAATCAGTTCCAGTACTCTTTTAGTACTAGATTCTGGCTCCTGTAAAGTCAATACTAAATCATCAGCAAATGCTTTCAGTTTGTACTGTTTAGTACTGTTTAGATCCCAGTTGTATACCTTTAACCTCTTGGTCCTTTCTAATCATATTTACCAAAACCTCAAGGACCGATATAAAGAGCAATGGAGAAATTGGGCAGCCTTGTCGTGTCCCTTTCTCAATCCTAAACTCTTCTGTCACTACATTGTTCACAATTAATTTTGCCTTTTGTTCTGAATAAATTGCACCTATACCATTTTCAAAACCTTGACCTACCCCTATCCCCTGTAGATTCTTCTTCATAAAACTCCAATAAATGTTGTCAAAGGCCTTCTCTGCGTCCACAAAAATCAAAACTGCCTTAGTATTGATATTCACTTGTAATTTTTCTAGAATATTAATTATATTCCTCGTATTATCAGACAAATGTCTGCCCGAGAGAAAGCCCGCTTGGTCTTTATGAATTTCTTCTACTAACACCTTTTTTAATCTTTTAGCCAAAATATCTGCAAAAAAATTGTAATCCACATTAAGCAGCAATATGGGGCGGTAATTCTTAAGCTGTGTCTTTTCAGTCTCTGTTTTCGGTATAAGTGTAATATAAGCTTCCTTCCACGACTCTGGTGCCCCTTTCCCCTCCAATATTTCATTACAGACTTCCTTCAATGGTTGTATTAACCATTCTTTCAAAGGTCTGTAATAGAATCATAGAATCATAGAGTTGGAAGAGACCACAAGGGCCATCGAGTCCAACCCCCTGCCAAGCAGGAAACACCATCAGAGCATTCCTGACATATGGTTGTCACGCCTCTGCTTAAAGACCTCCAAAGAAGGAGACTCCACCACACTCCTTGGCAGCAAATTCCACTGTCGAACAGCTCTTACTGTCAGGAAGTTCTTCCTAATGTTTAGGTGGAATCTTCTTTCTTGTAGTTTGGATCCATTGCTCCGTGTCCGCTTCTCTGGAGCAGCAGAAAACAACCTTTCTCCCTCCTCTATGTGACATCCTTTTATATCTTTGAACATGGCTATCATATCACCCCTTAACCTCCTCTTCTCCAGGCTAAACATGCCCAGCTCCCTTAGCCGTTCCTCATAAGGCATCGTTTCCAGGCCTTTGACCATTTTGGTTGCCCTCCTCTGGACACGTTCTAGTTTGTCAGTGTCCTTCTTGAACTGTGGTGCCCAGAACTGGACACAGTACTCCAGGTGAGGTCTGACCAGAGCAGAATACAGTGGCACTATTACTTCCCTTGATCTAGATGCTATACTCCTATTGATGCAGCCCAGAATTGCATTGGCTTTTTTAGCTGCCGCGTCACACTGTTGGCTCATGTCAAGTTTGTGGTCAACCAAGACTCCTAGATCCTTTTCGCATGTACTGCTCTCAAGCCAGGTGTCACCCATCTTGTATTTGTGCCTCTCATTTTTTTTTGCCCAAGTGCAATACTTTACATTTCTCCCTGTTAAAATTCATCTTGTTTGTTTCGGCCCAGTTCTCTAATCTGTCAAGATCATTTTGAAGTGTGATCCTGTCCTCTGGGGTGTTAGCCACCCCTCCCATTTTGGTGTCATCTGCAAATTTGATCAGGATGCCCTTGAGTCCATCATCCAAGTCGTTGATAAAGATGTTGAATAAGACCGGGCCCAAGACAGAACCCTGTGGCACCCCACTAGTTACTCTTCTCCAGGATGAAAAGGAACCATTGTTGAGCACCCTTTGGGTTCGGTCAGTCAGCCAGTTACAAATCCACTGAGTGGTAGCATAGTCAAGACCGCATTTTACCAGCTTCTTTACAAGAATATCATGGGGCACCTTGTCAAATGCCTTGCTGAAATCAAGGTAGGCTACATCCACTGCATTCCCTTCATCTACCAGGCTTGTAATTCTGTCAAAAAACGAGATCAGGTTAGTCTGACATGACTTAATTTTCAGAAATCCATGCTGACTATTGGTGATAACAGCATTCCTTTCTAGGTGCTCACAGACTGTTTGCTTAATGATCTGCTCCAGAATCTTCCCTGGTATTGATGTCAGACTGACTGGGCGGTAATTATTTGGGTCCTCTCTTTTCCCCTTTTTGAAAATAGGGACAACATTTGCCCTCCTCCAGTCTGCCAGGACTTCGCCTGTTCTTCAGGAATTCTCAAAGATGACTGCCAGTGGTTCTGAGATCACATCTGCCAGTTCTTTTAATACTCTTGGATGCAGTTCATCTGGCCCTGGAGACTTGAATACATCTAAACTAGCCAAGTATTCTTGTACTATCTCCTTAGTTCTTCTGGGCTGTGTTTCCTCTGCTGAATCATTTGCTCCAAATTCTTCAGGTCGGGCATTGTTTTCTTTATCAGAGAAGACTGAGGCAAAGATGATGATGATGATGATTAATTAAATTGATATACTGCCCTTCATCTGAAAATCATAGGGCGGTTTACAACATAACAATTACAAAATGAAGACACAAAATCCTAATCTTAATAATAACCCCAATAAGCCCCCTACCCCAAACACATTTTAAAGGGCATAGCATGTTGTTCATCCCAACACCTGGTTGAAGAGGACCCTTTTCGCCTGGTGCCTAAACATGTGTAATGGAGGTGCCAGGTGAACTTCCCTGGGGAGAGCATTCCACAAGCCACCACAGAAAAGGCCCTGTTCTCATGGGGCCACCCCTCTTGCGGAGCAGGCACACGACAATGGGCCTCAGAAGATGATCTTAGGATCCAGGTCGCTTCACGTGGGGAATATTGTGGTCCTGAGCCATTTCAGGCTTTAGAGGTCAAAAGCGGCGCTTTGAATGATGCCCGGAAACTAAGTGGCAGCCGGTGCAGTCAGGAAAGGATCGGTGCAATAGCCTTAAACCATCTTGCCCCAGTGATTAAACTAGCCACTGAATTCCCAAAGCGGCAACTTTCCCCCCATAAAACGCTGCAGCCTCAATGCCTCCAGATGCTTTTGAGATCAGAGGCAGCTCTGCTTTGGAAGGCCAGGAGGTGGGAAAGATGCTCTTGTGCTCGGATCCTGCCTGTGGGTTTCGCTCAGGGGCATTTGGTCAGCCACGGTGAGAACAGGATGCTAGACTGGATGGGCCCCTTTCTCTTTTATATATATAAATTTTTATTAGTTTTTTAACGTCATTTTCAACAGTAATTAAACATACTTTTACATCTTCTTCAATTTTTTTGACTTCCTTCCATCAGTCCTGCCTGAAAATTTTCCAATCTAATCTCTTAGTATGAATTTCTTATTTTCCCTATTGCATTTCAAACTCATAACCAATATCTCTATCTTTTTCTACTTTGTAACACTTTGTATATTTCTCCTTACAAAACTTCTTGTAGTCCTACTAGCGTAATTTGTTGATTACAGTTGCTCTTCAAATAATTCATATACTTCTTCCAATCTTCTGTAAATCTCTGGTCCCGCAGGTTTCGAATCCTTCCTGTCATTTTGTCCAGTTCTGCATAGTCCATTCTGCCATTCTTCTTTTGTCGGAATTTATTCTTGCTTCCATTTCTGGGCTAACAATGCTCTTGCCGCTGTTGTTGCATATAAGAACAGTTTGACGCCTTGTCGATTAATGCCTTGGACTATAATATCAAGTAAAAATGCTTCTGGTGTTTTTAAGAATGGATGGGCCCCTTTCTCATGCTCCCATGTTCTTCTTGGTAGTGGTGCCCGCCCTGTGGAACCGCCCTCCCTTCAGATGTGAAGGAAATAAGTAGCTATCTTATCTTTAAAAGACATCTGAAGGCATCCCTGTTTAGGGAACTTTTTAATATTCAATACTGTATTGTTTTTAACACTTGATTGGAAGCCGCCCAGTGTGGCTGGGGAAATTATTATTATTATTATTATTATTATTATTATTATTATTGGCAGGATGGCATCCTACAGAACCACCACCTCTGGCTTCTGATCAAGGCCCTCTTCCGCTTCCGCTCCTCCAGCCAGTACCGGAAGCTGCAGTGGCAGCTGGAGGAGGACGCAAAGTGGCTGCCCACCAGCCAGAAGGACTTTGCAGAAGAGCCCAAGAGTGGCACTTACGTCAACCCCGTCTATGATGAGGCGGGAGAGAACTAGCTGGGGAGGCTGCAGGCTGGCCCAGGAGGACTTGTCAAAAAGGACTTTTTGTGTGCGGAGAGACTGATGGAAACCCACAGGAGATTGTGCTCCTAGGAAGCCCCTCTGATGGTGCGCACAGAGCCTGCCTTTGCTCATCCAGCTCAAGGAGGTTTGCCGGGGGGCATTTTGCTGTTGGCTCTGCCTGAGTGGGGAAATCTAGGGCTTGATCCCTGTGTCCATGCAAGAGATCTCAGCCTCTTCCATGGGGATCCAGGCAGCTCCAGCGGAAGGGACACACGAAGGAACTGTTGGGATACTGCCCGGGAGACAAAAGCCATCACTGCCTCCGCGTCGACTCCGGACGTCCATCGACCTCCCGTAGATACAGTATCAGCAATTAGCGACATGAGCTCCAGAAAATACCTTTCCACATTCCAGAACTGATGCACGCTCTATCAGCAGATAATGTACAGCGAAAGTTGCACTAAGGAGAGTCTCATATAGAATGTTTATTCAGCGTTGGTCAGAACAAAGAAAAACATGACTGACTGTTACCGTGTTCTGGCGCAGAGAGAGAGAGACAGACAACAGCTCTATCTAAACACAAACATCCTGTGAACAGGAAATACGCAGACTCTGTGACTCACATAGCCTGCTCCCTTTTAAGGTGGAAGGGAAATATCCTAACAGGAACACCGTCCGCCATGTGGAAAACAAAGACAACTCTGTCTTTTTGCTTTCCAAAAGAGAATAAAGTGGGGTTTTCTTTTCTTTTATGATCGTTGCCAGCCATTTATTTGAGGTTCTGCTACTTGCAAAAATGTGCCGCAGAGTTGGTGCATCTGTGTGTATATGGAGGGCAGGACAAGATTTGGGGGGTTTGGGGAGGAGAGGGAAGACTTCACGGGCATTAAGATGAACGTCATTGAGTTGTCGGGTTGGAAGGGATCCCAAGGGTTATCTAGTCCAACCCCCTGCAAGGCAGGAATCTCAGCGACAGAATCCCTGAGAGATGGCCATCCAACCTCTGCTTAAAAGCTTCCAAGGAAGGAGAGTCCTTCATCTCCCAAGGTCATTCGCTCCGCTGTCAAACAGCAATCACTGTCAGAAGCCTATTCTTGATGTTGGGTCGGAATCGCCCTTTTTGTAACTTGAAGCCCTGGGTTCAGGTCCTGCCTTCTGGGGCAGCAGAAAACCTTCCAAGAGCCAGTCCTTGAAGTGTTTGAAGACACTGGCTCTCGTCCTGCCTCCCAGACTGCTTTTCTCCAGGCTTATCCTGACCCGACTCCCTCGACCATTCCTAATAAGGCTTCAGTAATTCTCTCTCAAACAGCCAGAAAGTTGGTGATTAACATGCTCATCCTCTGTGTAGAAATTCAAGGGTCTCAAATATAGAATAGGTAAAGGTAAAGGGACCCCTGACCATTAGGTCCAGTCGTAGCTGACTCTGGGGTTGCGGCGCTCATCTCGCTTTACTGGCCGTGGGAGCCGGCGTACAGCTTCCGGGTCATGTGGCCAGCATGACTAAGCCGCTTCTGGCGAACCAGAGCAGCACGCGGAAACGGCGTTTACCTTCCCGCCGGAGCGGTACCTATTTATCTACTTGCACTTTGACATGCTTTTGAACTGCTAGGTTGGCAGGAGCAGGGAGCTCACCCTGTCGCGGGGATTCGAACGGCTGACCTTCCGATCAGCAAGCCCTAGACTCTGTGGTTTTATCCACAGCGCCACCCGCATTGATAATTGCACAAGGCAAACACACATACATAAGTATATAAACCACATGTCTAGAGCAGTGCAGCAGAGAAATCCAAAAGCCATCTTGGCTCTCCGAAAGACCCCACGGAGGCAGAAAGCCATCCAGGGAAGTTCCTGAAGGGATTCCTCTCCTAAATCGAGGGACCTCCTCGGCCTTAATGGTTGTGGTTTGCCCATTGCAAATGTTTTGTGTAAACTGTGGCTGGAACTAGGTGAAACTTGCTTAATCCTCAGGAATATCACCCCTTGGCCTGCCTGAGCAACAGGAACCTGGTGTGCGATGTGCTTTCTGACTCTCCAGGCCAAAATGCCAAAGCCAACTGTTATAAGAAACAAAATAAAAAAAAAATCCTTCCAGCTAAGTTTGTTATTGGTATGAGCTTTCGTGTTCATGCACACTTCTTCAGATACACGCACATGAAAGCTCATACTAATAACTAAGCTAGTTGGTCTCTAAGGTACTACTGGAATCAGTGGCGTAGCGTGGGTTGTCAGCACCCGGGGCAAGGCAAGTAATTTGCACCCCCTAACCCATGGATTTGCGCCCCCTAACCCGTGGATTTGCGCCTCCTAACCCGTGGATTTGCGCCCCTAACCCTAACCCCCAGATGTTGTGCCCGGTGCGGCCGGCCCCCCCTGCACCCCCCACGCTACGCCACTGACTGGAATGATTTTTTTTATTTTCTTTTGACTATGGCAGACCTACCTGTTATAAGAAAAAAAAACTTCTCCTTTATCCCTTATTAGAGCCTGTATAGAGTCCTTATGTAGGTTCTCTATCAGTAAGAGAAAAGAGGCCAACTAGAGAATATGGTTTTGTTAAACACAATTGAAAGTTGATACCAGTGACTGGGGTGATAAGACAATGGGTCAAGGTCGGAAATATGAAATTGGGGAAAAATAAGAGAGGAAAAAGTAGGAACAAGTAAAAAAAATATTTCTCCCGATCAGCCAGAACATGGGATGTCCCCTCAAAAATTTTAATTTGGAATGTATAATTGTCTTTATTATTTGTATTATGATGTGGCAAGATTTGATAGGTGATTAATTGGAATGTTATGAATGAAAAATGATGATGATTATTATTATTTTAAACCACTTTCCACATCACCACGTAACTCTTCCCACAAGGAATTTGGGGGAAGACGCTTTCACAGTTTCCCCCCACAACAACCCGGTGAGGTAGTGTTGCAAAGATTTTAGAAAGGTACCAGTGACCAACTCAAATAGAGTCCAAGAATTGACAGATGCAGGAAATGGAGAAAAAGAAGGTGAGGTTTATTGCTGAGCAGTAACTGACCCAGTTGGAATCCTTTCCAAAAGACTGGGCCCCAGAGACTTCCGGTCGGCGCCAGCGTTTAATGGCGGTCCTTGCTTCGAGCTCCGAAGCAGGACTGCTCCGCGAGTTCGGGTATGACCCGCTACGGCGAGCGGGGGACCCCTAAAATCACAGGCGCTGAAGCCTGTGAACAAGGAGATTCGGTGGGCACCTTTGCGCCCCCCGGTATCGCGAAAGAGCCTTTTTAAAGGCTCCGGAGCGGCATCGGGTGTGAGCGCGGTGCTGAGGATCGCAACCCAGCTCACGGAGCGAAGCCGCATCGCCATTGACGGAGAGCGCCGATTCCTTCTTGAAACTACCGATTGGCAACAATACCCGTGAGTAAGAACTGCAAAACAAGTTGAACGGGACTTTTAAATTAAGAAGATTTGGCTGAAAACGGGAAAGGCAAAATTAAGGAAGTCAGCCTCCCGGAACTGCACGATTGACGGAGCAATGAAAAGAGCAAGCTGTATTTAAAGGGGACACTTTTTAAATTTTGCTAAACCTGACATTGAAAGGGACTCCCCCCCACTGAGCGGGAGAAGGGGGGAAGAAAATTGATCTAATTTAACCCGCTAGAAGAAGAAAGTTGTGAACGGGAAACTCTCCGCTGCCGATACCTCTGGCCAGGCTGCCTGAGCGGTGAGCGCCTGGAAGTGAACTGTCAAAAAGGAGAGGACTGTGGATACAAAGTAAGATTTTATTTGAAATATAATAACGGGACTTTATGGGACAAAACCTGTAATATTTTAAATTGCAACAAAGTAAGGCTTTGGGTTGGACTTTAACTTTTTTGGAACTTTGTATGGCTATTTGCTTCCCTGCTTCTTTGTTACTCCTGCCTGGATACAATCTCTCCCTCTAGAGGACTAAAAGAGAGACTGCTGTACTGACATAAAGAAGTGGGATTTTCCACTTGCAACTTTCCTGTGTGAACGACCTTGAGTTATGAGCACTCCACTGGATGAAATATCAACAAGAAGCAAAACAAAACAGGCTCAAAAGCAGGCTCAGAAAAGAAGCTCTGTATCAGGAGCAGCAGCTGCACAGGAAAAAGTAACAACAGCATCAATGGATTCTATGACACAGGCACTGCTCAGAATAAATCAATCTTTAGAAGCACTTACTAAGCAATCTACAGAGAACTCTAAGAAACTGACAGAATTGACAACAAGATTGGATTTGAACACAACGACAATATCATCTAATACAGATTCTATAAATCATCTAATTCAAGAAAGTACGGAAACAAGGAAAATAGCTGAGATCGCTAAGAGCACTGCCGAGGAAACCAAGGGAAAATTTGCGCCTATTGCAAAGAAGGTAAACGAACATGATGCAACTTTGGCCCTTATGGAATTGGAGAGGAAAGGTAAAAACTTGAAATTGAGATTGGTACCAGAAGAGGAAGAGGACAACCTTGGGGAATTTCTCACAGATAAGTTTCAAGAATTTTGGACTGACGAGCTAGAAGGAGAAGAAGATGAAATTGCAATAACTACAGCTTTCCGGATTGGCAGAAAGCAAGGCAAGAAACCGAGGGATTGTTTAATCACTTTGAGATCCAAGGAAGAAAGAGACAAAATATTGAACCTACATTTCCAGAAGGCCTTGATTATTAAAAACTCCCAAATACAGATTTTTAAAGATATTCCTAAATATTTTTTGGAGGTTAGGACTCAATTCAAAGATTTAGTGGATTTATTGAAACAAAATAACACTCCATTCAGGTGGGAGTTCCCACAAGGGTTGTCCTTTAACTTTAAAGGGAAGAAAATTAAAATAAAAACAATTCAAGATAAAGAACACTTTTTGGAGAGAAATTTCGAGGACTTTCAGAAAGGAACTGTGAGTGAGAGGGAAATACCGGATATTGCAAACTTATCATTTGGATTGACTCCAGCACCGACCGATCAGGAACAAGAACTTGGAGCAGTCGGTGGAAAAGATACCCAGTAACAAAAATGTCTCTGCAACTTCTGAGTTGGAACTGCAATGGTCTTAACCATCCCCGAAAAAGGGCCCAAGTGTTTCATATATTAAAGAAAGAACATTTAGATATAATATGTTTGCAAGAAACTCATATTGCCAGGATACATAGAAAACTTTTGACAAACAAGAGATTAGGACTAGAATTTATTTCTTCAGACAAAGTTAAGAAAAGAGGGGTGGTGATTTATGTTAAGGAAAAATTGGAACCAAAAATGACTTTTAAGGATGAACAAGGAAGATTTCTGGCGGTGGAAATTCAAATCCAAGGAGAAAAGATTTTGATTGTAGGAGTTTATGCACCTAATGAGGGGAAGGCTGAGTTCTTCAAGAAGTTGCATGAGACTTTAATGGACTTTATGGACTATAAAATCATAATGATGGGTGATATGAATGGAGTTGTCTCCACGAATATGGACAAAGCGCAAAGACAAGTAATTTCTAAGGATGGGAGACTACCAAAGACCTTTTTCGAACTGACTGACACTATGGACTTGATAGACATTTGGAGAACAAGGAACCCTCTGGAATGAGAGGGGACCTTTTTCTCTGAAGCAAAAATGACATGGACCAGGATTGACCAAATATGGACTTCTAGCAATCTGGCACCAAGGGTTAAAAAAACAGAAATCTGCGCAAAAACCTGCTCTGACCATAATGCAGTAAAGATGGAAATGAAATTGACAACAGCTGGAACCTTCAGATGGAGAATGAATGACACTCTTTTTAGAGATGAAGCAATTTATAAAAAGGCCCAAAAGACGTTGAAAGATTACTTCGAGATAAACCTAAGAACAGATGTGGAAAGAAGAAGAATATGGGATGCAAGCAAGGCCGTGATGCGTGGTTTTCTAATCCAGCAGAATTCGATAAAGAGGAAACAACAGAATGAGAAGAAGGAAAAAATCTGGAATCAAATGAAAGAAGGAGAGAAAAAACTGAGATCAAAACCTAAATCTCAGGAGATTTTAAGAGAAATAAAGTATTACCAGACTCAATACATGGAACTGATGAACCAAGAAATAGAATGGAAAATAAAACAAATGAGGCAAAAGACTTTTGAATCAGCAGATAAATGCGGGAAACTGCTGTCATGGCAATTGAAAAAGAGACAAAAATTGAATACTGTAACATCCCTCGAAATAGATGGAAAATCTATCAACAAACCAAATGAAATTAGTAATTGTTTTCAAAGTTTTTTTAAGAAACTGTATGCACAAGGGCCAAAAAATGAACAAGAGATAGAAGAATTTATTAAAAAATATGGACTGTCAAAGATTTCGGAAAAAAATAAAAGGACTCTAAATGAGAAAATTATGAACCAGGAAATAGAGGGTGCCATCCAGAATATGCAATTGGAAAAATCACCAGGACCAGACGGGCTGACGGCGAGATACTATAAAGCAATGAAGGAATGGCTAATACAACCATTGAAAGAAGTTTGTAATCAAATTTTGGAGGGGGAAAAGGCTCCCGAATCGTGGAAAGAAGCATTCATCTCACTTATACCCAAGACAGAAGTTGAGAAACATCAAGTTAAGAACTACCGCCCTATATCACTCTTGAATGTGGATTACAAAATTTTTGCAGACATTTTAGCAAAAAGATTTAAAAGAGTGTTGCTAGAGGAGATTCATAAGGACCAAACAGGCTTTCTCCCAGGGAGACATATGTCAGACAATGTAAGGAACATTATAGATATTTTGGAACTATTGGAGACTGACATAAATAGAAAAGCAGTTTTGATTTTTGTGGATGCGGAGAAAGCCTTTGACAATATCTCCTGGAGCTTTATGAAGAAGAATCTCCAGGGGATGGGGCTGGGCCAAAACTTTGAAAACGGTATAAGTGCAATATACTCTGAGCAAAAAGCTAAATTAATTGTGAATGGTGCAGTTATGGATGAGATCCCAATAGAAAAAGGGACACGACAGGGATGCCCAATATCCCCTCTATTGTTTATATCGGTCCTGGAGGTGTTGTTAAACATGATTAGAAGGGACCAGCTGGTTAAAGGAATACAGCTCGGAGCTAAACAGTATAAGTTAAGAGCATTTGCAGATGACCTAGTTCTGACTTTGCAACAGCCAGAAGCTAGCACAAAAAGAGTTTTAGAACTAATTGAAATATTTGGTCAAGTGGCAGGTTTTAAATTAAATAAACAGAAGACAAAGGTGCTGGAAAAAAACTTAACGATGGGGGAAAAAGATAGTTTCCAAAGGGAAACTGGTTTGGAAATAACAAAAAAAGTGAAATATCTGGGGGTGAACTTAACATCTAAGAATGTGAATTTATTTAAAGACAATTATGAGAAATGTTGGTTGGAAGTGAAGAAAGATCTTGACATATGGTCTAGGTTGAGACTATCCTTGTTAGGCCGAATTGCTGTTATCAAGATGAATGTATTGCCGAGATTGTTGTTCTTATTTCAGACATTACAAATTCTAGATAAGATGGATTGTTTCAAGAAGTGGCAGAAAGATATATCTAAATTTGTCTGGCAGGGCAAAAAGCCCAGAATAAAATTTAAGATTTTGACTGATGCAAAAGATAGGGGGGTTTTGCTCTGCCGGACTTAAGACTTTACTATGAAGCTGCAGCTTTCTGCTGGTTGAAGCAATGGCTACTTCTTGAAGATACAGATATTTTAGACCTGGAAGGGTATGATAATAATTTTGGCTGGCATGCATATTTATGGTATGACAAGGCAAAGGTTTATAAAGGCTTTAAAAATCATATTGTCAGGAAAGCTTTGTATAATGTTTGGAATCGATATAAGGATTTGTTGGAAAGTAAAACACCCAGATGGTTGTCACCAATGGAAGCTAGAGCGGTGAAAAAACTTAATATGGACTCTAAATGGCCAAAATATTGTGAAATTATAGAATATGACGGTGAAAAAGTTAAATTACAGAGCTTTGAGAAATTAAAATCCAAAGTTCGAGATTGGTTACATTATTATCAGATAAATGAGACTTTTAAGCAGGACAGGAAATTAGGATTTCAGAAGGAGAGGTCAAAATTGGAAACAGAACTGTTAGAGACCAATACTAAGAATCTGTCTAAGATGTATAACTTGTTGCTGAAATGGAATACACAGGATGAAACGGTTAAATCAGCTATGATTAAATGGGCACAAGACTTAGGTCATGATATTATGTTTGCTGACTGGGAACAGTTATGGACCACAGGCCTTAAATTTACGGCATGTAGTGCCTTGAAAGAAAACATAATGAAAATGATCTATAGGTGGTACATGACCCCAGTCAAGCTTGCAAAGATATACCATTTGCCCAATAATAAATGCTGGAAATGTAACGAATGTGAAGGAACTTTCTACCATCTTTGGTGGACCTGCCCAAAGATTAAGGCCTACTGGGAAATGATCTATAATGAAATTAAGAAGATCCTTAAGTGGACATTTGCAAAGAAACCGGAGGCTTTTCTCTTGGGCATGGTCGGCCAATTGGTACCAAAGAAAGATAGGACATTTTTTATGTATGCGACTACAGCAGCAAGAATCCTTTTGGCAAAGTATTGGAAGATGCAAGAACTACCTACTCTGGAAGAATGGCAGACGAAGGTGACTGAATTTATGGGACTGGCAGAGATGACCGGCAGAATCCGTGACCAGAGGAGAGAGACAGTGGAAGAGGACTGGAAGAAATTTAAAATATATCTTAAGAACTGTTGTAAAATTTCAGATTGATAAAATGTCAAGGGGTAAGAAACAGAGAATTACAGCTGTAAATGTTTAAGTTAAGATAATCCGAGGGAAGTTAAATATAAAAATGGAAGGAAGGATTGCTAAAAAATTGGAAACAAGGGTGCAGTGAAGGGGAGGTATGGGGAAGTCATGTGTTGTTTGTGTATGTTGTTATTTTTGTGTGTTTTTGTTTATGAAAATCAATAAAAAATATTTTTTTAAAAAAAAAAAAAGACTGGGCCCCAAGCTCTGTCACTCTGGGGTTTTATACCTGAGTACAACATCACCTGCCAACCTAGCAGTTTGCCTGCCAACCTAGCAGTTCGAAAGCACCCCCGGGTGCAAGTAGATAAATAGGGACCGCTTACTAGCGGGAAGGTAAACGGCGTTTCCGTGTGCTGCGCTGGCTCGCCAGATGCAGCTTTGTCACGCTGGCCACGTGACCCGGAAGTGTCTCCGGACAGCGCTGGCCCCCGGCCTCTTGAGTGAGATGGGCGCACCAACCCCAGAGTCTGTCAAGACTGGCCCGTACGGGCAGGGGTACCTTTAGCCAGTGTGGTGTAGTGACTGTGTGGTGTAGTGCAGCTGCTGGGTGACCGTGGGCCAGTCACACTTCCTTGAAGTCTCTCAGCCCCACTCACCTCACAGAGTGTTTGTTGTGGGGGAGGAAGGGAAAGGAGAATGTTAGCCGCTTTGAGACTCCTTAAAGGGAGTGAAAGGCGGGATATCAAATCCAAACTCTTCTTCTTCTTTACAACATCACAGATCATGACATAATCAAATACAATTGCAAACAGTAGCAAAAATAAGCTAATGAGCGCATTTGATCCTGGCTCCTGATTGTACTGTTAAGGAAAAATCTAGGTGTGAGGCTGCTCAGTCACCCAGCTCGTCGGGCAGAGCCTGCGGGTCCCTGCGGAATAAAGGAAGGAGTCCAGCCACCAACCGGAGGAAATAGCTGTAGACCAAAGTTTATTGCGCAATAGGTTCAAAGAGCAAATTTTGAACCCCGAGGATGGAGTGACAAAGACTTTTAAAACTTTCCCACCACATCCCAGAATACAGTTCGAAGGGGAGGGGTTAACCTTGGCAAACATGTTCAGACAAGTCCTTGGTACAAGATTAGCATAAGCAGACATGGCAGGGCAAGACTCAGGTATAAGATAAGCATAGACAAATATGTCTTAAGTGCCCACCACCCAAAAGTACAATAGAAGTTCCTTTGCATGTCTGGAGCCTGAGGCGAGTCAGGTGATGAGATTTGGCTTCCTTTGGCTAACAATGAGCCCACCATCTACATAGAAAGAAGAATCTTGGATGTCGCTTATTTCAAGTCGTCTTCTTTGGTGTAAATGCACATTGACCCAGAAATCGCAAAGTGTTTTGGGTTCCATCTACACAGAAAGAAGAATCTTGGATGTCGCTTATTTCAAGTCGTCTTCTTTGGTGTAAATGCACATTGACCCTGAAATGGCAAAGTGTATGTAATGAGACCAAAATAACAAAACACTGTCTTTTCGCTTCCATATGCGTAGAAAGAAGACGACTAAGCTATGATTGGGCTCATTTCAATTCTCATGGTGTTTTTTGAGTGTGCACCAGAATCGCCCCCAACCCAAGCAAAAAGACATTTTGGGTTCCATCTACATAAAAAGAAGATGATAAAGCTCTGATTGGGCTTATTTCCAATTGTTGCTTTTGGGGTTAGAATGCACACTCACCCAAAAATCACAAAGTGAAATATATGTTATCAGCCCAAATAAAGCATAGGTCTTTTGGTTCCAATCCAATAAAAAGAGGACGATTAAACTTTGATTTTTCTTTCGTTGTTCATTCAGCCACAAATAGCAAAGCGAAGTGTAATAAGTCTAAACAAAGCAAAACCTGTTGTTTTGGGTTCCATCTACATAGAAAGAAGAATCTTGGATGTCGCGTATTTCAAGTCGTTTTCTTTGGTGTAAATGCACATTGACACAGAAAAGGCAAAGTGTATGTAATGAGACCAAAATGACAAAACAGCCTCTTTTTGCTTCCATATGCGTAGAAAGAAGACGAATAAGCTTTGATTGGCCTTCTTTCAATTCGCATGGTGTTTTTTGGGTGTGCACCAGAATCTATCCCAAACAAAGCAAAAAGGAGTTTTGGGTTCCATCTACATAAAAAGAAGATGATAAAGCTCATTTCCAATTGTTGTTTTTGGGGTTAGAATGCACATTCACCCAAAAATCACAAAGTGAAAAATATGTTATCAGCCCAAATAAAGCATAAGAGTTTTGGTTCCATCTCAATGGAAAGAGAACGAATAAGCTTTAATTGTTCTTTGATTGTTCTTTCGGTGTTCATTCATCCACATATCAAAGCAAAGTGTAATAAGCCTAAACAAAGCAAAACCTGTTGTTTTGGGTTCCATCTACATAGAAAGAAGAATCTTGGATGTCGCTTATTTCAAGTCGTCTTCTTTGGTGTAAATGCACATTGACCCAGAAATCGCAAAGTGTATGTAAAGAGACCAAAATAACAAAACAGCGTCTTTTTGCTTCCATATGTGTAGAAAGAAGACGAATAAGTTTTGATTGGCCTTCTTTAAATTCGCATGGTGTTTATTGGGAGTGCACCAGAATCTACCGCAACCAAAGCAAAAAGGAGTTTTGGGTTCCATCTACATAAAAAGAAGATGATAAAGCTCTGATTGGGCTTATTTCCAATTGTTGCTTTTGGGGTTAGAATGCACATTCACCCAAAAATCACAAAGTGAAATATATGTTATCTGCCAAAATAAAGCATAGGTCTTTTGGTTCCAATCCAATAGAAAGAGGACGAATAAACTTTGATTTTTCTTTCGTTGTTCATTCACCCACAAATAGCAAAGCGAAGTGTAATAAGTCTAAACAAGGCAAAAGAGGTTGTTTTGGAGTCCATCTACATAGAAAAAAGAATCTTGGATGTCGCGTATTTCAAGTCGTGTTCTTTGGTATAAATGCACATTGTCAGGGGCTCAGGAGCTGAGGCACAGGGAAGATGGGAGATGGAGAGCGAGGGGGAGGAATCCGAAGGGAGCGTAGGAGGGGACAGTGGTCCGAGGGATTCCATGAGCCTCTCCAGCGAATCGGAAGATTCACAGAAGGGAGCGCCAGTGGCCAGGGGCAGGGGGGTCCCAAGGGGAACGCCCCAGGAGCAAGGGGGCAGCAGGGACTCCCAGAGCAGTAGTTGGAAATCAGGACCAGCTTCCCCACCAGAGCAGAGTGGGGGGGAAGAGTCCCAGGCATCGGGGCCAGTGCTTTCCCCACCAGGGAGAGGAGACGAGGCAGAGTCTACCACGCCTCCCTCAGAGCGTCGGACAACGGAAGGGAGGTCAGATCCGGCCAGTGTCACGGAAGAGGGAAGCAGTGATAGATGTAGTGTAACGGTTAGGAGAAAGGTCCCTGGGTTGGCGCGAGAAGCAAGTTCAAATGTACAGGAGCGCGGGACAGCAGAGAGTGAGGATTGGGAACCGGGTCCTAAAGCACGCCGGAGGCAGGGGGAGGAGCTAAGCGACTCAGTGTCGGAAGAGTCCAGAAAGGGCAATGCCCCAGAGGGCAGGAGGACCCAGAGGAGAAGAGAGCAGCGCAGGAGGTGGAGCAGGGCTAGGATCTTAAACTGGTGTGGAAGGGGCGGAGACTTCGCCGATCTAGAGTCTAGACGTAGGGCTGCACGCTCTGGCTTTGAAATGGAAATTAAACTTCAATAAAGACTTTTGTACATAACATCAGCCTGGCATTGGTCCTCTGTGAGCTGGGACCTAGAGGCAGCTCTGACAATAGGACTTTTGGTTCCATCTCAATAGAAAGAGGACGAATAAGCTTTAATTGTTCTTTCAGTGTTCATTCACCCACATATCAAAGCAAAGTGTAATGAGCCTAAACTAAGCAAAACCGGTTGTTTTGGGTTCCATCTACATAGAAAGAAGAATCTTGGATGTCGCTTATTTCAAGTCGTCTTCTTTGGTGTTGTCAGGGGCTCAGGAGCAGACACACAGGGGAGAGAGGAAACGGAGAGCGAAGGGGAGGAATCTGAGGGCAGTGTGGGGGAGTATGACAGTGGCCCGAGAGATTCCATGAGCTTGTCCAGTGATTCAGAGGATTCCCAAAGGGGGCCGCCGATGGCCAGGGCGAGGGGGGTCCCAGGGGGACACACCAGAAACAAGGGGCCAGCGGGGACTCCCAAAGCAGCAGTTGGAGATCAGGGCCAGCTTCCCCACCAGAGCGGAGTGAGGGGGAAGAGTCTCATGTATCAGGGCCAGCGTCTCCCCCAGCAGGGAGAGCAGATGAGGCAGGGCTGATCACGCCTCCATCAGAGAGTGAGGGAACGGAGGGGAAGTCAGGTCCAGCTAGCCTTCCCGAAGAGGGAAGCAGTGACAGGAGCAGTGTAACGGTCAGGAAGAAGGTCACTGGCTGGTCGCGAGCACCAAGTTCAAATGTACAGGCGCGCGGGACAGCAGAGAACCCGGATTGGGAACCGGGTCCTAAAGCCCGCCGGAGGCAGGGGGAAGAGTCAGGGGACTCAGCGTCAGGAGTCCAGAAAGGGCAAGACCCCAGGGGACAGGAGGACCCAGAGGAGGAAAGAGCAGAGGAAGAGGTGGAGCAAGGCTAGAGTCTTAAACTGGTGTCTGGGGGGAGGAGACTCAGACGGAGCTTCGGCGGTCTAGAGTTTAAGACGTAGAGCTGCACACCATGGCTTTGAAATAGAAACTGAACTTCAATAAAGACTTTTGTATATAACAAGAACTGGCGTTGGTCCTTTGTGAGCTGGGACCTGGGGCAGCCCTGACAGTAAGCTCCGTCTGACAATAAAACCCTCGCAGCATGAGTTGGCGCAGCGAGGGGCAAAACTTGGTGTTTTGCGAGCTCACGAACATTGGCAAGGATGACTACAGAGGACAAGGTGAAAGAGCTGACAGCAGCAGTCACGGCACTTTACGCAGACGTAGCAGCTTCCAGAAAGAGAGAGGAAGAAGCAACAGCGCTCTGCCGGGATCTGCAAGCCAGGTTGGAACGTTTGGGCAAAGAGGGGCTGCCGGGACCCAAGCCGGAGGGAGTTTGCCTCGGGAAAAGGGGGGGCAGCATAGTAGCCCACTTCGATGGGAACCTGCAGCAGTATCCTAACTTCAGAGCAGACATAGTTTTCGCGCTCAATTTGCTTGGGAAAGACTTTAGAGATGAGGAGGAGAAAGTAGGCTTCATAATAACTCATCTGCATGGGGAAGCTAAATCGTGGCTGCGCAATTTATGGCGCGAAAATGATCCCGCCCTCAAAGATTCAAAAGCCTTTATTACGGCTATGGACAGTTGTTTTAAATCAACGGTAGATGTGGACGTGGCCAGGAGGGAAATGCATGGGCTGAAACAGGGCAAAGCCACTGTGAGACAATATCACTCCCGCTTTTTTGCGTTGGTAAATGCGCTGGGCTGGGAGAAGGACTCCGCTGCCGTCCGAGATCTGTTCTGGGAGGGGCTAAATGGGGCTGTAAAAGATGAAATAGTGAGAGGGGAAAGACCCAACAGCACCACTGAAGTCGTCCAAAGAGCGCTGGCCATAGGGGTGCATCTGGAAGAACGCCCTTGGAGCAGGGATGAGGGACATATGGGACGCACACCAGCCAGAACAACTCCTTTCCTACCCAGAGAGACAGCGCGCGCACAGTCCACGCCTCCAGTGGGAGGGGGAGAAGAGCCGATGGAGATAGGTGGTGCCAGGGCTCAGACAGCAGCCAGAGCCCAAACACCAGGAGCAGTCAAGGCGAAGGCTCCTAGAGGGAGCAGGAAGTGTTATATCTGCGACAGTGCACAGCACATGGCCAAAGAGTGTCCCCAGAGGCTCCAGAAGCACACTGCAGCCTCAGTGACAGTAAAGGGAGCAGTTCAGCAGGGGGAACAGCTGCAGGAAAACGACAAAGCCTGGCTGGAGGCAGAGGCACTGGGGCCCAGCCAGGCGAGTCAGTGAAGCAGCCCCCAGAGATTTTACAGCCCACAGACCCCCTCCCGCCCAAACCAGTGGTGCAACTCACCGCATCGCTCCAGCTGCCCAATGGACTCACCCTGGAAGTCCCTATTACCATTGACTGCGGTAGTAATGCAGACTTTGTAGGGGTGGATTTCATCAAGCAACATCGCATAGCGCTCCTACCAGCCACGATGCCCCTAAACGTCATCACGGTCGATGGCAGAGAGCTACTGGGAGGACAGGTGGTACAGCAAACACCACCAATGGTGATGCAAATTGGAAATCACCGTGAAGTCATCAGCTTCAACGTCACCCACCTATCGGACACGCCCATAGTGTTGGGCATGAGTTGGCTGGACAGGCACAGCCCGGCTTTAGCATGGTACCAGCGTCAATTGACCTTCTGCTCCTCCTACTGCGCAGAACACTGCATCCTGCCCAGCCAGGAAGATGAAGGGCAAGAAGATGACCCACGGCTGCACTTAGGCATGGTGCAAGCAGTACCCAACAAGTACAAGGCGTTTTTGGAGGTCTTCTGCGAGAAGGAAGCGGACAAGTTGCCTCCCCACAGGCCCTACGATTGCAAGATTGACCTCCTGCCGGGGGCGACGTTGCCGACTGGGAAACTGTATTCCATGTCTGAAGACGAACTGCAAGAACTCAGGGAGTTCATAGATCACAACTTGAAGCGGGGATTCATCCAAGAGTCCAAAGCAGTGGGGGGCAGTCCCGTGTTTTTCGTGAAGAAAAAAAACACGTCCCAGCGGAGGTTGATAGTTGATTACAGGGTCATTAATTCCAGAACAAAGCCCACGGCATTCCCCATGCCCAAGATCGACGACCTGCTCGCGACGGTGAGGAAGGGACGCATCTTAACCAAGTTGGATCTTCGAGGGGCATACAACCTTATACGCATGCGGGAGGGCGATGAGTGGAAGACGGCCATGTTTACGCCTTTAGGCACCTATGAATATATAATTATGCCGTTTGGTTTACAAAATGGCTCCCATTGTTTTCAAGCCTTCATGCATCACGTGTTAGCAGGACTCCTCTACAAGAAGTGCGTCTGCTTCCTGGACGACATCCTGATCTTCTCGGAATCGCAGGAGGCTCACGAGAGAGATGTCAAGGAGGTCCTGCAGAGACTACGGGAGAACAGACTCTACGCCAAACTGGAGAAGTGCCAGTTCGACATGATGGAGGTGGATTTCCTGGGCTACAAGCTGTCCGACAAGGGACTTGCCATGGACAGCACCAAGGTCCACTCGGTGTCGGACTGGAAGAGCCCGCGCAATCGGAAGGAGGTCCAGAAGTTCGTCGGCTTCGCCAACTTTTACCGCAAGTTCATCAAGGTGTTCGCCATGGAGACGGTGGCCATCACGGAGACCCTCAGCTCTAAGAAGAAGAAGTTCACCTGGACGGACCAGGCGGAGCAGTCCTTTCAGGGACTCAAGCGTCTCTTCACGTCCGAAGAACAGCTGTTACACGTCAACCCCTGCAAACCAATGAGGGTTGAGATGGACGCCTCGGACAGAGTGGTGGGGGCAGTCCTGTTGCAGCAAGATCCGCAAGGGGACTGGAGGCCATGCACATTCTACTCCAGGAAACTCAGCAAGTCGGAGCAGAACTACACCATCTGGGACAGGGAGTTGCTGGCCATTCATGCAGCCTTCAAGGCGTGGCGGCACTTCCTCATCGGAGTCAAAGACACAGTGCAGGTCCGCACGGACCATAAGAACCTGGAGTACTGGCACACGGCGAGGTTCCTGAACCAGAGACACATCCGCTGGGCGGAGTTCTTTGCGGATTTCGACTTCAGGATAGAATACATCCCGGGAGACAACAACGTCATGGCGGATGCGCTATCCAGGAAGCCGCAGTATCTCGAGGAAGCGGCACCAGTGGCGGCCAAACACATTTTCGCACCGAAAGCGTGGGCGTGCGCCTCAGCCATCGTGGACCTGGACGCGGTACGGCGCGCGGTGCAGACAGATTCGTTCGCACAATCCAAGATGGAGGAGGTGCGGAGAGGCACAGCGAAGGACGACGAGTTCCAGATAGGCGACAGACTGCTTATCCGCAAAGGGGCCCTCTACGTGCCGGGAGACGACCTCCGCGCGAAAGTACTGCAACAGTTACACGACGCGCCCAGCGCCGGGCACTTCGGCAAGGACAAGACGGCGGAATTAGTAGCCAGAGACTTTTGGTGGCCCAAGATGAGGGGAGAAGTCGCGGATTACGTCACTAGGTGCGACACATGCCAAAGGGCTAAGCCAGTACACAGACCGCCGGCGGGGCTGCTGGAACCGCTACAGACGCCGCTTGAGCCGTGGGAGAAAGTGGCCCTGGACTTTGTCACAGATCTGCCCAGCTCGCGAGGCAAAACAGCGGTACTCGCGGTCGTAGACCTGTTCACCAAGATGGCGCACTTCATTCCTTGCGCGAAGGTGGCCACAGCGGAACAGACCGCCAAGCTGTTCATAGACCACGTGTTCAAGGTTCACGGCTTGCCGCGGTCCATCCTGTCCGACCGAGGTCGCCAATTCATCTCAAGCTTCTGGCAGAAGTTGCTGGGCATCCTGAACGTCAAGATAAACTTAGCGTCGGCACGACACCCGCAGACCAACGGACAAGCGGAGAGGGTCAACGCCATCATGCAGCAGTACCTGAGATGCTACGCGAATCAACAGCCCGCGACCTGGGTGGACTACCTACCGCTGGCCGAGTTTGCCTACAACAACACGAAGCACGTATCCACGGGGGTGACACCGTTCTTCGCCAACAATGGGCGGAATCCCAGAACCTTCCTGGGGTTAGAGAAAGTGAGGGAGGGGGAGCCACGGGGGGCAGAAGCCTTGGCAGCGGAATTACAGGAGGTCCACGAGCAACTCCGAAGGCACTTAGAACTAGCAAAACACGCCTACAAAATGCAGGCAGACAGGCACAGGAGAGTGGGGGAAGACATCCAGGTGGGGGACTGGGTCTGGTTAGCAGCCCAGGCAGTGCCGGGCAGAATGTTAGCTAAGAAGAAGCTCAGACACAAGCAGCTAGGGCCTTACCAAGTCGTGGCACAGATCAATCCGGTAGCCTTCCGGCTGGCACTCCCGGAGGACTCCAGAATGCACCCGGCTCACACCCTACAAGGAACCCCACAGGTTTCAGGCGCCAGGGAACGCACCAGACCCACCCCGCAAATCGCCAACAAGGGGGGGTCACCGGGGGCGGGGCCACTCAACGAGGTCACAGAGATTTTAGACTCGAGATGGGGGGAAGAGGGGGTTGAATATCTACTCGCCAGGGAAGGTACCCCAGCCAGCGCCAACAGGTGGGTACCGTACTATGCCGTAGAGGAGCCCTACCTCAAAGACGAGTTCCATGCACTCTTCCCACACAGACCTATGCCGGCAGATTATTTCGACGACTACCTTTTCACACCCACACTTTCAGCCAGCACGTTCCAGGGATTCTCATCAGCCGAGGAAACGGCGCCAGAAACAAGCTCCCCAGAAGGATCACTCTCGGGGTTTGCCACAGAACGCTCTTATTGGTGGGACGATCAACCGGAAGTGGGTTGGAGGGGGCCTTTACAGGCAGCATCCCCTGAGGCAACGGGGGGGAGACGGACATGGACGTGTTGGGGGAGGATCCTGGGTTCGAGCACAGCTGCAGAGAGATGGAAGCAGAGGAGATCGACGTCGACGAGCCCATTCCGGACTGGCCGGACCCAGCCGGCCAGCTGCACACCAGAGGGGAAGACCTGTACCCCGCGCTCACCCCCACAGCGCTGGAGCACCCGGAACCCGCACCCGAAGAGGGGGAGGGGGGAAGGGGGGGCTTCGAGGGGGGATGGATGCCAGGGGCTCAGGAGCAGAGACACAGGGGAGAGAGGAAACGGAGAGCGAAGGGGAGGAATCTGAGGGCAGCGTGGGGGAGTATGACAGTGGCCCGAGAGATTCCATGAGCTTGTCCAGTGATTCAGAGGATTCCCAAAGGGGGGCACCGATGGCCAGGGCGAGGGGGGTCCCAGGAGGGACACACCAGAAACAAGGGGCCAGCGGGGACTCCCAAAGCAGCAGTTGGAGATCAGGGCCAGCTTCCCCACCAGAGCGGAGTGAGGGGGAAGAGTCTCATGTATCAGGGCCAGCGTCTCCCCCAGCAGGGAGAGCAGATGAGGCAGGGCTGATCACGCCTCCATCAGAGAGTGAGGGAACGGAGGGGAAGTCAGGTCCAGCTAGCCTTCCCGAAGAGGGAAGCAGTGACAGGAGCAGTGTAACGGTCAGGAAGAAGGTCACTGGCTGGTCGCGAGCACCAAGTTCAAATGTACAGGCGCGCGGGACAGCAGAGAACCCGGATTGGGAACCAGGTCCTAAAGCCCGCCGGAGTCAGGGGGAAGAGTCAGGGGACTCAGCGTCAGAAGAGTCCAGAAAGGGCAAGACCCCAGGGGACAGGAGGACCCAGAGGAGGAAAGAGCAGAGGAAGAGGTGGAGCAAGGCTAGAGTCTTAAACTGGTGTCTGGGGGGAGGAGACTCAGACGGAGCTTCGGCGGTCTAGAGTTTAAGACGTAGAGCTGCACACCATGGCTTTGAAATAGAAACTGAACTTCAATAAAGACTTTTGTATATAACAAGAACTGGCGTTGGTCCTTTGTGAGCTGGGACCTGGGGCAGCCCTGACAGGTGTAAATGCACATTGACCCTGAAAACGCAAAGTGTATGTAATGAGACCAAAATAACCAAACACTGTTGTTTTGCTTCCATAGGCGTAGAAAGAAGACGACTAAGCTTTGATTGGCCTTCTTTCAATTCGCATGGTGTTGAGCTTATTCTTCTTTCTATGCTTATGGAAGCGAAAAAACGGTGTTTTGTGATTTTGGTCTCTTTCCATACACTTTGCGATTTCTGGGTCAATGTGCATTTATACCAAAGAACACGAATTTAAATACGCGACATCCAAGATAGGAGTTTTGGTTTCATCTCAATAGAAAGAGGACGAATAAGCTTTAATTGTTCTTTCGGTGTTCATTCACCCACATATCAAAGCAAAGTGTAATGAGCTAAAACAAAGCAAACCCGGTTGTTTTGGGTTCCATCTACATAGAAGAAGAATCTTGGATGTCGCTTATTTCAAGTCGTCGTCTTTGGTGTAAATGCACATTGACCCTGAAATGGCAAAGTGTATGTAATGAGACCAAAATAACAAAACAGCGTCTTTTTGCTTCCATATGCGTAGAAAGAAGACGAATAAGCTTTGATTGGCCTTCTTTCAATTTGCATGGTGTTTATTGGGTGTGCACCAGAATCTCCCCCAACCAAAGCAAAAAGGAGGTTTGGGTTCCATCTACATGAAAAGAAGATAATAAAGCTCATTCACCCAAAAATCACAAAGTGAAAAATATGTTATCAGCCCAAATTAAGCATAGGAGTTTTGGTTCCATCTCAATAGAAAGAGGACGAATAAGCTTTAATTGTTCTTTTGGTGTTCATTCACCCACATATCAAAGCAAAGTGTAATGAGCCTAAACAAAGCAAAACCGGCTGTTTTGGGTTCCATCTACATAGAAAGAAGAATCTTGGATTTCGTCTTCTTTGGTGTAAATGCACATTGACCCTGAAATGGCAAAGTGTATGTAATGAGACCAAAATAAGAAAACACTGTCTTTTCGCTTCCATATGCGTAGAAAGAAGACGACTAAGCTATGATTGGGCTCATTTCAATTCTCATGGTGTTTTTTGAGTGTGCACCAGAATCGCCCCCGACCCAAGCAAAAAGGCATTTTGGGTTCCATCTACATAAAAGGAAGATGATAAAGCTTGATTGGGCTTATTTCCAATTGTTGCTTTTGGGGTTAGAATGCACATTCACCCAAAAATCACAAAGTGAACAATATGTTATCAGCCCAAATAAAGCATAGGTCTTTTGGTTCCAATCCAATAGAAAGAGGACGAATAAACTTTCATTTTTCTTTCGTTGTTCAGCCACAAATAGCAAAGCGAAGTATAATAAGTCTAAACAAGGCAAAAGAGGTTGTTTTGGGGTACATCTACATAGAAAGAAGAATCTTGGATGTTGCGTATTTTAAGTCGTTTTCTTTGGTGTAAATGCACATTGACACAGAAATCGCAAAGTGTATGTAATGAGACCAAAATAACAAGCGTCTTTTTGCTTCCATATGCGTAGAAAGAAGACGAATAAGCTTTGATTGGCCTTCTTTCAATTCGCATGGTGTTTATTGGGTGTGCACCAGAATCTCCCCCAACCAAAGCAAAAGAGTTTTGGGTTCCATCTACATAAAAAGAAGATGATAAAGCTCATTTCCAACTGTTGTTTTTGGGGTTAGAATACACATTCACCCAAAAATCACAAAGTGAAAAATATCTTATCAGCCCAAATTAAGCATAGGAGTTTTGGTTCCATCTCAATAGAAAGAGGATGAATAAGCTTTAATTGTTCTTTCGGTGTTCATTCACACACATATCAAAGCAAAGTGTAATGAGCCTAAACAAAGCATAAACCGGCTGTTTTAGGTTCCATCTACATAGAAGAATCTTGGATGTCGCTTATTTCAAGTCTTCTTTGGTGTAAACGCACATTGAGCCTGAAAACGCAAAGTGTATGTGTCAGAGTTGCCTCTAGGTCCCTCTCCAGCGAATCGGAAGATTCACAGAAGGGGGCGCCAGTGGTCAGGGCAAGGGGGGCCCCAAGGGGGAAACCCCAGGAGCAAGGGGCCAGCGGGGATTCCCAGAGCAGCAGCTGGAAATCAGGACCAGCTTCCCCACCAGAGCGCAGTGGGGGGGGGAGTCCCAGGTATCGGGGACAGCGCATTCACCACCAGCAAGAGAAGATGAGTCGGAATTGACCACGCCTCCATCGGAGAGCGGGGGAACGGTCAGGAGGAAGGTTGCCGGCTGGGCGCGCGCGCCAAGTTCAAATGTACAGGCAAGCGGCACGGCAGGTGAAGCTTGGCAGAACTGAATGGAGCATTTTCCAAAACCTTGCCCCAGCCTTTTGCCTCGCAGCCACGCTCAGCTCCATGCCCCTCTGTCTATGGAGCGCAACCTTCTTCCACTTCAATCAGGCCTTATGGTTGCTTAAGAACAGAAGAAAAGGCTGTGCTGGGTCAGGCCAATGGCCCATCTAGTCCAGCCTCCTGTTATCACAGTGACCAACCGGATGGCCGTGGGAAACCAGCAAGCAGCACCCGAGCGCGTGAGCCCTCCCCGCTCCTGAGGTTTCCAGCAACTGGGATTCAGAAGCATGGAGGCAGAGCAAAGCATTTCGCATGCGCAGAGGTATTTGTCTGCTTGCACATGTGAGGAAACGCTTGTATCAGGTGGTCCGCCAGAAACAAAAGGGTCTCCTTGTGCTCAGGTCAGGAGCAAATACAAGGAGCAGGTGCGGCAACAAGAGAGCACTCAACAAAATACCCCCCCCCCACAAAACTGGCTGACTGACCGAACCCAAAGGGTGCTCATCAATGGTTCCTCTTCATCCTGGAGAAGAGTGACTAGTGGGGTGCCACAGGGTTCTGTCTTGGGCCCGGTCTTCTTCAACATCTTTATCAACGACTTGGATGATGGACTCAAGGGCATCCTGATCAAATTTGCAGATGGCACCAAACTGGGAGGGGTGGCTAACACCCCAGAGGACAGGATCACACTTCAAAACGACCTTGACAGATTAGAGAACTGGGCCAAAAGAAACAAGATGAATTTTAACAGGGAGAAATGTAAAGTATTGCACTTGGGCAAAAAAAAATGAGAGACACAAATACAAGATGGGTGACACCTGGCTTGAGAGCAGTACATGTGAAAAGGATCTAGGAGTCTTGGTTGACCACAAACTTGACATTAGCCAACAGTGTGACGCGGCAGCTAAAAAAGCCAATGCAATTCTGGGCTGCATCAATAGGAGTATAGCATCTAGATCAAGGGAAGTAATAGTGCCACTGTATTCTGCTCTGGTCAGACCTCACCTGGAGTACTGTGTCCAGTTCTGGGCACCACAGTTCAAGAAGGACACTGACAAACTGGAACGTGTCCAGAGGAGGGCAACCAAAATGGTCAAAGGCCTGGAAACGATGCCTTATGAGGAACGGCTAAGGGAGCTGGGCATGTTTAGCCTGGAGAAGAGGAGGTTAAGGGGTGATATGATAGCCATGTTCAAAGATATAAAAGGATGTCACATAGAGGAGGGAGAAAGGTTGTTTTCTGCTGCTCCAGAGAAGTGGACACGGAGCAATGGATCCAAACTACAAGACAGAAGATTCCACCTAAACATTAGGAAGAACTTCCTGACAGTAAGAGCTGTTCGACAGTGGAATTTGCTGCCAAGGAGTGGGGTGGAGTCTCCTTCTTTGGAGGTCTTTAAGCAGAGGCTTGACAACCATATGTCAGGAGTGCTCTGATGGTGTTTCCTGCTTGGCAGGGGGTTGGACTCGATGGCCCTTGTGGTCTCTTCCAACTCTATGATTCTATGATTCTATGTGTTGTGTATTGAGTCAAATGATTTTATATCTGTATTATTATTGTCTGTAATTGCATTAGGGTAAAGTAACTGCCTTTTGGTTCCAGAGGGTACAGCTACTATTGGTTCATTTAAGCTGCTGTATTTGGATCCTCTGTCTTATTGGTTGCCTCCAAAAGGCAGGACTGTGATTGCCTGATATTGTTCCCTCCAAAATGTATCCTTTCTAGCTAGTTCCCTGTCCCTATAAATGTAGCTCTCCCCTCTTCAGGTCTTAGCCTTGTTGCTTTAATAAAGAAGTGTTACTAGAGAACTGTCGCCAGCATATTATGTCAAGAGAGCTGAAATCACAAACCCCACGTCACAACACAATGATTCTATGATTCTATGATTCTATGAAAAAACCCCCAGGGGTAGACTTTGGTGATATGGCGCCCTGAGCTAGGAAACAGCAGGGCTTGAGCTGACCTCTTTGAATTCCGAGGTGCCAGGAGAGAGCCCAGCTTCCATCTACCATAAGGCCTATTATGGGCTGGCATTGAAGTTACAGTGGCCTCTGCCAAAGCTGGCTTCTTCAAAGTACATTTGCAAGCCATTCTGAGGCTGCCTACCCAGAAGCTTAAAAATGGTTACAACGTCTTCTTTTTTTACAATTATATTTTATTGTTTCAATATTTTAAAAATCATATACAGTCAAAACACAATTTTGACTTTTCTCTTAATTTTCGTCAACTTCCCACCCTGTTTTCCATGGAGTTGTTTCTCTCCTGCTGCACCCCGTCTTCTGTTTGTCAAATCATAACCCCAGTATTATAATCCAATTACTTACGTTGCTCATAGCTCAAATCCTCCTTACGAGTTCAGCGTACTATAATCCGAAAAAGGCCTATTTGCCCACAAAACTGCTAATTTTGCCAGTTCTGCATAGTCCATTATCTCACTTATCCCTTCTTTGGAACTTCTTTTTCCTTCCATTTCTGCGCATATAGAATCCTAGCTGCTGTTGTTACATATAGAAACATCTTTAACTAATTATATCAAATAGCAGGTCACCACAACCAAAAACTGCAGTATCTAGCTCACCATTGCAATGATAAACTCTAAAAATATAATTGAGACAAGACAATTAATCAGAAATTAATCAGAAACTATTTACTTTGGTTATTGTTAGTGGCTGTGGACATGCCATAACATTACAGCACATGACTCCTTCCCCCCTAGAATCATGGGAACTGTAGTTGACCTCTAAACACAGTGCTATAGGTCCCAGTGCAACACATGCCTGGCTTATCCTAGAGATCACTGTGTGCAAAATTTGCGATGCCACTTGAGCCTAATATTTACCCTGCAATGCCAACCACCTTTGCCCAGGACAATGTACGACACCCTGGACTCAGCTCTTCAAAAATTATTAGAATTTGGACTAAGAAACAGGAGAGTGTTCTGGAAGGAAGGATATTTTAAAATGACTGGAAGATCAGAATTATGAAATGGGGGGGGGGGGAGGAATATATTTAAAAAACTCTTCCAAAAATCCCTTTAAAAGAATCAAGTCTTTTTTTAAAAAAGTCCTGAAAAGTATTTAAAAGAATCCTTTCCAAAAAATAAAAAAATTGTACCGTAGCCCCTTAGAGGTAGGTAGTTGGTCTACCTAGCTGAATCTGGGGGGAAACAAGAGAGAAGAACGCAGGAACAAGTGAAAGAAACTTTCTCCCGACAGCGAGAACATGGAAAGGCCTCCCCAAAATTTTTAGTTTGGAATGTATAATTTGCTTTATTGTTTGTATTATGATGTGGCAAGAATTGATTTGATTTGTTATCATTGGAATGTTACTAATGGAGAATTAATTTTAAAAATATTCAATCCATTAAGAAGTTCTTAGTTCATCTTCGATGAAGGTTTGCCGGATCATAAATCAGCAAATATAATGTCAATAGAAAAAGAGATGAGCAAGAGGTCTCCTTTCCACTGACATCATCATTGCATTCTGTTGTCATAGTGCTGTGACCTCATGTCTCCAGGGGCTTGGGGGCCCTTAGCAACGCTGGTACACAGCGACCTCCATAGAGAGTGAGTGTGTTTTCTTTTTCTCCCCCAAGTCAGTGTGGTATATTTAGTTTTCACTTGACATTTGTGTTCCCTTTTAATAAGAATAAGAATGAGAATTTTTTATTTGTATCCTGCCCTCCCCGGCTGAGGCCGGGCTCATAAAAAAACCCCAGGAAGGACCTTTTAGGCAGAATTTTGTTCCAAAGCCAGAACCATTCAGCTCTTTCAGGGGTTGGCCAGGGTAAAATGTAGAAATTGGAGACAGAGGCCTGTTCAGAGCTATTTGTGGTGGTATCATTACTACTCATGGAATTCCTTACTAATTAAAGTCTCCCTGATTTCACAAGAGGAATAACCATGCTCTATATAGCTCATGTCTGGGAAAAGGTGGCATTTTCCCAAGGTCTTACCAGGAGGGTGCAGTAAATGAGAATTGGCCCTTAACAGCTTGCTTGGTTCCCTCCCCTGTACGTTTTAGGCTCACGTTCCCTTTTTCTCTGGGATGCGGTGTAGGCTGTGATTTGGGCTGACTTCCCAGAGAGCCTCTGTTGTAAATAAAAATGGCCCTTTTTCCTTATGGGGTATCCAAGAGCCCATATAGAGTCCTTACATGGGTTCCTTATTGGTAGGAGAAGATAACAGAGGCCAACCAGAGAATATTGAGAAGCAAGGCAGCTAGTAAGCTTGATCTTTCTTGATCTGTTGCAACAGGGGGCTCCCCTCACCCGCAGGAGAGACGAGGAACCCAGAACAATGGTGCGCAAGGCCTTACATGGACTCTTGAAATTGCCACCCTGTAGACCAAGACCACCCCTGGAACATCATACATACATCACAGAAGGGGTGTAACCTAAGGCCACCCCTCAGATACATCACACCTACATCACAGAAAAGGCGGCCTAAACAGAAATTTAATGTTGTTTTTGTCCTTGTTTATCTCCTGTCTGGCAGGTTACTTGATTGAATTGCCTGGGGAGCCTGGCCAGTCTTTTGTAATGATAAATAGTTCCTGAGCCAGGTCACAGGCTCACCCTATTCAAACACAGACATACCCTTAAGACAGGATTTGTGAAGGAAAAGACAATGGGGAGGCTTTTCCAATTTGACCTTGCAGAGAAAACATTTGCTCAGTTTAGGAATCAAAATGGCTTCAGGTCCAGTTAAAAAAGATTTAGAAATATGGTCTAATTTGAAGCTTTCCTTGTTGGGTCGAATTGCAGTTATAAAGATGAATGTATTGCCAAAAATGTTATTTTTGTTTCAAACTTTACAGATTGTGGACAAGATGGATTGCTTCAAGAAGTGGCAGAGAGAAATCTCTAGATTTGTCTGGCAGGGCAAAAAGCCCAGAATAAAATTTAAAATATTAACTGATGCGAAGGAAAGAGGGGGGTTTGCCCTGCCGGACTTTAAACTTTATTATGAATCAGCAGCATTCTGCTGGTTGAAAGATTGGCTGCTTCTTGAGAACACTGACATTTTGGATTTGGAAGGCTTTAATAATGCTTTTGGATGGCATGCATATTTGTGGTACGACAAGGTTAAAGTGCACAAAAACTTCAAACACCATATTGTCAGGAAAGCATTGTTTAATGTCTGGATTAGGTACAAAGATTTATTGGAAAATAAGACCCCAAGGTGGTTGTCACCCATGGAAGCAAAGGCTCTGAAAAGACTCAATATGGAGGCCAAATGGCCGAAGTATTGGGAGATATTAGAACAGGAAGGAGATAAAATGAATTTGCAGAGTTTTGAGAAATTAAAAGACAAAGTGCGAGATTGGCTTTATTATTATCAAATAAGGGAGGCCTATAATTTGGATAAAAAATTGGGCTTCCAGGTAGAAAAATCGAAACTGGAGACAGAATTGTTAGAACCTAAAACTAAGATCCTTTCAAGAATGTATAACTTGCTGTTGAAATGGAACACTCAGGATGAAACAGTTAAACAGCCATGATTAAATGGGCACAGGACATAGGTCATAACATTTTGTTTGCTGACTGGGAAAAATTGTGGACCACCGGTATGAAATTTACGGCATGTAATGCCCTAAGAGAGAATATTATGAAAATGATCTATAGGTGGTACATGACCCCAGTCAAGCTTGCTAAAATTTATCACCTGCCTGATAACAAATGTTGGAAATGTAAAGAAACTGAGGGTATTTTCTTTCACCTTTGGTGGACGTGCCCGAAGATTAAGGCTTTCTGGGAGATGATATATAATGAACTGAAAAAGGTATTTAAATATACCTTCCTTAAGAAACCAGAGGCCTTTCTCTTGGGTATAGTCGGCCAATTGGTGTTAAAGACAGATAGAACGTTTTTTATGTATGCGACAACAGCAGCAAGAATACTTATTGCAAAGTATTGGAAGACACAAGATTTGCCCACCTTGGAAGAATGGCAGATGCAAGTAATAGACTGGCAGAACTGGCAGAAATGACTGGCAGAATCCGAGACCTGGGAGAAGAAGCGGTGGAAGAGGACTGGAAGAAGTTAAAGAACTACCTGCAGAAACACTGCAAAGTTTATGAATGCTAAAATGTTGTTGGACATAAAAATAATATGGCATTAGTGATACAGTGTTAAAAAGTATGCAAAAATGCAATAGAAATAGGGTGAAAGACTAAAGTTATATTATGTCAAAAGTAAACAATATGCTAAAGGTGTTTAAACATAAGGAGGAAAGATCGGAGACATAATAGAAGTGATTTTAATAATTAGAAATGAGTTTTTAAAGAGGGTAAGGATTTGCTGTATTTGATTGGACAAAGAGGAACACAAAAAAGGGAGGCGTGAGGAAGTCAAGAAAGAAAGTTTTGTAAACATGAATTTAAAAATTGGAGTTTTTATTTTTTATTTTTTATTTTTTTCTTGATGTGTATCTGTGATTGCTTTTGCTGTTCTGTATTTTTCTGGTGTTTCTTCTTTTTCTATAAAAACAAATAAATATATTTTAAAAAAACAAAACAAAATGGCTTCAGGTCGGTCTTCCTGTGCTGATCTTGTATGTGCGCCTATCACACCATCCCATGAGGGGTGTGAGTTGTTCAACTGCATTCTAAATGACATGCAGCATTACCAAACCAATAAACAGAATATCCAGTCAACCTTCAGCTGAGGCTCCCACAAATGAGAGTTGTTGTTTTCAACACAACAAAGCCACTTCCGAACCTGGCGAGGAGTTGGGGTTGTGGGTTTCATGCCCACTCCTTGTGCGCGGGGGCTGGTTCCAGCCCCCGTGAGACTGAGGGAATCCCAGCTGCGTCGTCAACCCAGCCAGCCAGTTGGGTGGCTGGGGGGGCGTAGCCTGCCCTATTTAGGGCCGGCGCGGCCGGGGCTCACCCTCTTTTCACCTGGCCAGCCATCCCGCTTTGGTTTGTATTAATGTTGTTTTGTCTCTTGCTTACCTTTTCTTTAGGCTGTGTATCTCAATTCCTTCGGTGATCGATTTTCACTTGGATTTACCCGTGCATCGGTGTTGTGCCTCCCATCAGATTGCCTGCCTCAAGCCCACCCGTGTTCCAGGCAGCCGCTTCGGCACCAGAGCCATTTAGCTCCGAAACAGCAGGGCTGAAACTGCGCTGGAAAACCCCATCGACCGGGTGTTCTGTTCTCTCTGGGTGGCTTCTCTGCAGCGGAGCTTTGCGGAACGCGGTTTGCACGTTCAACGCCAGCCCATCGCCATTTAGTCCTTTTACTTGGAAGCGCACAGCTCGCCCGACAGATCAGGTTTGGCTGGGGGTTCTTATTTCTAGCCGCATTCGCAGGGTGGTGGGGCACCTTTAACGTTTTGGGGGGGCTTGGTGGAGCAAAAGGAGGGAGGCTTAAAAGGACACGTCTTTGTCGCTACCCCTTTGCATTTGGTACTGGCCGCGTTGCCTTTGCGTTCCAACGGTTGCTTCTTCACCATTATACCTTTCCAAGAACTTCAGCCAGACTTCCAGATCGGATTTTACCTCTTTAGATAGGCGAACCCTGTGATGGGGTGACCGCAAGCCTGCTGACAACCTCACGAGGCAGCCGCAAAATGGGTGGCCTGGGGAAACCACCCGGCAAGCAATGTTCAAATGGCCTAACAACGGCTGAATCTGCCTGAGCGTAACTTTTCTTTTCTTTTTTTTTAATGAATATTTATTGGCATTTTCAAAAAACCACACAAAAACAAAAGTAGACAAAAATAACAAAAATACAAAAATCCAATTCTTAAAAAAACAATTAAAAACACATAAAATTTCAGTTACATATTTTCATTTAACTTGTTTCTCAGACCTCCTTACACCTCCCCTTCTTGTATTCCAATTTAAATTATTAACTCAGCAAGTCCTTATTACTTATTTCTCAACTTTAACTTAATAATTTAATTTTAGCATGTTGCTATTTTACTTTTCCTCCTTCCATTTCCTCAATTTATTTTTGCAAACCTTATTTTCATTTAATTTAGACCATTTTAGAAACCAATTTTAACTTATCCAAACTTAAACCTCAATACTTATACATCATTACTCATTCTTAAACATTTTTCCTAAAGTCGACCAAAATTTCCCTTCCACGACTTTCCCAATTTCCATACAGATAGCAAAACAAAATAAAAACAGAGCAAGTTATAATTATATACCCTTTGGATTCCCAAACTCCACCCACCCCTTTCCCGGTTTCAGTCCCCAACAAGTGTCCATCAGTCTCAATATACTGTTTAGCCTGGAGATCTCACATCCGAGGCTCTTAAATCTCTTTCAATTCCTCTCTGCTGGTCTTTTTGATAGTCCTTAATGTTAAACCCCAAATCTCGGAGAGGCTCCGGCCCAACAGGATCCATGTTTCTTCCAGCCAGATCCCCATACTTAAAAGTAAAGTCTATGGGGTACTCCAAATCTTGTTTCATACTCCTTTCAAATCCAAATGTCCCCAAAGCTTCAACTTCCATCTTAATCAAATTTATAATCCGTCGGTATTCAGATCTCCACACAAGGAGATCTCTCAGTTTTCCGCTCTCCAATTCAGGCCAGACTTTCCACATCAGGTTTTTATTTTCCTTTGTTGCCATCATGTCAGGCCTCAAATTGCAGCTCTCCTTTAACATCTGCAAAATTACAGCTGCTCCTACCTTTTCTTCAGGGGCAACATATATCTCCTCCATATTCTCATGGCTCTCAAGTTTCTCTATTTGTTTAATTGAATGGGCTTCCTGCTTCAAATCCTTATCAGATTCAACAATGTTATTTACTGTTAAGTCCAAAGTTGTGACGTTTATAGCCAAAACATCGATTTGGCCTTGTAACTTTCCCAAGAGAACAAATGTTCTATCCAATTCAGCCTCGATTTTCCCTCCTCCAGCCATTCTTGTAATGTCCCTAAACCCCCTTTAGGGGGATTTTGGTTCCTTAATGTTCCTTTCAGCTCAAATCCAAAAATCAAGTTAGTTTGTATCAGCCCTTCCTTATTTTCAACAAATTGTAACAAATATAACCAGCAGAAACAACAGAAACAAAGTTCTCTTTTTCCTTCTGACAGCTAACTTGACAGCTGTCAAACTCTTCAATACTTCATCAACAGGCTCTCTTGCAGGACGCTCCCGGGTCCGGGGGGGGGTGGAACTTCAGCTCCCAAAGTTAATCTTTTATCCTCCAGTAAAATTTCTTATAATGTCAGAACGTGAAAGTTAAAGTCTTTTAGAAAAAAGAAAGAAAAGATTCTCTCAACCTTAGTTAGCAGGTCCTTTGCTTTAGGTTATTTACAAAGGGGGGGGGGGCGGACTTCCTTTTTAACCCTTCCCTGCTCGTTCCTGATTCAACAAAATTTTCTTTAAATTCCAATTTCCGTACTACTCACGGGTTGTTACTTTAGAGTCCAATTGTTCCAAGGAAAAAGTCAGCGCTCTCCGACAATGGCTTGCGGCTTCACTCCGCAGAAGGAGCAGTCTACTCACAGCACCGCACCGCACCCCGTCCCCGTTCCGGAGCCTTTAAAAAGGCTCCTTCGCAGATTGGGGGGCGCAAATGGTGCCCGCCGAGTCACCACGCTCACAGGCATCCACGCTTGTGATTTTTAAGGGTCCCCGCGTGGCTGCCGCGGACAAGACCCAATCCTGCGGAGCCGGTTCCCTCCGGAGCTCGGAGGGAATCCGCCATTAGACGATGGCGCTAACCCGGAAGTCCCTGAGCGTAACTTTTCTTAGAGGGAGAAGTTGCTGAATGAGGTCCCTAAGCGCAACCATTTTTTCACTAGGAAGTTTTGAAGTTTGGGCGACTGTGTCCAACTCAATGCCTAGGTAAACCATAGTTGTAGCGGGGCCCTCCATTTTATCTGCAGCCAAAGGTACTCCCAGCTGTCCTGCTAAAGATGTGAAGGCTTCTAGAAGGGCCGAGCACTTATGCCTACTATCAGCTACGAGAATAAAGTCGTCCAAGTAGCACGACACACCCTCAGAGCCTATTCTAAAACGAAGCGCCCAGTCCAAAAAGGTACTAAATGCCTCAAAGGCTGCACAGGCCACTGAGCAACCCATAGGCATTGCTTTGTCTACAAAGTAAGTAAAGGTAAAGGTACCCCTGCCCGTACGGGCCAGTCACGTCCAACTCTGGGGTTGCGTGCCCATCTCGCTTAAGAGGCTGGGGGCCAGCGCTCTCTGGAGACACTTCCGGGTCATGTGGCCTGCGTGACGAAGCTGCTTTGGCGAGCCAGCACCAACACAGCACACGGAAACGCCGTTTACCTTCCCGCTATAAAGTGGAGCCTATTTATCTACTTGCACTTAAGAGTGCTTTCGAACTGCTAGGTGGGCAGGAGCTGGGACCGAACGACAGGAGCTCACGCCACCGCGGGGATTCGAACCGCCGACCATACGATCGGCAAGTCCTAGGTGTTGAGGTTTTACCCACAGCGCCACCCGCGTTCTGTGTCTACAAAGTATGCCCCGTCAGATTTAAAACCCAGCCACCGGAAAACTTCCGGGTGGACTGGCAGGAGTCAGAAAGCAGACTCTATATCACATTTCGCCAGCAACGCGCCTTTTCCAAATTTGCGAATAAGTTTAACCGCTTGGTCAAATGAGGCATACCTCACAGAGCAAAGTTCCTGAGGTATCGCATCATTGACGGACCCTCCCTTTGGGTAGGATAGGTTGTGAATCATGTGAAACTCACTGGGTGCCTTTTTGGGGACGATGCCTAATGGGGAGATATGCAAACCCTCTATGGGAGGGACAGAAAAGGGGCCGGCTGCCCTCCCTGCCTTAATTTCTTTAAGTATTTTCTTGCGCGCCACTTTGGGCATCTCTCTAACTGACTTCTGATATGGTGGGTCACCTGAATTGGGGGGCAAGGCAACTGGGATCCTAAAACCTAAACTAAAACCTTCCCAGAGAAATAATGCAGCTGTTCTGTTGGGATAGAGATCCAAAAGGGTTTTTAAGGCTCACGTACCCTTTTTGTCTGGGATGCGGTACAGGCCGTGATTTGGGCTGACTTCCCAGAGACATCACATGAGCGGTGTGAGTTGTTCAACCACATTTTAAATGACACACAGCATTACCAAACCAATAAACAGAATATCCAGTCAATCTTCAGTACCTATAAAAGAACTTCAGGGATAGGACCAGAAGCATTAGCCTCATCCTTAGGATCAGAAGCTGAGGCTCCCACTGATGAGTTGTTGTTTTCAACACAACAAAAGGGATAGAGTTTCACTCCTGCATCTGCTGGAGAACCGCCCCCCCTTCCAACTAACTGAAAGTACAACCTGGGAATATACACAGAAGCCCAAATGATTATTTGGAGGCGGAACAGGTACTGCTCGAAGCTGATGGGGTGCGGCTCTTCCCATGCGCCGGCTTCTTGAAAGCGGATTGGTGTCCTGAAGCGACTGTCTGTTGTCCATGCCTTCCCCTTTCTCCGGGGGGGGGGGAGAAGCCAGGGAGTGAAGGAGGTGAGGACAGGTGACCCCCCTAGGCCCAAAGTCACCCCAGGCCTCAAAACCAAATTTCCCCTTTCTCTCGTCTACAACAGCTTTTCTCTGCTGTTCTCTGCTTTCTCACAAGATGCTGCTGCATAAGCAAAAGGTTATTTTTTATCAGTACAAGAAGCCTTCAAAAAGCTAATGAATAGGCTCTGTCAATGCCAGGAATAAGCAGGTCTGGGAACTGAGTCTTATCTCATCCAGTTGCAACACATCTTGGACACGCTGAACGCAAGGCTTCTCAACCCCCTTGGCTTCTCATCCCCCTTTCCTGGGAAGGGCGCCAAGAGTCCCAAGAGTCCCAGGACAGGAGCTTTCTGTTCATGCTCAGGGAAACTCATGAGGCAGGACTCCTGAGGAGGGGGAGAAGGGGGAGGGAACTGGAGGGGAATATATGCTCTGTGCAAATGGCTGTGAACTTGTGCTTGTTTGTGAAGTTATCACACTAGCTCCTTCTACCAAGCCCAGATGATAGAAATAAAGCTCTTTCTCTGAAATTATCCCTTGAGTGCCTGTTTGACTCCCCTTTCCCTCTCCCGGGTGCAATGCTCTTCCCATCCGAGGGCAAAGCCTGAAGAGGCTACAGGAGTTGTGGCATCCTCAGGCACAGAGGTTTTCCAGGTAGCTAGTCCCAGGGTCCACTTCTGCAGGCAGCGCGCCTCCACCCGCACACAAGACAAGCCGCCTGCAGGAGTCGACTCCTGCAAAGTGGCCCAGCAAGGGGAGATCCTTCCAGCAAGGTTTCAGGGCAGACCTTCAGCCAGACCTAGTCTGTCTTGGGATCCACCCATAATGAGAAAACGAAAACAAAACTGTTCACACAAAAGGCAGGCCTTACATCCAGGCTTTTACTGACCGTACATTAAAATACCTTTTCACAAGAGATATAAAACACAGCACCCAAAATTAGGAAGAGATAACCAGGCTGGAATAGTAGATCATGTCAGATCATTTTCCTCCACAAATTTTACAATATTCTTCTGCTGTATCCACTTCCTCCCCCCTTGGATCTACATGAGCTTGCTATTTCCAGGTCTGTCAAATATTTGGTCATCCTTCTCACTCTGAGTAAAAAGACTTCCTCATTTCAATGTTTACAAATAAAAATACAATACCAAATACTTTGAATCATTCCCAGATTCTGTCAATATCCAGGATAATATTTCCCAATTGCTAAATTTCCAGCAATCAAAACTGGAATATCATATTCCAGTCTTAATAGATTACCTAAAAATGACACTTGTTATCCAGAGATTCTATTTATTTTTAAAAAATAATTTTGTATTGATTTTTCCATGGATTCTACTTCTAACAATATATCTTTAACAATTTTTCATATTTCGACCCTCCTCCCCTGGACTTCCCTCGTACTCACATTTTGTTTTATTTCCCTATTGTTCACATTGCGTATTTGATGTTTCCCCAAAATTTCCTCAATACATATAGTCTTATTTTTTGTTGTAGACAGTTGTGATTGTTCACTGCCAATGAGTCCATTTCTTTATGTTGCCTCTTCATATTGTAAATGGTTCCCATTCTCTTTTAAAGTCTTTGTTGTCCTTTTCATGTAATTTTTCTGTTAGTTTTGCCAGTTCTGCATATTCCATAAGTTTCCCTTGCCATTGTTCTTTCGTTGGTATTTCTTCTGTCTTCCAAATTTGTGTTAATTAAATTCTTGCCGCTGTTGTTGCATGCATAAATAATTTCCAATTTTCTTTTTTTACATCTTGGTCTAAAATTCCTAGAAGGAATGCTTCTGGTTTCTTAACAAAAGTCTTTTTAAACAGTTTTTTCAATTCATTATATATCATTTCCCAATAATTCCTAATCTTTTTGCATCTTGCAGGATGGCTTTTTTTCTAAAAAGAAAAAAGAAGAACAAGATCTATCCCTCATATGAGGACGAGGCCCCTGCCCTACTGCCGGCATTGGCAAAGCCTTCAACATCAGCCACAGAGGGCAGGAGGAGAAATCAAAAGATCTACCCCTCATATGAGGAAGAGGCCCCTGCCCTACTGCCGGCATTGGCAAAGCCTTCAACATCAGCCACAGAGGGCAGGAGGAGAAATCAAAAGATCTACCCCTCATATGAGGAAGAGGCCCCTGCCCTACTGCCGGCATTGGCAAAGCCTACCCCATCAGCGGCAGAGGCCATACCGGCAGAGGCCAGACCCCTAGTCTTGCCAGGGCTGGTGAAGCAAGACCCAAGCCAGCAGCGGCCCTCAAAAAAGAAGAGCCTTGAGGACTCTGGGCCAGCGTTCCCAGGTGAGTAGGCAGAACCAGATCCCTCTTGGGTTGTTCCCCTTGGTCTTAGACCTGGTGTTTACCTCTACGGATGTTGGTGATCTGACACTAACTAAAAGCGAAACAAAAGAAGTGCCATGGTCAGATCACTTCCTGGTGCAACTGGACTTCTCCGCGACCCTTCCCCTCTGCAGGGAGGTGGGACCGATTCGGATGGTCCGCCCCTGCTACTTAATGGATCCAACTGGTTTCCAGAGAGCGGTAGGGGATGTTTTATCCCAAGTTGGTGGCCTCTCGGCTGATTCCCTGGTGGCCCGTTGGAATGCGGAGTTAACCAGGGCTATTGACTGTCTGGCTCCGAAGCGCCCTCTCTGATTGCAGAGCCTGGACAGCCCCGTGGTTTTCCCCAGAGCTGAGGGCGAATCGTTGAGACGGCTAGAGCGCCGGTGGCGGAAAACTCACTCTGAATCAGACTGGACACGGGCTAGAGCTCAACGTCGAGCCTACCAAGTGGCAATGCAGAAAACAGCAGCGGGAGACTTTTTCAGGTGGTTCACAATCTATCAGAACCACTTGCACCACCAGGGCCTGGTAGGGACCCCAAGATCTCCTGCAGTGCTTTTGCAAAGTTTTTTGCAGATAAAGTCGCTCAGATTCAGAAGGAGGTAGACTCCACCGTGGGAGCAGGGACAGGGCGGGAGAGTAGCACTGTCTAGTTCTGTCTAGTGCTGTTACATGGGATCAATTCCAATCTGTTACCTCCGAGGATGTGGACAGGCTGCTTGGACAAGTGAAACCAACCACCTGTCTCCTTGATCCTTGCCCATCCTGGCTGATAAAAACGAGCCGGGAAAGGCTGGGCGATGGGCTCTGCGGGGTAGTGAATGCTTCTCTCTGTGAGGCAGCCTTCCCAGACCCACTGAAAGAGGCGGTCATTAAACCACTTCTTAAAAAAACTTTTTTAGACCCAGCCAATTTGGCCAACTATCGCCCAGTCTCAAATTTACCATTCTTGGGCAAGGTGGTTAAGCGGGTGGTTGCCGAACATCTCCAAGCATGCCTGGAGGATACAGACCATTTGGATCCCTTCCAATCGGGATTCAGGCCTCACCATGGGACTGAAACTGCCTTGGTCGCACTGGTTGATGATCTCCGGCAGGCTAGGGACAAAGGTGAGAGCTGTTTCCTAGTTCTGCTGGATCTCTCAGCGGCCTTTGACACCATCGACCATAACATCCTTCTGGACCGTCTAGAGGGGCTGGGAGCTGGGGGCACTGTTATACGGTGCTTCCGCTCCTTTCTCCTGGGCCGTGCCCAGAAAGTGGTGTTGGGGAATGAGCGTTCAGACCCCTGGGCTCTCACGTGTGGGGTGCCTCAGGGTTCCGTCCTCTCCCCCATGCTTTTTAATATCTATATGAAGCCACTGGGAGAGATCATCAGGGGGTTTGGGCTGGGTGTTCATCAGTATGCAGATGACACCCAGCTTTACCTCGCCTTTAAATCAGAACCAGTGAAGGCGGTGAAGGTCCTGTGTGAGTGCCTGGAGGCGGTTGGAGGATGGATGGTGGCTAACAGATTGAGGTTGAATCCTGACAAGACTGAAGTCCTGTTTTGGGGGGACAGGGGGCTGGCGGGTGTGGGGGATTCCCTGGTCCTGAATGGGGTAACTGTGCCCCTGCGCAGCCTGGGAGTCACTTTGGACTCACAGCTGTCCATGGAGGCACAGGTTACTTCTGTATCCATAGCAGCTGTCTACCAACTCCACCTGGTATGCAGGATGAGACCCTCCCTGCCTGCAGACTGTCTCACCAGAGTGGTGCATGCTCTAGTTATCTCCCGCTTGGACTACTGCAACGCACTCTACGTGGGGCTACGTTTGACGGTGACCCAGAAACTGCCATTAATCCAGAATGCGGCAGCTAGACTGGTGACTGGGAGCGGCCGCCGGGACCAAATAACACTGGTTCTGAGAGATCTGCATTGGCTCCCAGTACGTTTCCGAGCACAATTCAAAGTGTTAAAGCCCTAAACGTCCTCGGTCCAGTATACCTGAAGGAGCCTCTCCACCCCCATCATTCAGCCAGGACACTGAGATCCAGCACCGAGGGCCTTCTGGCGGTTCCCTCATTGCGAGAAGTAAGGTTACAGGGAACCAGACAGAGGGCCTTCTCGGTAGTGGCGCCCACCCTGTGGAATACCCTCCCTTCAGATGTGAAGGAAATAAGTAGCTACCCTATCTTTAAAAGACATCTGAAGGCAGCCCTGTTTAGGGAAGTTTTTAACATTTAACGCTGTATTGTTTTTAATACTTGATTGGCAGCCGCCCAGAGTGGCTGGGGAAACTCAGCCAGATGGGCGGAGTATAAATAATAAATTATTATTATTATGATACAAGGTCAGGGTCTCTCTTGGTTTCCTTGATGTCTGGGTGGAAGTCCCCCCCCCCATCCCACCCCTCCTTGTTCAGAGGCGTGTAACATGGAGCAGGGACTTCCGGGTGGCTGCCCCTGTTCTGCATTGTTGGGGGTTGGACTGGGTGACCCCGCAGGTCCCCTCAGACGCTACAGTTCTATGATCCCTGTTCAGATATGGCATGCACCCGCTCATTGCAACAGGCGAGAAGCCACCTGAGAAAGAACTTGCCGTCTTTTCTCATGTATAAGACGAGGTTTTTTACCCCCCAAATCAAGTGTCAAATTGGGGCTCCTCTTCTACAGGGGGAGTGCTGAGGGGGGACGGGCGCTTGATTGTAGCCGCCAGGAAGAGATTCCCAGCTATGATTTCTTTGCTGTGGAAAGGGCTGTTGTCAACTGGCAGACGATAGGTGACTTGGTGGTCGATGCCTGCCTGCAATTGTGCAATTTGATTAATGGCTCCCTCCCCCCCAAAAAAGCTCAACCACTCTGGGCAACCCCTCCCCAAAAAAGCTTAGCAAGTCTTGGCAATCTGCCCCCGTTTTCTAAATTTTGAGTGCCCAGAAATAGGGGGCGTCTTATACATGGGGGCGTGTTATACATGGAAAAACACGGTACCTTTCCCTCTCATCCGCCTCATTTACTCACCTCTCTCTCTCTCTCTCTCTCTTTCTTTCTGAAGAACTCTCTGATGAAAACTTAGAGTACTTGTTGGTGGGTAAGAAAATGCTGGGAGGAAGAACCGTCAGAGAAGCTTTGGAGATGATGGATGAAAAGGAGATTTTGGAGACCATCCTCCAACACCTCCAGCCACCTCCCCAGGTGTGTGTGATGCAGGGTGGATTTGATTGAAATCAAATCGATTTAAAGCATCTTTTTACATTCTTGCTTGTATAATCTTAATATTTACAACCAGATGAAGGTTTCATTTTGGGAATAATAAATTTCCAGAGTAGTTTTTACTACTGATTTGGTTATACTGTTAGGAATGCATAGACACATAATTATGAAATTATTGTGGGGTATAATAAGTTAACTGCATACAGACGCTTCAGGTTACATACGCTTCAGGTTACAGACTCCGCTAACCCAGAAATAGTACCTCGGGTTAAGAACTGCCATCGGCTCAGGGGCGAGAGGGGAAAAGCCGGGTGGATTTCAGAGAGCCCCCAAAGATCGTGGGAAGCAGCACTTCCTCAGCGGAGGAAGGAGAGGAGATGCAGGGGTTGGAGGAGGCAAGGCGGTGCCAGGACACCTTGCCTGAGCAAAGCGGGGAGGAGGGGGGTCCCCCATTACCCAAGCCTTCCTTGCGCAGTAGGTTTCCGCGCAGAGAGGGGAGGCGCAGACTGGGCGCCAAGAAATTACTCTGCTGGGGAAGGTTGAAGGGCCGCCCACTCTCAGATTCTGCCCGTGAATGAGCAAGACATGGAATAGAGGTGCTCTGCATTCTGAAGGTTTTGATCACTAAGAAGAAAGCTGGAAAACCGACTCTTGAGCCATATTTCCTGATTGCTGTCAAGCAACCAACCGGTACCTCTAACAGTGGTGCTTCATGTTAAGAACAGTTTCAGGTTAAGAACGGACCTCCGGAAAGAATTACGTTCTTAACCTGAGCTACCACTGTATATTTGGACAACTTTTCTGCTGTACCTTATTGGAAGAAAAATAACCATTTTCTTAATTAGAATTTAAACAATTTATTTAACTAAAACAATAACATTATAGCATATATATCCATGTTTGTTAACTGATGTGGTTAACTTTTTTTAAAAAAATTCTTAGAATGAATTTTAGCATATATGAAAAACTTAAAATAAATCCTTACTTCCCAGTGAATAGCCGTTGGACTATAATGCAACTTAAAAAGAAAATATATTTTGGAAGATTTTTCCTCCAAAAGCATTTTATTTTAGAAATCCAAATTAATTTTTTAAAAAATGTGATTTAAATCAAAGAAATCCATTTTTAAAAAAGGGGGTCATTGATTTTTAGCCACCCTGGTCTGATGTTGCGCAGCGTGAACCAGGATTCCCCAACCTGGTGCCCTCTAAATGTTCTGGACCATATGCTGCCTGGGGCTGGTGGGAGCATGTAGAAGGGGAACTGCCATGAACTATCACAGGCAAAGGCAAACCCAGCCCTCCAGCTGTTTTGGGACTACAGCTCCCATCATCCCTAGCAAACAGGACCAGCGGGTCAGGGGTGATGGGCATTGGAGTCCCCAAACAGCTGGAGGGCCGTGTTTGCCTCCGCCTGAACTATTGGGAGCCCAGCTTGGAGGAAGGTCCTATTTGCAGATGCAAGAGACGACTTTCTCCTGGTGGGGCTTGAAAAGAGGACCAGGCAAATTTGGGGAAGCAGAGAAGGCGATCAGTGCAGCATCTGTAGACCGGAAGAAGAACCAATCCATGAACTTGATTTGGTGGGATGACTTGGACCCCAGGAAATGTTGCATGTTTTTTTCTTTAACTTTTGCAACTGATCGTTCCCGATATCTTGGAACGTTTGAGAATCCGATATTGTGCAGTAAAAGTTTTTGTGACTGTATTGTGCCTGATATGGCCAATATTTCCTCTTCGCTCTCAAGAGCAGTTAATTTGCCAGGCCTGGGCATTTGGCAGAGCAGGCAAGCAAATACTTTCTGCAACAGAAAATTTAATAAATAATCATACTGGGAGTGGTATTGTCTGTTTGTTATTATGGTATGTATTTTTGAGTTTTTATATTGTAAACCGGCCAGTGATCTTCGGATGAAGGGCAGTACAGAAATTTAATAAATAATAGTAATAGCCACAATGCCTAGATTCTGTTTGTTCATGGCAAGAAACAAAGTGCTTTAAATGAATGGTGTGTCTCCCAGTCCAGAGGATTTATTAAATCTTCTTTGGAGTGTTACTTTAAAAAAGAAGAAGAATTGATTGCAATAGATTTTACTCCAAATGATTTTTGCAAGAAGTCTATTTCTAGGCATGTGGGGTTTTTTTAGAGAAGACAAGTGGCAGATAGATGGCAACTGTTCTCTAGACAAGAAACATGACACTTTTCTTCATTTTATTCCCAGCAGAAGACATCCAAGCCTGGACACAACAAGGTAAGTCCTTGCCGCGAATTCCTCGCGGCACTTTTAGCGGAATGCTCAGAGTCCCAGGTTCTTTAGTGCAGTATTTATTATTGTGAGCTCAATATATATACAAATATCTACAGAAGCAGTTCATCTAATCAGACAGAGTACCTGCACCTTGAGGCAAAAGAAGACTCCACACTCATCTACACCACTCCACCACTATTGGACAGGCTTCCCTTTTAAACCGGTGACAGCCAATCACATTACTGCTGCGTCATTCTGACCCAGCACTTCCACAGAGAGTATTGGATCTGTAGCCTTATTGGAGTTCACTGATTGGGTCTGCGTTGCTCCGGGACAGGAGGAAGGAAGCCAAATGACACCAAGGTTGATTCAAAGAAGAAAGAGTTTATTCTGCTCTCCGGATAGCAGAAGGTACTTGCGTGATCAAGTCCACAGCAAGTCCAAAGGAATTTTAGGTGGTTCACCGGGGAGTCCCCCGGTGTCTTCCGACACCGGTACGTTCTCCTGGTCAGTGTTATCAGCAAGCCAGATGTCTCTCGCACATGGACAGCTTGAGCGCATCCCACGCCTCACTTGCTGTCACCTTATCAGCTACGTAGACTAGCTGGCTGTCGTCCATTCCAAGGATGATCATAGCCAAGGCTTTCTCATCCTTTTCATCCTCCTCAGGGGGCTGCGGTGGATCTTCCACCACTTTCCACAGGCCCTCACGCTTGAGGAAGTGTTGCATGCGGACTGACCAGATGCTGTAGTTCATGGCCGTCAGCTTCTCCAGCAGCACGCCAGCTCTGGACTGCTCCATTGCTGCAGCTCCCCTCCAGCACCCACGGCTAGATAACAGCCACCTGTACTCATGCGCAGCAGAAGTGTGCTGGGCCCATAACCCTGTCACGAATTCCTCGCAGCGCTTTTAGCAGAAAGCTCAGAGTCCTAGGTTCTTTAGTGCAGTATTTATTATTGTGAGCTAAATATATATACAAATATCTACAAAAGCAGTTCATCTAATCAGACAGAGTACCTGCGCCTTGAGGCAAAAGAAGACTCCACACTCATCTACACCACTCCACCACTATTGGACAGGCTTCCCTTTTAAACCGGTGACAGCCAACCACATTACTGTGGAGGGAGGCTGGGGACACCTGTAAGAGGCTGCAGGTGCAGGTATTAGTCCTCTAAAAAAGTGGGAAGAGCCTAGGGTCAGCGTATCTAGGACAAAAGTGTGTCATGAGAATGAAAGATGAGGCTGCTGGGTTAGACCAGCATCCTTATCTCACAGTGGCCAACCAGATGCCCATGGGAAACTGGAAAGCAGAATTCGAACACAGAGCACTCTCCCCTTCCTGTGGTTTCCAGCAACTGGTATTCAGAAGCATTCCTGCCTCCAACAGTGGAGGCAGAGCAATTAGGACATGCTGAACTTGTCAACTTTCAAATTCCCCAAATGAGGAGTACTAAAGAGTTGTAATAGGGACGCGGGTGGTGCTGTGGGTTAAACCACTGTGCCGTTTGGGCTTGCCGATTGGAAGGTCGGCGGTTCGAATCCCTGCGATGGGGTGAGCTCCCGTTGTTCGGCCCACCTAGCAGTTCAAAAGCACATAGTGCAAGTAAATAAAATAATAATAATAATAATAATAATAATAATAATAATAATAATAATTTATTTATATCCCACCCTCCCCAGCTGAAGCCAGTACTGCTCCGGCTGGAAGGTAAACGGCATTTCCGTGTGCTGCTCTGGTTTCGCCAGAAGCGGCTTAGTCATGCTGGCCACATGACCTGGAAAAACTGTCTGTGGAAGCGGACAAATGCCGGCTGCCTCGGCCTTAAAGCGAGATGAGCTTTAAGCCCAGAGTCGTTTGCGACTGGACTTAATTGTCAGGGGTCCCTTTACCTTTACCTTTAAAGAGTTGTAACGTGACTTGGGAATTCAGAAGATGTGTAAAATTGCATACAAATCATTAAAACAATTGCCTAGTACTTGCAATCTATTATTATTATTTAGTATTACCCGACATTTTCAGACGGTAAAATTGAATTTTTTTGGTTTTCCAAAAGCAGTTGATGTAGCTGGTGGGGTCTCCTCCCTGTGACTCACCCAAACCTTCCCCAACCCTTAGAACGCCCTCTATAGATACTATGGACTCAAGCTGCGGGATTCCAGGAGCGCAGAGACAGTCCACCAGTACCTGCACTTACTCCTGAGGTTGCCTCTCGAAGAGGAAGCAGACAGAGAGGTGAGTGAATGTGTGGGATGTCAGGGGGGAGGAGAGCCAGCGGGACTGGGACTGCGCTCACACGGAGACTGTCCTGGAAGAGCCTCCTCCTTCTGAACCCTCTTGATTCAAGCGCCTCCCCAGGCTGCTCCCCAGTGTCCCACCACCACAATCCAGGGTCCCCCACTCTTACTCATCCAGCCAGTCCCTGACATTACCCCACCAGCCCTCTGTCCTGATTTCCGGATTGGTCTCTGCTCATGACCTTCCTCCCTCCAAAGATTTTGTACCCACCCACTCACCCCCTCAAAGCCTCTTACAGGAGCAACTGCTTTTCAGCATTCAACATATCTGGGCAGATTTGTTTAGTTTTGGGTTAGATCAGAGCAGCCAGCAAGTGGCCCTCAATGCCTTTCTTGGCAGCCCTCAGCAAGCTTGGAGGCACCCCTACACACCTGTAGGCCTTGCACTGCCTTCCCAAAGCTGGGTAAGGAGGTGCTGGGCTTGGGGAAGGAGGCAGGTGTGATCTGTCAGGGTCCTAGGGTCCTCAGTTAGCTCTTTCCCACCTTTGGCAAGAAGGTGGGAAGGCTCTAGGTCCCGCCAGAGCCTCGTGCCTCCTTCCCAAAACCCAGCGCCTCACCTGCCTACCTTTGGGAAGGCAGCATGCGGGCCGGGGCGTGTGTGTCAAATTTTGGCCTTGCTCCCCTCTCCCACACGACAAGTCAGTGTGCGGCCCACAGGTTCTGTGCTGAACTACTCTTGTGGCCCACTTGGTATGAGAAACTGGAGCACCCTGGTTTAGATGGTGCATATTCCTGCTCTGGCGCCTTTGGGTGAGCGGTGGATTACAAATACTTCCAGGGAATAAATGATGCATTTTAATGTAGTTGAGTATTTAATGAAGCCAAGAACTGTATCACAAGATTTGAAAATGTCAGAATGCAAGGCATCCTTGCGTTGCAAGCTGCACGAGTCTGGGAGGTGTGGTCTGGTCAGTTCACATCAGAATCCACAGAAATATCGTTCTTCAAACCACCCCTATTATTATCCGGGATGAAAGGATCTCTTCAAATTGGTTCTCTAAGTGTCTCATTTCTCCATTCTTAAATTTGGTTCCCCACATTTCACAGGAATCTGCTTACAGAATCACATTTATCCTCCATCCCTCATGATCAGCTTAGCTTAATGGTTGCCATCAATTTCATTTTAATTGATTTTATTTAATTTTTATAATGAAATGTTTTTAGAATGTTGTACTATTTAATTGTTGTTAGCCGCCCTGAGCCCAGCTTTGGCTGGGGAGGGCGGGATATAAATAAGATTTATTATTATTATTATCACTAATTGCAATCAAGAAAATGACATGTTTGACGTGCCTCATTCTCCCTAGGGAATTTCTGAGGCTATCGGTGTGGCTTCAAGCACCCATATTTCACAGGTGCTGATGGCAGTGCGGGACTTCGGCCACGCAGCCATTGCAAGGAATACTGAGACGTCTGAGGTAAGGGTGTGAAGTGAGGAAGGAGCGTAGCAAGAGTGTAGGTCAGCCATCCCCAGCCTGGTGCCCCTTCCCCATCCGTGTGTTTTGAATTGGAACTCCCATCAGCCCCTGACAGCATGGCCAATGGTTAGACGAAGATCCTGGCGGATTGGATCCTTAGCGGCTCTTTACATCCACACCAAAGCATGTTGGAAAAGAACGAATCCTGCCCCATTTCCAAACATGCTCTTTTTCAAGGGATGGGATCCTTACCATTCCAAAAAGGCAATTGGATCTGCTCTCAGTATGGAAGCCAGACAGCTTCCTCTGTGGGTATGTCTCAGTCATCCTTCTGAAGTGGGCTCCAGCAGTCCTGTCTCTGTGGCTCCAGATCCTAGATCTGATCTGATCCCTTGGCTCAGTCAGTCAGTCAAACAAACAGATTCGTTAGAAACCATTGGTCACCCCCCAAAGTACACTGACCCCTGTTTTTAGGTTGGTTGTCAGATGGTTGGTTGGCATTTCTTCAATAGTGGAAGCTAATGGGGACCCCCAAGGGTCATCTAGTCCAACCCCCTCCAATGCAGGAATCTTAAGCATCCCTGGGAGATGGCCATCCAACCTCCAACGAAGGAGAGTCCACAACCTCCCAAGGGAGAGTGTTCTGCTGTCAGAAAGCTTTGAATGAAGAACCTCTTAGAGTTTGGAAGAGGGGACACCTCTCCAACTGAGGGGAGGGAGCAGAACCCAAGAGAGAAGGCAGGCGGCAGGCTGGGAGAGGCAGAGAGAAAGAGGGGAGAGGTTTCAGCTGCACCCCCTGCCCAATTTGCTCTCGTGCAAGGGTTCTTTTGCCTTACGGGAGTGCCTGCTGGCCCCATTCAACTATGTTCTAGAGTAGACCCACTGAATTTAATGAAGATGACGAGGCCCATTCATTTCGACAGGTCTACTTGAAGCAAAGCATAGTTGAGTGTCGCTCTCTGTGTTCACCTCCATATATTTGTCAATTAAGCGAATTATTACAAAGGCATGTGAGGAGAATCAGAACTTACAGGGTTAAACAGTTCTGTGTGACGTCTCACATTCTGAGGCGTGGTTATGTTCACATACGGGAATCTTTCTTTGTGTGTGAGTTTCCTTTCATTTTTGGCTGAGAGGCGAAAGGATGTCTGCTCTTTCGCCGGGCTGATTTATGATGTTTTTCTACTCATTAAAAGACTGTTGGAGTTTAGCAAGAAGCCTGCATTCAGTCTGATTTATTATCCACACACAAGGCAACAGTTTCTGCCGCTGCAAAACTCTGCTAAGGACTATGCTAAGAGAGCTAAGGGAGCTCAAGTTTTCTATCGGCACAGACGTCCATCGGCGCAGCAGAAGTGTACTGGGCGCCATCTTATCTCACAAGGCATAGTAACTGCGTGCGGATCTAACAGTTCCATAACCTGAGGGGGCCTTGGGGTCATGTGCCCCCGACTCTCCAATTCTCCAACCCAGCTGGAAGGAGATCAGATCCTTTTCCTTCCACTTTCAGTTAACTTCCCTCAAGCTTCCCTCAAGGGAGCAGGAGCCGATGAGTCCAAGGCTCATTCACACAATAATAAACCATAGTTTATCACAGAGGTAACCAAAATGGTGCCCTTCAGATGCTACAGACTGCAACTCCCATCCCTCCTGACCTCTGGCCATGCTGGCTGAGGCTGATGGGAGCTAGAGGCCAACCTATGTTGATGCCCTCTGGTTTATTGTTACATCTGAACGCAGCCCTGAACTCTCTTGTGCTCTGCCATCCAAGAGAAATGAAACCCAGGAGTGTGGTACCTCTGGATTTTTGCTGTGAGTTGGTAAATGACCAAGGAAATTTCCCAACCCTCACTATGGAGAAGATGAGCAGATCCACCTGGTTCATTTTAATTTTTAAAAAGCAGCTCCCATGGAAAAGAGCACCAGTGGTCAGTCTACCCTACACTGACCACTACCCTACACCCAAAGAGAACACCTTCATGGTTCCTCATCATCCTGGGGGAAAAGTGACCAGTGGGGTGTCACAGGGTTCTGTCCTGGCCCGTTGTTGTTCCACTTTTTTAAAAATAAAAGACTTGGATGAAGGAATTGAGGGGATGCTCATCAAATTTGCAGATGACACCAAACTGGGAAGGGTAGCCAATGCCACAGAAGACAGAATCGGGATTCAAGATAACCTTAACAGATTGGAGAACTGGGCCCAAACTAACAAAATGAAATTCAATAGGGTCAAATGTCAGGCTCTATATTTAGGCAGGAAGAACCCGATGCACATATATAGGGTGGGGGAGCCCTGGCTTGCCAGCAGTTTGAGTTTCCTGGAGGAAAAAAAATACAAAATTTGTAAGTCTGCACAACAAGTTGTTGTTGCTTAGTCGTTTAGTCGTGTCCGACTCTTCGTGACCCCCTGGACCAGAGCACGCCAGGCACTCCTGTCTTCCACTGCCTCCCGCAGCTTGGTCAAACTCATGCTGGTAGCTTCAAGAACGCTGTCCAGCCATCTCGTCCTCTGTTGTCCCCTTCTCCTTGTGCCCTCCACCTTTCGCACAACAA